>NC_135386.1:8947500-9247500 GCF_049243985.1 Paroedura picta
TTTTTGATGGCCCTGGAAAGGTTTCCCACATGGGTGGGAGTTGATACACTTTTTATGTCGTTTTATAATTTGTCGTTCTGCACAATTGTGTCACCACTGGGGTTTCTCGGAGCCTGAAGAATACTTCAGGGGTTTCTCAACAAAACAGGCTGCCTCAGAACAGGCTGCATTTGCTGGCAGGGGCTCATGGGAATTGTAGTCCATGGACATCTGGAGGGCCGCAGTTTGACTACGCCTGTCCTAGAGACTGGTGGTTAGGTTCTTTGAGGTTCAAACCAGCACCCTTAATTGTGCCTGGAAATGACAAAAAGCAAAAAAACAGCCAGTGCAGTTTTCCCAGAAGAGATGGGCTGTGCCGGCTACGGCAGCTCCCTCTCATTCTGACCCAGTTGACGTTTCTGATACTCTTCCCGACGGTGCCGTAAGGTCTCTCTGGGACGCCGCTCGAGCGCGGCTGACGGCTGCAGTGTTGGGCGATGCGCGTCCAGCGCACTTGACAAAGAATTCCCACTGGCGGCCACCGGGATTTGAGCGTATTTCATAAAGGAGTTCACTGTGGCACTGTCAGTGATTCATACCGAGCTGCAATTAAGGCAAACTACTGGGGACCCAGCTTGAAGCTCAAGGAGAGAGACGCAGCTCCGTCAGTCAAGTCCAACCAAAGGACTTTCCCTTCCGGCCACACACAGCCATGCGCACAAAGCAAAGGAAAGGTCTCGCCTCTGACTCGGTGCGCTTGTGTACGTGGGCATGTGCGTCGCATGGAAGTGTGCGGCGGAACAGAAAGTGGCAAAATGAGTCCGTAAGTCTCTGTTTAATGTGCAGTGCTCATGCGCGCGCGCACCGCACAACAGTTGATTAGAGTGGGGACTTCTGGGGCACATTTTGGGACATGCCAAATGCAACAGTCATGGGACCAGGGGGGCATCTGGCCTTGCCGGAGGAGGTGGAACTTTTATCCTCTCCGCAGCTTAGCCATTGTTTCCCAGTTAGATGTGCAATTAAACAGGGTTTATCTGCTGATGTGGGAAAAGGCCAGCAGGAGCACACTTAGCAAAGCTGGTGCTTTGTTGTGGAGTATTCCTACCAGGCAGATTTCAGTCCTTCTGAAAATCAACTTCATGGAATGGAAGCCTTCTGTAGACATGGGTAGACAGCCAGATTGGTGTAGTGGTTAGGAGTGCGGACTTCTAATCTGGCCAGCCTGGTTTGATTCCATGCTCCCCATATACAACCAGCTGGGTGACCTCGGGCTCCCCACAGCACTGATAAAGCTGTTCTGACCGGGCAGTGATATCAGGGCTCTCTCAGCCTCATCTACCTCACAGGGTGTCTGTTGTGGGGAGAGGAAGGGCAAGTGATTGTAAGCCCCTTTGAGACTCCTCCAGTAGAGAAAAGCGGCATACAAGAACCAACTCTTCTTCTTCTGTTTTGACCGAGCAGCAATATCAGGGCTCTCTCAGCCCCACCTCCCTCACAGGGTTTCTGTTGTGGGGAGAGGAAAGGGAAGGCGACTGTAGGCCACTTTGAGACTCCTCCTAAATGTCTAATAAATTTTAAAAATATACACAACGCTAATTAACTCTCACCCATTCGGGAAACCTGTCCAGGTCCTCATGTGCCCCTGGAATTACAACGGACCTCCAGGTTCCACTGACCAGGCTCCCTGGAGAACATGGCAGCTTCTGAGCATGGATTTTATATCATCAATTCCTTGCTGAGTTCCTTCACCTGTCCAAACTCTGCCCTCCTTGCGCTCTGCCCCCAAATCTCTACGCATTTCCCAACCCGGAATTTGCAGCCTTAGGGGCTGGATCGAGAGGGGCGGTCTTATAAATCGATTTAGAAATAAATCAATGGAGCGGGGCGTTGAGGCTGAGTTCACTCTGGTGGCTCAGCTCAGCTCAGCTCTGCTTCACCGTCTCTCCAAGGCTGGGCTGTTTCTCAGCTGATTTGCTCTGATAGCCTGCACAAGTTCTCCAAATGTTTTTTTTCCCCGATCCTGCCTCCCTCTGGTTTTAAACACCACGATGTCTCCTCTGAGCTTTGCAGCAAGGGTGAGTGGCTGTCCTCTTCCTTTCTCCCACTCCGCTCATGTCGCTAAAGACCAAAAAATATTCACAGCGTATCGAATCCGCGGACCATCGAAAGGACATGGAGGTTGCTTTTCCCCCTTTTGCCTGTGTGCTCATTTCCAATTTGCAGGAAACCAATTGGCACAACGGGGAACGGTTCCGTGGGAGGCGTTCCAGAACGCTCTGAGTCATCTGCAAGGCCACACCAGACAGCAAAGTGGAATCCCGAAACCACACGCGCTCAGGGGCTTAATAAATTTGATAAATTAGGGCATTGTTCTGCGAGGTGCTTATTGGATTCCTGCTTCCTTCTCTCGTTTCGGGGCTTCTTCGTCCTTGATTGCATTATTGCTCTGAATTCTCCGAAATGGCTGGGTTCTAAGAAGCAGCTGGCGAGGCACTTTCAGTTCCGCTACCTTAGGGAGCAGAGGGCAGAACGGGTGGGTTAACGCCAGCCTTTCTCGACTTCTTCATCACTGAGAAACCCCTGAGACATTCTTCAGGCTTCGAGGAACCCCAGGAGTGGCTCGATGGTGCAGAATAGGGTTGGGAAGCAGAGCTGTGGACACGCCCACCCGGGGCTCCTCCCCTTCCCCTCCCCTCCAGGCCCATCACTGGCCATTTGGGGAGGGGTGGGTGAGTCAACATGACCATATATGGCCATAAAGGTAAAGGTAAAGGTATCCCCTGTGCAAGCACCGGGTCATATCTGACCCTTGGGCTGACGCCCTCTGGCGTTTTCATGGAAGACTGGTTTGCCAGTGCCTTCCCCAGTCATTACCGTATATATGGCCATATCACCCCGTAAATGCTTTAACAAATGTAGAAAAATTGCATTAAAATCTCACCCATTTGGGAAACCCTTTGAGGACCACCAAGAAACCCCAGGGTTACACGAACCCCTGTTTGAGAAAGTCTGGCTTGCACAATTCCCACGCCCCAGCCCCCATACCGTAATCAGAGTTGAGATGTATACAAGCACCCGTTGAAAGCTTGTGAAACCTTGTGTGGGCAGCTCCCTGTCTGACACCATTTAGCTTTAGGCTGACAGGGCATATGGGGGCTGAAGAGATGCTGGCCCAGATCTCAGCTCTTTTCGCTGGGTTGGTTCAGACCCTGGTTTGGTGCAATGGGAACAAGCTCTACGCCTCATGCTGCATGCCTCCACCCCACCCCACCCTACCACACCCAGGACACTGTGATCCAATCTGGGGTGGAGCCAATTTGCCACCTGCGTTTGAAACGGCAGCACAAAATCTAGTTTGCTAGGAACAGAAGGCTGTATCTGGGGCTAAAACCAGAAAGGCACTCAAATCAGGGTCTACAAGAGCAGGAAGGAGGGCACGTCCTGCTCGACAGAATGTCAAACATGTCTTGGGCGATGGGCCTGAACCGACAGAGTGGGTGGGCCACAAACAGTGGAAATTCCGGATGAGACTCCTCCCCCTCCTCAGGGTTGTCATAAGGCAATTGTACACAGCTATATACATAGCTGTTATTTAGTAGAACATAATTTGTTGGTGAGTAGGTCCTGAAACACAACCAGAGTGATTACAGGAGATACCCCCCCCCCCCATTTGCAAGACCAGTTTTCTTACAAGGAGACAGTGCTAAAAATGTGTACGATTTTTGCACTGGCAGTGTAGGAAAGTGGCACCAAATCACCGCAATCCCATCAGGTTTTCAAGGCTAGAGACATTCACGGGAGGCCTGCTCCTGTGTCACAACCCTGGACTTGCTTGGCGATCTCCTACCAAAATATGAACCAGGACTGACCCTGCTTAGCTTCAAAGATCTAAGGAGATCCGTCTAGCCTGGGCTATTCAGCTCCTAAAGACACATGAAATTAGCTAGAGAGGATCAGGCCAGCTGCACACAGTCTGGTATAAAGCAAGACCAAACTCATTGTAGTTTGGGCCTTCTAGACCAGGGGTAGTCAACCTGTGGTCCTCCAGATGTCCATGAACTACAATTCCTGGCAAATACTGGCAGGGGCTCATGGGAATTGTAGTCCATGAACATCTGGAGGACCACAGGTTGACTACCCCTGTTCTACACCATCCTTCCTTCCAGCCATCCTTTTGACTGTAAGTTGGGCCTTTTGCTTCTGGAACACCTGCTTCGTGGCTTTCGGACTTTGGCATTTTATCTGGACTCTGCACCTTCAGTCTGACCAGGAAACATCTGTGTCGGAGTACTGCAGCCTGACTAAGTATTCTAGGAGAGTTACTTAGCTTGATTATTATCTTCCCAGCTTTGCACAGCTTCTATATTTCTATACTTTGACATATTTCTTTTAATAACCTTATTAATTATGTTCCTGTGGCGTTATCTGGGTTTTGGGGCTTCACTCTAAATCCAGCACCTTGGCCTATTTTGGCTAGAGGTACCAAGTAATTAGCCATATCTAGCGTTCAGCTCCCCCTCCCCAGATCTTCAAGGCTGACCCCTTTTGAGCCCAGCTGATCCATATTCTGGCCACAACCTGAGTGAGAAAAACCATTCTACACCCAATCCTAGAAATGGTTGTGAGTCAAGTGAGATATCCAAAATGACCATTCCAGAAGTCAATAGCTGCCTTGAATCACCATCTAACAGTAGCCATTCTTGGTGATGGAGCAATGCCAAAGCTTAAGAGGACATGGTCCACAGCAGACTTTCTCAGCCAAGGTCTTGTGAAACCCTGGGGTCTCATGATAGCCTTGGAAGGGTTTCCCGAATGGGTGGGAGTTAGTTAATTCTTAATATATTTTCTATTTGTTACTGATTGGGTGATATGACCATATATGTTTATGTTGACCCGTCATTCTCCTCCCCAAATGGCCAATGATGGGCCTGGAGGGGATGGGAAGGGGAGGGGCCCCAGGTGGGCGTGTCCACAGCTCTGCTTCCCAACCCTATTCTGCACGATCCCACCACTTCTGGGGTTTCTCAAAGCCTGAAGAACATTTCAGGGGATTCTCAATGGTAAAAAAGTTAAGTAAGGCTGCACTATGCTAATTTGTTTAATTCACTCATTAACTCTTATGGTATGTCAATCCATGGTGAGAGTTTGTATTTCGGGAAGATCGAACAACACTGTTCTTTTAGTAGACTAGGTTCCCCATAAGATTACTGTGAAACATGTCTTTATTGCTACATTTTGGGTAAGTCTGACAATTCTCCTCTCTCTGACGAAGAGTGCTTGCCCTCGAAAGCTCACGCCTTGAATAAATCTTTGTTGGTCTTCAAGGTGGCCCAGGACTCTTTTTTGGTTGTGCTACTTCAGACCAACACGGCAACCCACTTGAACCTCCCTCTTTTTTGTGACTGTAATAATCACTTAATTGAATTTGTATTTAAGATGTGTATTCTTTAGGAACTTTGCTTTTGTAATTTATTTTTATAGAAAATTATTCACGCTGCCTTTCCATGTCATATAAGCATACACTTTGTTTTCTCAGTCTTTAGCTGGTCTCACACATTTTTTCATGTATATTTTGGAAATTCTAATGCAGATATTGCCTGCTGAGATACCCAATTTAACCAGTGTGGTCTTTGGCCATTCCAGATGTTGTTTTGAATAAACAAGTAACTCTTATCATTGCTCACTAAGAAGCCTGCACTAAAGTGTTTTTCGTTTTTGGCTTTGCTTATCTTGCTACTAGGTGGACATTTGATTGCTCCCCCCCCCCCAAAAAAAGAACAACAAGTAGCAAGGTGGGTGTCAAAATTTAAGCCCCAGCTATATACTGCCTTCAGTGATCTAACTGTGGCATATTTAATACCACTGTCAGAAAGATTCATGAGAATGATTAATTATTAAGTTATTAGTGAGTCTTCCTTTTAATTCAAGGACCATCACACAATGGTGCATAAAAGCAGGACTTTATATTCAATAGCCCAATAAAGCACTAACCATGGGCACTGTCTACCAGGCATACCTTTGGGAACCCTTGTTCAATTGCTCTGTTAACAATGCTGTTGAGAAATTAAACGCGCCAATACACTCATCTCTCCCTTTTTCAAGAGCGGAGGCCTATTTTTATAAATGCAGATGACATGGAGCTCTTTTCAGCCGCACAAGTGGGCTGCCGATGCGGCCGTGAAGAATGTTTTAAATAAATGTTTGCTAGAAAGGAAACCTGAACAATCATTGCACCTAGACAGTATAACAGAGGCACAATCATAGAGTCATAGAGTGGGAAGGGACCTCTGGGGTCATCTGGTCCAGCCACCTGCAGAATGAAGGAAACTCAGAACTACTTGCCCACCCATGGTGACCCCAACTCCATGCCCAGATGGCTCCCCCCAGTTGGCCTTCCATGTACAAGAACTTGGTGATGTACGGAACTGAGATGGACAATTCGGAGGATAATTCAGGGAGCCTCGCCTACCTCAGAGGTTGCCTGTTGCCGGGAAGGAGACTGTAAACCGCTTTGAGACCCCTTCCAGTAGAAAAAGCGGGGTATAAAAACCAACACTTTTCCTCCCCTTCTTCTTTGGATATGTTATGATTTGGAGGAAACAAAAGGTTTCAACCGGCTTCACATTTTAACATCATTGAAATAGATCTGGCCAGTGTCTCTATTACAACACAGACCTGGATGCATTATGCACACGTTGGATAATGCACTTTCAATGCACTTTAGAACTAGATTATCCTGTTCCGCACAGGAAAATCCAGCCGCAAAACCATATTGAAAGTGCATTATCCAACGCGTGCAGAAACGGCTAAGTCTCGTAAACATTAAAAGATGCTGCCAAATAAACCATTAGGGGCAACCTGTATCAATGTGATTCCAGTACCTGGAAGATATGTTTCTACCCTGCAGGAAGCATGCAGAAAAAACAGTCCTCCTCTGAAGCAGAAAGACCTACTTGCTACAATTACAATAATCTGGATTCTAAGTGGGCGGACAAAACTGCAAATGCCCAGCCTTTCAGGGTGTTTCTTTCGCCTTTAATAGCTGCCTATCCGTGTGGTGGGTGAAACCTCTCCTGTTACTATAGCACTGTGGCTGGAGGAACTGTATTTCTCCTTGGGTGGGGGGGAAGCACAGTGGGGAAAGGGATGGAAACCATATTTAGAACAGCACCTGGCAACCCTAGGAGATGAAAGAGAATGCAGGAAGAAGGCGGAGCGCCTTCAAACTCAGGCTATTTGCTTCAGAGACTTAAATCGTAGTATTGCTTTCTGCTAGCAGAAATTAAAACGTCACAAAACGACACGCAAGCTTTTGCATTGCCCAGAACTCTTCTTCCAGCCAGAGGTTCGATTAAGAACAAGGAGGAGGAGGAGGAGAGTTGGTTCTTCTATGCCGATTTTCTCTGTCCGAAGGAGTCCTGTAACACCAGCGCTGGCTCGCTTGAGTTAATCCTCAAGTAGCCATTTTCTCCAGGGGAACGGATGATCTGTCGAATTTACCTGAACGTATTGTAAATTTTGATGTTATCTACAGCAGTGGTCCCCAACCTGCGGGCTGCGGCCCGGTGGCGGGCCGTCAAGGCCATGGAGCCGGGCCGCGATTCCCTCTCCCCGCCCCCCCTGCAGTAAAAAACTTCCCAGGCCGCAAGCTTGTGGCCCAGGAAGCTTCTTACTGCGGGAGGGGGGGAGAGGGAATCAGAGGGTGTGTCTGCGCATGCGCGATGCGCGGGCGGGGCAGTTGCCCTGCCGGTCCTCAGCCTAAAAAAGGTTGGGGACCACTGATCTACAGGGAAGGGCGGGGTATAAGATTGCTGCTGTTGCTGTTGGTCAGTTGTAATTCCAGGAGGTCTCCAAGTTCCACCTGGAAGTTGGTAACCCTAGCCAGATTGTGCGTTCCGGTGCTCGCAGAAGCATGCCGGAGTGCGCCACCCTAGTTGGGATCCTAACTGTGGAACTGAAGCAGCGCTTTCAGATTTGGCCTTCAGCCGCGCAAGGCAGCGTCGAGCCGCTTGGCTGCTCAGAGATGCCACACGGCGCTCTTCACAAAACACCCACCAAAGTTGCATCATGAATTGTTGACGCTTTCCTGTTTTCCCCGCAGGTTATGTACACAGCAGGGGGAGAATCCAAGGCAGCAAAAGCAGATTTACTAAGGTGCTGTTGTTTTGACAAAGGCAGCGCAGCAGAAATAGAATCTGACTGAAGGCTGGGAATGCAGACTGAGACGAAGCTTCCATGGATTTTTTGGGCAGAGTTGGGAAGTCACAAAAACTAGGAAAAGGTGACCTGCTGGGATTCTCCAAGAATTTAAGCTGGGGTGGATTAGAAAATGGGCACCATGCGAGCTGAGGCTAGCCAGGAACTTGTTTCTCACTGTCATGAGTCAAAGGTGGCTTCAGCCATGGCATTTCTCCCATCTGGACAAAGAAAAGCCTGGGCACACCGCAGGCATGAAAATAATGCAAGTATTTCTCTTGCCGAGGCTACAAGCCCAGCTCTCCGACACCGAAAATTGCTCCCAACTTGTTCAATCAATCAATATTAATTTACGGTCATTCCGACCAAAATTAAAATACAAGCAATTAAAAACTAAGACAATTTAAAAAGAGAGAGAGAAAAACAAAACAGTAATAGCACTATACAAATTTTAAAAGATCTGACAACATAAAAACTTTCAGACGTTACATTCAATAGTGAAAACATAGTTCCCAGCCCGTTCAGTGGGGTCTAGCATCTGAATCAGCCCCGGGAACAGGTTCTCAGAAGAATGACTAGACCACCGCAAGATTTTCACGGCCCCTCCCCCCACGGCATCAACATTCGCTTGGCGAAGAGTAACTCTTGGGCACGCTCAAGCAAAAGAGGTAATTAAGTGAAGAATATTAGAAGTCGCACGTCAGCATGACCTGAACAGAATCAAAAACCCCTGTTTGAGTTGCCCCATTTAATAATTTGCGGCCAGGGCCTTATCTATTTCGCTTAGTTCAGGGGTGGACAAACTGTGGCCCTCCAGATGTGCATGGACTACAATTCCCATGAGCCCCTGCCAGCAGATGCTGGCAGGGGCTCAAGGGAATTGTAGTCCATGAACGTCTGGAGGACCACAGGTTGACTACCCCTGGTCTACAAGACAGCGATGGTATGAAAGAAGAAATCCAAAATACCCGGCTTGGAAATACAGACAGAAAAAGTTAAGAACTTTCGGAAGCTCTTTGGGAGAATAAAATGCAGGCAATGAACAAAACAAACAAACAAACAAAAAAACCAAAACACCTTCTTTGACCTCAGGGGGAAAACAGGTTGCACATGATTGTTTCCCAGAACCAAAACTGGAACTGAACACAGGCGAAGGTGACGAATGCACAATATGCTTCTGTCTGCACTTGGTGAAGGGAAATATTTTTCAACAAACTAAATAAATAAATTAAAATAGAATAAAAACTCTAAAAGCAGCGTTGTTTATGTATCTTGTCAGGATGGAAGTATCGAAACAACAAAATTGTGCTTTTTTGAATGTAAACAATATCATCCAATTAGGGAAGAACTTATGACATCTCTCCCACAAACCAGGCAGAATTCTGGGACACTGAAGAAAATGCTGTCTGATAAAAACAGTGACTTCACTTCGGCAGTAGCCAAATTTGCTTGGTTGGCTACCAAGTTTAGGGATATTTGGAAGGAATCTGGAAGAAATATGCCAAAAGCGTGTTGTACTTTCCAAATTTACAATGTTTCTTACATTAGCCAATCTCAAATGTTCACATTGTTGTTATTTATGATTCTTAGAATTTTCCTGTTCTATTTCTTTGTAAGTTTTAATTTATTGTATTTGTATACATTCTATATCCTGGTTAAGGGCTATAATAATCATAAATCTAACCGACAATCATTAATTTAGGGTATCGTGCTCAAATACTTTGGCCACCTCATGAGAAGGAAGGACTCCCTGGAGAAGAGCCTAATGCTGGGAGCGATTGAGGGCAAAAGAGGAAGGGGACGACAGAGAACGAGGTGGCTGGATGGAGTCACTGAAGCAGTCGGTGCAAACTTAAATGGACTCCGGGGAATGTTAGAGGGCAGGAAGGCCTGGAGGACCATTGGCCATGGGGTCGCGATGGGTCGGACACGACTTTGCACCTAACAACAACAACATCATGCTGAGAGTCTGAAACACACCCATCTATTTCTCTAGTTAACACAAGCTGGCCAGCCAGGTCCTCCTTCCACGCCACAAGTAACTGAGTTCCACCCTCCGGGGAACTCAGAACAATCTGAAAGTCCTGTTCACCCCATCCTTGCATGCAAGCTGAAGACATTTCACCCAGAGAATTTCATTGCACAATGCCAATTTGAAAACAGATTCCCCTGGACCTCATCAGACACTCCACACAGAACAGCAAACTGGCTCTGAATGATCTGTCGATCCCTCAAAAGAAGCCTCTCCTCTAATGAAAACCTTCAAATACAAATAGATCTCAAATTTGAACGGATCATCTGCGACACACGACACTTCTGCATCAAGGCAACATCCTAAAATCATAGAATCATAGAGTTGGAAGGGACCTCATGGGTCATCTAGTCCAACCCCTTGCACTATGCAGGACACTCACAACCCTATCGCTCATCCACTGTCACCTGCCACCCCCTTGAACCTTCAGAGAATCCGCCTCCCCATCAGATGGCTCTCCAGCCTCTGATTAAAAATTTCCAAAGATGGAGAACCCACCACCTCCCGAGGAAGCCTGTTCCACTGAGAAACCACTCTAACTATCAGGAACTTCTTCCGGATGTTTAGACAGAATTTCTTTTGAATCAATTTCATCCCATTGGTTCTGATCTGTCCCTCTGGGGCAAGAGAGAACAATTCTGCTCCGTCCTCCATATGGCGCCCTTTTAAATACTTGAAGATGGTTATCAGATCCCCTCTCAGTCATCTCCACTCCAGGCTAAGCTGGAAGTTAGAAGTACAGCAAAAATTGAGTCCAATAGCACCTTTAAGCCCAATTTATTCAAGGCGTGAGCTTTTGACTGCAGGCACTCTTCCTCAGACTAAATGAGCAACCATCATAAGTGTAGAGACATAAGGCAAAAGGAAATGGTGGCAAGTTGGTAAGCTGTGTCATAATATCCAAATTAAGCCACATGATCCTTCTTTGCTAAAACAGCTAATCAGACCTCTTGAGTTCAGTTGTTTTTCACAAATACACGGGAGAAACAAAACTGTTCATGCTGGTAATTAATAGCAGACACTTTCCCAGTTGTGAAAAGAAACAATTAAAAGAGATTAGTTGCTGGCCCCATCCGTCTTAAAGGCGCTACTGGACTCAATTTTGGTTGTGCTACTTCAGACCAACAGACCATCCTCTAGATCTGAATGACAGGGACGTTTCAGACTGGCTGTTTCATTTAGGGTCAGCGCAGGCAAGATGACCATCTATCTATTTATATAAACTCTTCTTTGATGCCCCCACTGGAACCACTGTGGACCAAGATTAGGTTTCCTGCTCGTGGACAAATGCTACAGCCACTCAAATGCATCTGACAGGGTAGGTGGTCAAAGATCAACCAATATCCAGATGGACTTTTGTCTGCCTTGCCCTGTACTGATGGAAAGCACTTCCCTGGTATCTCAGAATGTTTACATGGGAAGGCCAGATATCGAACTTGGGACCTTCTGCAAATAAAACAGGTACTTCACTTCTGTCCAAAGTTACCACCCTGTAAAAACAGAACTGTGCTCCAACAAAGGAGCGACAAAATCCTGCACTTTTATTGTCCCTACCCCATTTCCACGTGATTTACTACAAGTCCTACACCTGCGGCATCCTCACTAACTTTCTAACTGTATTAGTATTTCCATTAGAAAACTAACGCAGTGTACTAGTTAAAATGCTGGACGAAGAAGAGCCAGTTTGGTGTAGTGGTTAGGAGTGCGGACTTCTAATCTGGCATGCCAGGTTCGATTCTGCACTCCCCCACATGCAACCAGCTGGGTGACCTTGGGCTCGCCACAGTGCTGATAAAGCTGTTCTGACCGAGCAGTAATATCAGGGCTCTCTCAGCCTCACCCACTTCACAGGGTGTCTGTTGTGGGGAGAGGAATGGGAAGGCGACTGTAAGCCACTTTGAGACTCCTTCGGGTAGAGAAAAGCGGCATATAAGAACCAGATCTTCTTCTTCTTCTTCTATGCTATTTTTCTCTACCCGAAGGAGTCTCAAAGCAGCTTACAGTCGCCTTCCCATTCCTCTCCCCACAACAGACACCCTGTGGGGTGGGTGAGGCTGAGAGAGCCCTGATATCACTGCTTGGTCAGAACACCTTTCTCAGTGCTGTGGCAAACCCAAGGTCACCCAGCTGGCTGCATGTGGGGGAGCAGGAAATCAAACCCAGCTAGCCAGATTAGAAGCCTGCACTCCTAACCACAACACCAAACTTGGCACGGGGGGGGGGGGGAACCCAGGTTCAAATCACCACCCAACATGAAGTCTGGGCCAAACATGCTCTCAGATTGATCTACTTCCCAGGGATGCTGGGAAAACTAAATGAGGCAGAGGGAGCCATGCACGCCACCCAGAACGCCTTGGAAGCAGGATGAAGGAGCAACAAACAAGTCCGATAAGTTATCCGTAATTTTCCAGTGAATCAAACAGGCGGAGTGACTCTTATCTTCACCACTGGCGAGTGTTCGGCCTTCTATTTATACCCAGCGTTCCAGCATCTTTGTCCTTCTGTTATCAGAGCACGGGTACTGAAAAGAATGCCGGGCACGAAACCTGGGATTAGCAACCATTTGAAGTCCCGACACTCTCTCTCTCTCTCTCTCTTTTAATTTGCAGAGGGGCCAAATGCCACTCGGTTCCTCACAGCAGAATTGGCACCAAAAATTCCACTCACAGCAAAATTTAGACCCAGGTATTCATCGCTCAGAGCCTCTTGTGGCGCAGAGTGGTAAGGCAGCAGACATGCAGTCTGAAGCTCTGCCCATGAGGCTGGGAGTTCGATCTCAGCAGCCGGCTCAAGGTCGACTCAGCCTTCCATCCTTCCGAGGTCGGTAAAATGAGGACCCAGCTTGCTGGGGGGTAAACGGTAATGACTGGGGAAGGCACTGGCAAACCACCCCGTATTGAGTCTGCCATGAAAATGCAGACATGACTCAGTGCTTGCACAGGGGATGCCTTTACCTTTTCATCGCTCCTTCCAAAGGACGTCTCCGCACAGTGAAGGTTCTAGCCTACCCAGAACAAGCTGCGGAAACATATCTGAGTGGCAACTTGGACCAGCTCCTCTCCAGGCCTACTCCGGATCTCCACCACCTCAGGGCTCTTACCTGTGGATAGCCAGGGTGGGGTCCAAACTCAAATTCCCAAGGGTATCATGGGGTTTTCCGGCCTCTCCCCTCCTGCTCCTGAACCCCATGAAAAGCTCTCGAGGGGAAGACGGGATCCTAAGGAATTACGCGAAGAGGGTTTGCACTGAGAAGGTGGACATTGCAGGTTTCGCCTGGATCCAACCCCAATTTTGGATCCCTCCCATGTGCCTTTTGGTAGAATGCTGAACGGGACAAGGAAGACGCTGATAAGTTAAAGGCGAAAGATTTACGCAAGCTGAAGAGAAACCAGAGTATCACCTCTCGACCTTTTGGCTGAGATCAAGTGAAAACGCTGATTATTACAGCTATATCTGATCTTCTGGGTGTTATTTTGAGTTGCTAGATGTGACTAGACCGGCCTTTCTCAACTTTTTTACCTTGAGAAACCCCGGAAACATTCTTCAAGCTTTGAGAGAGTGGTGCAATTGTGCAGAATACGGTTGGGAAGCAGAGCTGTGGACACGCCCACTTGAGGCCCCTCCCCTCCCCACCCCCTCCAGGCCCCTCATTGGCCATTGGGGGGGGCAGGTTGACATACCCATATATGGACATATCACCCAATAAATGCTTAACACATTTTGGAAATAAATTAAAAATTAATTAGCTCCCACCCGTTTGGGAAACCCTTCCTGGGCCGTCAAGAAACCCTGACTGAGAAAGCCTGGATTAGACAAATATCTAAGTTCAGGATTGCTCTTGTACCACTGGGATCCAATTTAAAAAAAACGGGTGCATGAGATTCAGTGCAGGCATTATCACATATCAAAATCACAGTAAATAAAGCCATGGCAAAATGTATTATCCATCCAGTTTATATTCTCTTCTCATAGGTGGGTTTCCAAAAAATAATCCGATTTTGCAATGGGAAGATCGTCAATTGCACTGATCTTATATTACTTCCCAGACCTTAATTCCTTCGCATAAAGTTCTGGACATATTTCCCGGCGTTTCCCCCAAGGTGAGTCTTGCAGCTGTTATCAAGGAGAGCTCTACAGCTCATGACATCCTGGAGCTGCAACAAATTTTAGATCCTTTCAGAGGAAAGCTGGAAGGCTTAATGGCAATTTTCTCCTGCAGGCCACGATTCCCCACAGCTGTCGGACCTGGATCGTTTCCATACCGGAGGTTTTGCGCTGGCTGCAGGCTGCAGTTTGAGGCTGCCCCACCTCTTCCTACTCCCGCATGGAGGAGCCATCTGGCCCGGTGAACCTCACCCACCCTGGATTTGTGCACCTATATGGGCAGCAGAGTTCCCAGTGCAGAAATGGTTCTGGTTTCTGTCGATAAGACAGAGCAAGGTTTGCAAGGCCTGGACCCAGCCCAAGGCTGGTGCACACATGGGTTTTGCAGACTGGTGTTCACGGGGGACTCAGTTGCCCCTCAGGCAATCTCTTCAGCATGCAGATTCATGATCGTCATGGTGGGAACTGACGCCAAGTTTCAGCCAATGTATTTATTTATAAATATATTAATAGACAGCCCTCTTGAACCAATCATCTCAGGGTGGCATTTGGACAGATCCTGCGTTGAGCAGGGGGTTGGACTAGATGGCCTGTATGGCCCCTTCCAAATCTATGATTCTATGATTCTATGAGCAGGGGGTTGGACTAGATGGCCTGTATGGCCCCTTCCAACTCTATGATTCTATGATTCTATGAGCAGGGGGTTGGACTAGATGGCCTGTATGGCCCCTTCCAACTCTATGATTCTGTGATTCTATGAGCAGGGGGTTGGACTAGATGGCCTGTATGGCCCCTTCCAACTCTATGATTCTGTGATTCTATCCTGCGTAGAGCAGGGGGTTGGACTAGATGGCCTGTGTGGCCCCTTCCAACTCTATGATTCTGTGATTCTATGAGCAGGGGGTTGGACTAGATGGCCTGTATGGCCCTTTCCAACTCTATGATTCTGTTATTCTATGAGCAGGGGGTTGGACTAGATGGCCTGTATGGCCCCTTCCAACTCTATGATTCTGTGATTCTATCCTGCGTAGAGCAGGGGGTTGGACTAGATGGCCTGTGTGGCCCCTTCCAACTCTATGATTCTGTGATTCTATGAGCAGGGGGTTGGACTAGATGGCCTGTATGGCCCCTTCCAACTCTATGATTCTGTGATTCTATGAGCAGGGGGTTGGACTAGATGGCCTGTATGGCCCCTTCCAACTCTATGATTCTGTGATTCCATGCAGGGGAATAAACAGTAAGAAGAGGAAGAGTTGGTTTTCAAACCCTGCTTTTCTCAAAGTGGCTGACAATCACCTCCCCTCTGTCTCTCCACCACAGATACCCTGTGAGGTAGATGGAGCCGAGAGAGCTCTGCAAGAACTGCTCGGCGAGCACAACAACTTGTGACGAGCCCAGCCGGCTGCAGGTGGAGGAGCAGGGAATCGAACCCGGCTCACCGGACTAGAAGCTGCCGCTCTTAACCACAACACCGCACTGTAAAAGACATAAATGCAGGTGGAAACTACTAAAAAGCTAACAATGTGGTGTCATTCACAGAATCGCTCTCTGATGATCATCTATGGCCGGGGTAGTCAACCTGTGGTCCTCCAGATGTCCATGGACTACAATTCCCATGAGCACCTGCCAACGTTTGCTGGCTGGGGCTCATGGGAATTGTAGTCCATGGACCTCTGGAGGACCACAGGTTGACTACCCCTGATCTATGGGAGGAAAGATGTAGAAGGAGCACCCTAAGCCATGATGTTCCTAGTTTTTCCAGGCACACGGGCATCAACCATACGCCCAGCAGACGAGCTCAGTCTTACAGGCCCTACGGAACTGTGCTAGCTCCGTCAGGACTCTGATGTCCTCCAGTAGGGTTTTGCAATACATATATTATATTTTGCAATCCAATATATTATACAGCTCAAAACCAAAGCCAGTCAAATAAGGCAAATGTACAGATAAAGGCAACCAGCCTGGCAAAGGAGCTGATCTGGAACAGTTCTTCTCCACGGAAGGGTCTGTTGTGCTTGCAGCTTTTTCATTTAGGAACAACAACAAAAAATGACTCCTTGGGGGACGAGCCGCAAGGAAAGACTTATAAAATTCTGAATCGGCATGCCGAGAAACACGTCCTCCTTCCTTCCTGGCCGTCCTAGGACCCTGGGGGGTCGCTTGGTAAACTGAGCTGACAGAAGAGGCCGGGCGCACTCAAAAGGGCATGGCGCATAACAGGCTTACGGGATTCTCTGTCACATAATGCAGCCACCGGCAGGGGCTCAGATAACGTTAAAAGGGGGAGCAGACAGATTAATGGAGAATCGACCTATCAACAGCTATTAGCGATGGTAGCTAAGTAGAAGCCATAGACGGGCGGGATGCAGCGTGGCTCAACAAACAAAGAAAGGAAAAATGAGCTCGTGGGCATTCCAAAGGCATCCTGGCCGGCTCCTGTGGAAAACAGGAGGTCAGAATAGATGGCGCCTGGTTCGACTCCAGAACCAGCTCTTCCCATGCTCTTGCGTTCAGCAGATTCTCTAAGAGCAACGAGCCCTGCAAATCATTAATATGTGGGGAAAGACATGCAGTTTAGCCCAGGAACAAATTCGTATAGTGGAAGAGCCATGGGCATACATCTGCCACTATTGGGAATGAAAGCATGAGCCCAATGTGCTTCCCTGGACCAAAACTAGAATCACAGAATCATAGAGTTGGGCCATGCAGGCCATCTAGTCCAACTCCCTGATCATAGAATCATAGAATCATAGAATCATAGAATCATAGAATCATAGAATCATAGAATCATAGAGTTGGAAGGGGCCATGCAGGCCATCTAGTCCAACTCCCTGATCATAGAATCATAGAATCATAGAATCATAGAATCATAGAATCATAGAATCATAGAATCATAGAATCATAGAATCATAGAATCATAGAATCATAGAATCATAGAGTTGGAAGGGGCCATGCAGGCCATCTAGTCCAACTCCCTGATCATAGAATCATAGAATCATAGAATCATAGAATCATAGAATCATAGAATCATAGAATCATAGAATCATAGAATCATAGAATCATAGAATCAGAATCATAGAATCATAGAATCATAGAATCATAGAATCATAGAATCATAGAGTTGGAAGGGGCCACACAGGCCATCTAGTCCAACCCCCTGCTCAACGCAGGATCAGCCCTTAGCATCCTAAAACTGGCATGGAGTCATTGCCCAACCAAACATTTGGAGGCAGTTCTGTGTTATCTCACAAACGGATAACATTCTCAAGGTCCCACTGCCCTCTCTAGGGCCGCTCGCATGCCTTGCCGTCAGCAGGGACCGAAGTGTGGCGACAGGACACAAAACAGAGAGCCACTCACATGCGGAAGCTGAAATGGGCAGCTAGTGAAGTGCCAGTTCAGAAGAAGAGTTGGGCTTTATGCCCTGCTTTTCACTGCCCCAAGGAGTTTCAAGGTGGATTACATTCGCCTTCCCTTCCGCACAACAGACACCCTGGCAGGGGCTCATGGGAATTGTCGTCCATGGACATCTGGAGGACCACAGGTTGACTACCCCTAGACTAGATGACCCTGGACGTCCCTTTCATCTCTATGATTCTAAGCCACCCCACCAGCTTTATTGCACAACCCCTGTCCTCAGGGGAGGCCAAACTGTAGGCTCTGCAGATATCCATGGACTACAATTCCCATGAGCCCCTGGGAATTATAGCCCATGGACATCTTCAGAGCCACAGTTTGGCCACCCCTGAGGTCAGTAATAAGAAGTCAGTAAGGTCAGTAAGAAGTAAGGTCAGTAAGAAGACATTAAGTCTTCTCTCACTGCAAGCGTTTGCCGAATGTTTACTTTTCATGGGGACTGGGAGGTCAAGCGCCGCTTGCTTGACGCATCCATCTCGGGAAGTATATCTCAGAACGAGACTGGATCCTGAAACTCGGAGCGTCATTTGGTTTGTTTTCAGAAGGCAGGGCACTGCTATCGAAACGTGCAGATTTATGGCATTTCTATGCGAGTTTTCCGGTTGGAGGCTGTTTGAAGACATCGCTGCGGTAAAGTTCTAGCGAGGCCGGTCAGCCGACCAGACGGCCGAAGAGGCCCTTCCGACATACAGTCAAAGAGCGTTTACGTCAACCTTCGAGCTCTCGGAGGCCGTGTAGGCCTTCTGCTCTTAAGGCAGAGATATTTTCCCCCTTCCGGTTTCACATATTTTTAGACTGGGGATGAGCGACAGGGAGAGAGCTCAAGGTGGACAGAGGCAGCCCTTACAGCGGGAGAAATGTATTCCTTCTTCCCCACTCCCTTCACCTCCGGTCAAAAAGGCACTGCGGGATTTGTTGAATCGATGCCAAAAATAAAAACACCCTGCAGGAGCTGTTTGACAAACCAGATGTGGACGCTTCTTCCAACTCCAACTTGATAGGCTCTGATGTCCAAATCTCAGGCCTCCCTCCTCCAGCTCTCCTTTCCTCTGTCCACACCCCCTAGTACCCCACCGCTGGCAGGCTACGATGGCTTGGCTCCAGCAATCTTGGCTGATGTTACTGTGTCAAACTGGGGCTCAAAATTGTAATCTGTTTTTTATAGTTTTATAGACGGAATATGTTGATTTTACTGTGTTTTAACTTCTGCAAACCGCCCTGAGATGCAGTGTCCAAGAGGGGCGGTATATGAATGAATGAATGAATGAATGAATGAATGAATGAATGAATGAATGAATGAATGAATGAAAAAACAGAAATTGCATTCCTTTTCAGGCGACCGGGATCAGAGAAGCATTGAGCTGGAAACGGTGGTGATTCAACATCTCCACCACCCTGTCCTCTGCTCATGGATTCCCATGGTCATGGTATGAAACATCTGGCTATCCCATGAAGAAGAAGAAGAAGAAGAAGAAGAAGAAGAAGAAGAAGAAGAAGAAGAAGAAGAGTTGGTTCTTATATGCCGCTTTTCCCTACCCGAAGGAGGCTCAAAGTGGCTTACAGTCATCTTCCCTTCCTCTCCCCACAACAGACACCCTGTGGGGTGGGTGAGGCTGAGAGAGCCCTGATATCACTGCTCGGTCAGAACAGCATTATCAGTGCCGTGGCGAGCCCAAGGTCACCCAGCTGGTTGCATGTGGGGGAGTGCAGAATCGAACCCAGCATGCCAGATTAGAAGTTTGCACTCCTAACCAATACACCAAGCTGGCATATATCTAATGCACTAACGTCCAGGAATATCAAAGCCACCTTGTGTATCTGTTCCACTCAAAGACAAAGCAGAACAGCTCAAAGGTTCGAAAACAAAAGAAATCAATGCCGGTGTCACGTTCATTCTCTTTCGTCCTCCGAGCAGCTGTGCCTCCTTTAAGTTCATAGCCACAAAGCACCACCGTGGGGAGAATCACAGCCAGGTGCATTTTACAGAACCAGACCTGACAGGGAACGGTCTGTTCTGTATTAGTCAATAGACAGAATTGCTCTCAATAAGCTACAGAATTCTCTAGGGGGGCGTCCAAATATTTCTCTCACTCAGCCATGGCAGCTGGAAGGCAGGAGACAACACACAGCTAAAAACCAGGACCCAAAACCCAGTTTAAAATTGCACTGAATCCGGAACTGGAGTGAGGATTTTCCAGGCTTCAGTTTCAACCCTCCCCTTGGAAACATATTTAAACACTGGGCAGGTGACATGCCCAATGAAGTCAACAGAGAGACAAGAGTCACTGGCCAAGCTCTCTCTGCTCCATGCAACTCTGAAGGGACATAGGGGCTCATGGCAGGGGCTCATGGGAATTGTAGTCCATGGGCATCTGGAGAGACAGCCTGGCCACTGCTGGCGTAGGTCATTTCACTTTGCCCTGGTCCGAGGAGTTGCAGTTTTGGTTTGAAATACCAGCCAGTTTGAACCATGGTCTGCATGGACAAGCTCTTCCCACCGGGTTTAGGAAGCTGTAACATTCAGTATGCCAGTCAAGGCAGAGTGACATCTGTCAAAGCTGTGAGTTTGTGCCTTGTGACACAGGGGAGATATGGAATGGCTTGAAATGGCCCATGGGATTGTCATAGAATCATAGAATCCACCACTGTCCCTGAATTGGACCCTGCAGTGGTCTCCCATCCCGTAAGTCGGGTTTGTAACTCCCGAAGTCAGGGGTTTCTCAACCAGGGTTTTGTGAAACCCTGGGGTTTCTTGACGGCCCCTTGCATGTTTCTGAACCAGAAGAATCCCTAGCATGCTTTCCCTTCATATATCTGAAGAAATGCGCTGAAACTCAAGAAAACCCACACTGATATAAATATTGTAATACTTAAAATGCAGGCTTTCCCAACCAGGGTTTCGTGAAATCCTGGGTTTCCTTGACGGCCCTGGAAGGGTTTCCCAAAGGGGTGGGACTCAATTTTAAATACATTTTTTAAACATTGGTTAAGCATTTATCGGGTGCTACGACTACATATGATCGTGTCCACCTGCTCCCCCCACCAAAACGGCCAATGATGAGCCTAGAGGGGGTGGGAAGGGGAGGAGCCCCAGGTGGGCGTGTCCACAGCTCGGCTTCCCAACCACATTCTGCACGATTGTGCCACTTCTGGAGTTTCTCAAAGCCTGAAGAATGTTTCAACAGTAAAACAAACATCGAGAAAGGCTGCCTTACGCCCTTCTATTGCAACAGGACTGCCAGAACAGTCATGGAGCTACCTCTTAGCCAGCCCACGTCTCCGTGTCCAGATGGCTACAAATCCTTTGCCAACGCAACCTTGGTTTTGCGATCGAGAGGACACCCCGACGTCCCTGTTCCCACCAGCTCCCGGAGCACAGACAAGCCTGGTGACGACTCAGCGGCGCATACGCCCATGCCGCTCCCTCCCCCACGCGTGACTTTTCCTTGGGCAGCCACGCAAGGCGCATCTGTGCCGGCCCCCTACCTTGGCGCCATCCACACTGATTATCCGGTAGCTGTTTCTCGTGCTGTCATAGAAGTAGGAAACAGTTACGGCCTGCTTGCTGGCAGGGACCCAGTTCTTCTTGGTGACGGGGTCAATTTGGAAGACATGCGCTCGGCTGGTGAAGATGGGCTGTTCTCTGGAATAGGGAGGGAGAGCAGAAATGGAATGCATCATGAGTCTGTGGGAGGTGAAATGCGGCGCAGTTCTCTGTCCAGGATCGAGCCGCGTGGATCGAACTGTGCCAAATGTTAACCGTCCGCAGTGAGATAAAACTCCGGTGTTCTAAGGGGGAGACCAAAAAAGTCACCATTCAAGGCCTCTGTTCCGTGCTACAGCTGAGATTTTAGCACAGGGGTAGTCAAACTGCAGCCCTCCAGATGTCCATGGACTGCAATTCCCATGAGCCCCTGCCAGCGAATGCTGGCAGGGGCTCATGGGAGTTGTAGTCCATGGACATCTGGAGGGCTGCAGTTTGACTGCCCCTGTTTTAGCTCCTTGTAGCCAAGCAAAAACTCCTCCTGAAGCAGTTTCCTTCCCTTAAGTTTCCTGTGATGTTACCCAAACACTGAGGTTTAAACAAACACACACTCAAAACAAACAAAACAATGAACACCCAAACACTGTGGTTCCTCTTTCTACATGCGTTGATCTTGTTAGCAAATCCACACATTTTATCATGCCCTTCTTTCTAGCTAAGCTATCCCCTGAGAATCAAACTCAGCAACTTCAAAGTATTTTTTGCTTGTCAATCTTATGTGTCACAAAATTCCTCTGCCTTGAAAGAGTATTTTACGGTCCTCACTCATTTCTCGTGTGGGACTTACTTGAAGGAGAAGAGTTGGTTTTTGTACCCCACTTTTCTCTGCCAGAAGGAGTCTCAAAGCGGCTTCCGATCGCCTTCCCTTCCTCTCCCCACAACAAGCACCCTGTGAGGGAGGTGGGGCTGAGAGAGCTCTGACAGATTAGAAGCTGCCGCTCTTAACCATTAAACCAAGCTGACTTCATTGTGGCCTCTACGTGAAATATGAACACATCCTAAACCACATCTTCCACGCCATAGATTGCATTTTGGGAAGATTATCGCGAACGTATTAAAATCCCAGGAAGTCAAGTCTGAAAGTCAACAGTCCAAGAGACCAAACTGCACAGGTATAATGCCCATTTTCTCAAAAGCCTGCCCTTCACTAAGTTTTACAGAACTGCTGGGGAAGGGAACGAGATTCAGTAAAACCAGGAAAAACAAAACCCATCTAGCTGAGAATTCTACTTCACTCTCAAGAGAGATATCCCCCAATGTGATTGGCGCATGATGATTTACAGTTATTTCAAAGGGAATATTTGCGGTCTGAAAACTGGGAGAAGGACAGTCACTCAGCATGCACAAGACCTCTCGGGATAAGGAGATTAACACCCCCAAGGAAGAGATGGGGAATGCAAAGAAATGGCTATTTTTAGCTTGCCCTCCTCTGTCCCCGCTGCCCATTCAGATTT
The DNA here is from genome assembly GCF_049243985.1 of Paroedura picta. Classification (NCBI taxonomy): domain Eukaryota; kingdom Metazoa; phylum Chordata; class Lepidosauria; order Squamata; family Gekkonidae; genus Paroedura; species Paroedura picta. The sequence goes on from NC_135386.1 coordinate 8,970,230, forward strand.
GGAATTTAAGACTCGGATGGAGATAAATGTTGACAAAACCGCCAGGAGCCCGTGAGACCTGGGGGGGGGGCGATGTAAATAAATAGATTTAAATTAATTAGAGCTACAAACAACTTCGGGGTGAGCAGGAGCAGCTTTTAAAAACGTGCCATCAAAAGGCAGGGAAAACTTCCAACGGCCTGATTCGGCGTGATTTAAATGACAAAACGTACATCGGATGGCAGAATTGACAGCTGCACGTGGTACGTCTCTGAGGAACTTGGCTAAGTTTGCATATTCAGATACTAGTGCAGAGGTAGTCAAACTGCGGCCCTCCAGATGTCCGTGGACTACAATTCCCATGAGCCCCTGCCAGCGAATGCTGGCAGGGGCTCATGGGAATTGTAGTCCATGGACATCTGGAGGGCCGCAGTTTGACTAGTAGGGGGATGACACAGTGCTCCTTTAAGATACCATGCCGGTTTCCAAGTGGGTGGTAAACGGCCAACCAGATATAATTGCCAGAAGGAGATTTATCTCAGCTCCTCTCCCCATTCTAAAGAGCGGCCATCAAGGTCAGTGAACACGCCCAAGGTCAAGTGGGGTGGAATCAATTTCTCTTTGCAATAAGCAATGCATTTCAGCTACAACGTCCTGCGTCTTGGTTTCGTCCTGGGGTAGACGTCCACAAGCAGAGTTGCCTGAAAAAACACCCGCCTGCTAGTCAGGCCTTTCCCTTTTCTCCTCTGTTCCACTTAATATTTCCGGTAAAACCTTGGAGGAGGAACTGGTCTCATGGCTTAAGCGCCACTCGGCACTTAACGCCCACTCAGGGCGGCTGTCCCGCCCCTGAGTGCCTCCTCCTCCAACCGGCTTGCCTGTCTGTCTGGCAGTCAGCCAATCACCTTCCATCCCCCACCCGTGACCACCCCCTCCTCCTTCCACTTCCTTCTGAGGCTCGGAGGCTGCAGATCCCTGCTGCATGAGAGATGCTCCTGCAGGTGAGTTCCCTAACAGCTGCCTGCAGTCCACAGAATTCTTCCACCCGCCTCCCCCAACTAGCCCCTGTTGTATTCCTGAATGCAACAGGCTTGGCCCCTAGCCTTTGCATAATTAAACAGGCCTAACACTGATTCTGTGAGGTTAGCATTGCGCTGTCAACCTCCAGGTGGGACCTGGAGACCTCCTAGAAGCACAACTGGTCACCAGAGGTCAGTTGCCCAGGAGGAAAACTGGAGCATCGCCTTCATGACATTATACCACAATTAGGTCCCGCCTTTCCCCAGCCTCCCCCCACCCCAAATCTCCAGGTTTTTCCCCGGCCAGGAGTTGGAACCCTAGCAGGCATAGTATATATGTATGAGGGTAAGTCAACCGGTATTACTACTAGGCTTCCAGTTCATACAGGCAAAACATGTTTTAAGATGTCTCTGCGATCAACGGCTGGCTGCAGACAAGTTCTGGCAGTCTTGTAGGGCGTCGTCAAGAAAAACCTGAAGATTGCACTGGGGAGGAAAAGGCCAGGGAAGATGTGCCATCCAGCCCGGCCTGGAGGGAATTCACCGACCATCCCACAGTGGCAACCATCAATGCCCTGGGTGTGCAAGGAAGGGCCACAAGAGATAAACACTGGCACATCCGTTCCTGCCCACGCACTCACAGTTCATAAAATCAGCATTTCAGCCAGATGACTCTCTATCCTCTGCTTAAAAAACTTCCAAAGGAGAACCCACCACCTCCTGAGGAAGCCTGTTCCACCAAAGAACTCCAAGTGCTGCTTTGGGAGTAGCATCCCTCTAATGCAGGGGTAGTCAACCTGTGGCCCTCCAGATGTCTATGGACTACATTTCCCACGAGCCCCTGCCAGCATTTGCTGGCAGGGGCTCATGGGAATTGTAGTCCATGGACATCTGGAGGGCCACAGGCTGACTAACCCTGCTCTAATGTGTCCACGCCTTGAATAAATCTTTGTTGGTCTTAAAGGTGCTACCGGCCTCTGATTTTATTGTAATGTTTTCGAGAAAGGCTGATTTATAAGTCTTGCAGGGTCTACTGTAAATGAAGGTGATCATGACTAATCCCCCCAAAAGCAGTCAGCCCCTCACCGTGGCTAAGGGCTTGTATCTTTTCCAAATCAGTCCTCCTTGCTAATTAATTCTCTGCAGCCGTACTCTCCGAGCAACCTACGCTTCCTGGTGCCAGGACAAGAGAGAGAGAGAGAGAGAGAGAGAGAGAGTTTAAAAACTGCAATCCCAATTAAGGGGGAAGAAAGAGGGGGCAGAACACATGGGAATTCAACCCGGAGTGCCACTTTCCACACTGATGTACTCCCTTAGCATTTTTACATGCAGCATCTGAGCCAGGTTTAGAGCTTCTGCCTTCTGGGGCTCTCTCAGACCCAGTGGAGATTTTTTTAATAAGGCGTTGTGCGTGGCCATTTGGCTTTCTGGAATCGGCCATATTTATTTATTATTTATTTCGTTTTATTGATGTATTTATCTACCGCCCTCCCCGGAGTCTCACGGAGCATGACATGGCTCCATAGAAGCCGGGGTTAAACTCTTAGCCCTAACCAACCTGGTTCCATATGCGCCGGGGTTAAACTCTTAGCCCTAACCAACCTGGTTCCATATAAGCCGGGGTTAAACTCTTAGCCCTAACCAACCTGGCGAGCCTGCTGCAGCCCACACAAAAGAGCTGAGTCCGGAGGGAGCAAAATGCAGAAATGGTACCCTGGTTCCCAAAGACAATGAATATGATCACCTCGGGGGACAACGGAAGAGAGCAAGCCATGGTCGCTGCCATTAACTGTCCCCAAAGCAGGCAAAGGGGACACCGGCTGGCCTTGCAAAGTCAGCAGACAAAGCAAGAGCCCACCTTGGGGGTCTCCAAGGCACCTTCACAATCACAGCATCCTTTTTGAAACTAGGCCACTGCACCGTAATAAATGCAACCATATTGAAATGTCTGTGTGTGTGTGTTGGGGGGGGGGGCAAAGCACCAAACTCTTGTACTAATACAAAATTACTTTCAAAACTTAGACACACACACACAGAGAGGAAAATGACTAAAACTGCAAGCTGAGAGAGAGAGAGCACTCTGAGAAAGGGGCCGTGAGGAACTCTTCCTTAAGAGAACCGAGCTGAAAAGCACTCATTTTTCCCCCCTGAGGTATGCAGTGATGCATTAGTCTCCCGCAGGGAGCAGACTGAGGATCATTTTCTGGGCTACAGAACTTTCTAGAGTCATTTTCTGAGTGGGTCACCGACTCCACCATGAGAAATCCCTGGGAATTTGGGGATGGTGGAGGAATCTCAGGAGGTTATAATAAGGGAAGGTACTTTTGTGTGTAAAGGCCTCTTGTGGCGCAGAGTGGTAAGGCAGCAGACATGCAGTCTGAAAGCTCTGCCCATGAGTCTGGGAGTTCAATCCCAGCAACCTTCCATCCTTCCGAGGTCGGTAAAATGAGCTTGCTGAGGGGTAAACGGTAATGACTGGGGAAGGCCCTGGCAAACCACCCCGTATTGAGTCTGCCATGAAAACGCTAGAGGGCGTCACCCCAAGGGTCAGACATGGCCCGGTGCTTGCACAGGGGATACCTTTATCTTTACTTTTGTGTGTGCATGTGTGTGTTTGTGTGTGTGTGTGTGTCTATAAGCAAAGCTCCTGTATTTTCATGAACAGTTTTTAATAATAATATTCACAATTCGATTGCCGATTTTGCGATTTAATATCATTTTGGCTCTTTTGGAACTGACCTTCAGCAAGCACCTCGAAACCACATCAACAAATGTGGCAAAACAAACAAACAAACAAAATCACCTCTGGGCTTCACCGTTTTTGGAATGACTTCTCTTAGCTATGCTTGAAACAGAAGACAAACCTCACCCAACATACGGCTTGAAGAGCTCACCAGAATAAACAGCTAACTAGATAGATGGTAAACGGCTCTACAGGAATCTAAAGAAGATCTATCTTTAAAGAGATCTTTAACAAGTAAGTCACGATTGAAGCGGCTAACACACTCTAGCCAGACATAGACACTTTTAAGTCTCGTTCATTTTGAAGGAGAGGGAGATAAGCACATTTTTAAAGCTTTCCTCAGAATTAAATGAATGTCTCCTGAATCGTACAGCAATTAGGGTTACAATCTAATTGGATCTGGGACCTTTTAAAAAAAAACTGTGCTACTCTGGGTAGGACAACCTAGACCAGGAGTGGCCAAACTGAAACTCTGCATGTGCCCATGGACTACAATTCCCAAGAGGCCCTGCCCGCTGAATATAAAGCAAGAGGAGAAAACGCCACGTGCTAGATTACTGCGGGTCTCCCTAAACCTGGTTCTCACTCACACTGCTTCTAATCTAAGGCCTTGTGGGACCTGTCAAGTAGCTACAACAAGAGACATCTCACCCCAGGGCTTCCAACCCCTACCAAAGCCATCCATCTGGCCAACAAAGTCTGGGAGATTCAAGGAAGAGATTGAGGGACACACAAAGGGATGTTCCAAGCCGGGGAGGATATGTTAGTACACAGGAAGTTTAGGTCTACACTCTGGGGATTATTGAAGGTCACCTAATACCACCACCGGGGTGCTTGGTCTCCTGTCTTATGAGGTGCAATGTGGGCCTTCCAAGTAGCATTGCAAATAGCTTTAAAGGAATAACACCTTTAAAGATGAAGGCAGGGAGCCCTCTGGTCCAGATCTCAACTGATTAGAAAGCTCACATCAGTCGGATGCATCAAAGCCATTTTAATTGCCATAAAAGCAGGCGTCACATGAAAAAATATAATATGGTTCGGGGGGATTAATTCACGCGTGCAGTAATGCATCCACGGACTGTTTACAAGAGTTCTCTTCCTGCCCATTTCCTATATGTCTGTTTGGGTGGTGGATTAAAACTCACGGCTTTTCCCCAGGACGCAAGAAAAAGGGTATGCTTCCTTTCTCTTTGCAAAGGATGAGACAAATTCATGGCGGGTAGGTTTATCAAGCTCTAATAACCCAAACGACGAGACAGCATGTGCGGCGCTTAGGATAAAGAGGGGGGAAAGACTTTAAACTTTGCTGGCATGGCCATCTGCTGCTGCGTCTGATCCAGAAAGGATCTTTTGCAGGGGGCTGGGGAGGTCCCAGAACGCATGCATTGCATGCAGGTTCATTGCCTGGTCTTCTGAGCGAAAGCAGCAGGCAAAACAGATCTGCCCAAGAGACTCTGCACAAGACAGGCTTCGATTTTCAGCTCCAATTCAAACTGGTGAATTCCACTTTACCTGCCGCCCCTTCAGCTCTACTTATGTAGAGAAAAAGAACCACCAGGAATATTCTGGTGATCGGCGATCAACAGAGAGGTCGGTTTACCTGTTTTTAGAAAACTTTCTTGCCTCCCCCCCCCTGGTTTTTTTTTTTTTTTGTTGCAGGGAGGGAGAACTGGAGTTGCCTTGCAAGAGGAAAAAATTCATTCCACCTTAAAACTTATTTTAAAAAATAATCCGGGCAGGATCTTCTAAAGCGCTGCGTCATTGAACAGTCATTGAACAAAGCCCTGTAGAACAGCAAGCAGACTAGGCAGCAGCTTCCGCGTGAGTGACCAAGGATCTCACTTAAAACAATTTAGATCACTGGGATGTCCTTGACAGCTCTCCTGAAACATTCGGCTTCACACCGTTTTTGAGACACCAGTCGGGAAGGAAAAGGACTGGCACTTCTGTCTGTTTTGAAGTTCAAGGGTTTTCTTTCCTCCCTAAAAAGAAAACTAAAGATGTGTCCCAGGGAAGCCAGGGCGGGCCAAAAGCGCAAACAACAAGAAAGGCACCGTCTCCGAGGCCTTCACGTGCCTTCATGAAACGTCCCGCTTTCGGCAGGGGCAAGAAAAGGTGCGTTTTCCCCTTGTTCCACTGCATTTAGAGATTGATCCTAATAGGGTCAGGCAGGTAGGCCAATCAAGCTTTGGCTGTGGCCAGCAACCGGCACTGTGCAGGGTGTGAATAGTGTCGCGGAGGGATTGACAAATGAACAGACAGACTAATTGTATTTCGGTGTCTTTGGACAGCTTGCAAATCACGCAGCCATATGGCGATGCTTTCCACTGCGTTGAAAATATGTTAACACTTACCTTCCCCCTCCCCAAACCCCGTCCAAATCCCCAATTTTTAAAGTTAAGCCTTCCAGGGTAAGTGGAGCATTGTCTGGCAACAATCAACAAAATGCATCCCCACCCCCAAATCCTAGCTCCGGATGAATCCTACTGCCCCAGGGCAGCACAGCAATTGATTCAGCTGTCTTTTATGTGACGGGTCACTCTCGATGGCACACAACAACACAATTGGATTATGCTGTCTCACACCAGGGCCGCCTGGCATCTGCTTGTGCGTTCGGTTTGGTGTTTCAGCCTCCCCCAAACAGAAGCGCTCCCACCAGCTTGGTGTAGTGGTTTGGAGTGCAGACTTCTAATCTGGTGATTCCCCGCTCCTCCTCCACATGCAACCAGTCGGGTGACCTTGGGCTCGCCACAGCATTGATAAAGCTGTTCTGACCGAGCAGGAATATCAGGGCTCTCTGAGCCTCACAGGGTGTCTGTAGAGAAAAGCGGCATATAAGAACCAACTCTTCTTCTTCTTCTTCAGTAATCTCAGGGCTCTCTCAGCTTCACCTCCCTCACAGGGTGTCTGTTGTGGGGAGAGGAAAGGAAAGGCGACTGTAAGCCACTTTGAGACTCCTTTTGGTAGAGAAAAGTAGCATATAAGAACCAACTCTTCTTCTTCTAGAATTAAGCCCACTGACAGCCCCACAACAAACATCGGGAAGTGACTTTTAAAGAAGAGGCAGAGCACTCAGTTCAGCATAAGAGGCAACTGGGCATGGACACCCATCCCACTGTCATCTCTAGCCAGACAAGTTTTGCAGAGCTTCAGAAAAGACCCTGCAAAACATGCTTGGCCAGACTTGACAGTAAGGGTGGAAATCCAGAGCAAGCCGGCCTTCTAGCCCCAACAGAGGCCAATCAGAGGCCCATAGAATGAAGAAGAGCTAGGGGCTAAGGCCCTCCCCAACCACTGTTACTCCCCCAGCAACTGGTATTCAGAGGTCCTGTGCCCCTGAACATGGAGGCTCTATTTAACTGCTTCGTAACATTGTAGAAGATGGCTCTATTGTGCCTTCTATTATTGCAACTGCTAAAATGCGTAGCAATTGCGTGGCCTTGCGTGGTTGTGAGGTTCGACCCTGTTTTGTAGGAAATTTATTTGACAGTGTTTAAATTCCCATTGTTTTATCCGTTCGGCATTCCAATCTGGCTCTCATTTGTATTCGCCTTTGAATCAGTTTGGAATGGCCGATCGATAAACTGAACTGAACTGCACTAGTACCCCATCAAATTGATTGGACACTCTCAGATTTTAGTCTGGGGAGGGGATTTCTCTCTATTCCCTTTCTGTAGACCCTGAATGCATTTGTCGTCTTCCACTGCACCGCACAAAGCGTTCTGTATCGATCAATATAAAGTGCTTAAAGGTAAAGGTAGAGGTTTCCCCTGTGCAAGCACCGAGTCATGTCTGACCCTTGGGGTGATGCCCTCTAGCGTTTTCATGGCAGACTCAATACGGGGTGGTTTGCCAGTGCCTTCCCCAGTCATTACCGTTTACCCCCCAGCAAGCTGGGTACTCATTTTACCGACCTCGGAAGGATGGAAGGCTGAGTCGACCTTGAACCAGCTGCTGGGATCGAACTCCCAGCCTCATGGGCAGAGCTTTCAGACTGCATGTCAGCTGCCTTACCACTCTGCGCCACAGGAGGCTCTTTATAAGGTGCTTAGAAAGGTGTTTGAAGCCATCAGACCACAGAGAGGCCCCCAAATTTCAATTCGGGGGGGATGTAAGCAGGCAACTAACTCTCCTTGAAAGAAAATCCTTTGCTGTGGCCGGATCATGGCCTTTATCCAGGCTAGTCCCCATCAACGCAATGCCTGTTTGGGATCAGGACCACCCAGCCCCCCCATTTCCTTCTTCCGTGCATAAGCAACAAATGTCAAATAAAAGTTTGCAGAGTTGGGTTAAGGACATGGCGAGGCGCCAGTTTGTTGATGCTTGCCTCTCACATTCCCATGGCAACTGCCGCACGAAGATCGCACAGGACGGGGACGTTTTTAAAAATAAAATCGGCACGCTGTCCAAACCTACGTTGTTTTAATTGGCTCCCTTTAAAAATATAACGCAGGGAGAAGATTCTTTAAAGACAAAATAATAAAGCCGAGAGGGGTGGGGTGGGCCTACCCAGGACCCACTTCCGTCCAAAGGGGACGGAAGATTCTTTAAAGACAAAATAATAAAGCAGAGAGGGGTGGGGTGGGCCTACCCAGGACCCACTTCCATCCAAAGGGGACGGAAGATTCTTTAAAGACAAAATAATAAAGCAGAGAGGGGTGGGGTGGGCCTACCCAGGACCCACTTCCGTCCAAAGGGGACGAAAGATTCTTTAAAAACAAAATAATAAAGCAGAGAGGAGTGGGGTGGGCCTACCCAGGACCCACTTCCGTCCAAAGGGGGCCCAAAACAACTCCCTTGCCCTTTGAAAGGTGGGCTTAAAACCCTATTCTGACCCCCTTCCTCTTCGTGCCCTGGCCAATCTGGCTTCTACATTCGTGCAGGCAGCTCAAGGAAAAACAAGCACGGTTCTGGATTCCACCGTATTACCCCCACCCTGCGAGGCAGTTCGGAGCACAGCCAAAAATCCAAGGTGAGTTTCACAGCCGAGCCTGGGGTCTCCTTCCCTTTCGACACCACCCTGGCTCAAAGGAATTCAGCGTTTCGTGATATCCTTTGGGTGCTTCCCTCACCAGGTCCTCTTCTGTCTCGACTTGCTCATCCTCATCCGTGCCTGAATTGCACGCCACGCCCTAAGACAGGTGCTCCTCCACCCCTCCTGGGCTAGTCAGGACACACCGCAGGAGGGAACTGGAATGCACAAAGCTCTTTCTCGGGTTTCAATGGCTTCGATCATTGTAACCACGACGTTTCGCCGCACGTAAGCAAAGGAGGAAGCCAGAACGGTATTGTTGGAGCAGGGGAAAGCCCTTCTCGCTGGGTTTGGTCCCGATGGGCCACCTGCTCTGCAGGGCTGGACTCAAGGGAAACGCCCTTCTCCCCTTTCCCTGCGGGAACCCATCCTGCAACTGGAGAAAGGTATTTCGCCTTAAGGAGGCTGGAAACGAGCAATGAATCGCACAAACATGCCGGCAAACAAAACAAACCAAAAGGGGAAAAGCAGACCGTCCGAAGCATGGAAGAGAAGCAAAGTAACTGACTGCTAAGAAGGTTTTAACCCCCCAGTTGGGTAGGAACGAACAAGAATTTAGGCTTGTGGGATTCGGCCTCAGGAAATCACGGCTTCTTGCTCTGCTCCATCTTGCCTGTACCCTCAGCGCAGGCTTTCTCAGCCAGGGGGAACCCCGGGGTTTCTTGACGGCCCTAGAAGGGTTTCCTGAATGGGTGGGAGTGAATTATTTTTTAATATATATGGTCATGGCAATCTGCCCCCCTACCCCAAAAATGGCCAATGATGGGCTTGGAGGGAGTGGGAAGGGGGAGGGGCCCTGGGTGGGTGTGTATACAGCTATGCTCAATTTTGTTTTTTTTTACCACTGAGAAATCCCCTAAACATTCTTCAGGCTTTGAGAAACCCCAGAAGTGGCACGATCATGCAGAATAGGATTGGGAAGCATCAGTGTGGACACACCCACTTGGGGCCCCTCCCCTCCCTGCCCCCTCCAGGCCCCTCATTGGCCACTTTGGGAGGGGGGTTGACATTACCGTATATGGTCACATAACCAAATAAATGTTTAAAATTTTAAAATATATATTAAAACTTAACTCCCATCCAGTCAGGGAACCCTTCCAGAGCGGTCAAGAAACCCTGGTTGAGAAAGCCTGCTAGAAGAGTCTGAATCTTATGACCAGGGGCAGACAAATGGCAGCCCTCCAGATGTCCAAGGACTCCAATTCCCATGAGCCCCTGCCAGCATTCGCTGGCAGGGGCTCATGGGAATTGTAGTCCATGGACATCTGGAGGGCCGTGAATGAATCACAGGAGGAGACTGATGTTAAACAGCTGGTTTCCCTTCCGGTTTGCATCGTCTGAACTGCCCGTACCAGCGACTGCCTGGCCACGCTACCATGAAACCCTGGTTGAGAGAGTCTGAATTATACGACAGTCACAACCGCTGCTTGGGATCCTGCGGCGATTCAGCGCAAATCCACATTAACAAGACTCAACAAGGCAAAAGGAAGCAAGGCGAGACGAGAGCAAACCAGTTCTGCAGAGGTCGACAGAGGCCAGAGCCACTGAGCGCCCAGGTCTCTTCTCCACTGTGCCTCCAAGTCCCGCCGCCCTCCTCTGTGCTCTTTCAGGGCACGCTGCGAAGCACGGCAGTACGATATTTATAATTCAGAGGAGAGGCCTCTTCCGTCTTTAACAGCAGCGGGACTTAATACAGAAACACTTAATACAAATCCCGTTTCGTGCGGCGTGGCAGCGGCCGCAGGTGACAGATGATGCAGCAAGGGACCCCCCAAGTCAGCGACGAACGCCGAAAGGACAAGGAGTCCGGATAATGAGTTAGCAGCGCATTTGGAGATAAATCCTAGAATCCTAGAATCATAGAGTTGGAAGGGGCCATACAGGCCATCTAGTCATAGAATCATAGAATCATAGAGTTGGAAGGGGCCACACAGGCCATCTAGTCCAACCCCCTGCTCAACGCAGGATCAGCCCTAAGCATCCTAAAGCATCCAAGAAAAGTATGTATCCAACCTTTGCTTGAAGACTGACAGTGAGGGGGAGCTCACCACCTCCTTAGGCAGCCTATTCCACTGCTGAACTACTCTGACTGTGAAAATTTTTTCCCTGATCTCTAGCCTATATCGTTGTCCTTGTAGTTTAAACCCATTACTGCGTGTCCTCTCCTCTGCAGCCAATGGGAACAGCATCCTGCCCTCCTCCAAGTGACAACCTTTCAAAAACTTAAAGAGAGCTATCATGTCCTCTCTCAACCTCCTTTTCTCCAGGCTGAACATTCCCAAGTCCCTCAGCCTATCTTCATAGGGCTTGGTCCCTTGGCCCCAGATCATCTTCGTTGCTCTCATCAGTCATCAGTCTTTTGAAAAGAAACCTGCTCCGCAGAAGAACATGCCCTCCTGTCACTCAGTTGAATGCAGGGAGGAAAGAAGCCTTTGGCATGACAGCAAACCACGGTTTGCAGGAGACAGGGAGAGATCCTCAGGCATGTAAGGACTCTTTCGGCATGCGGCCAGATTGCTGGTCGGCGGCACACCATAATATGCTGCTAGATCTGAACAACTACGGTGGAGTCTTGCTCTGCAAATCAGAATTCCAGTAGCCTGGTTTTGGTTTTGCGGAGAAGGTGCAAGCCACAGTTTGCTGGTTTAGGCGTAACAACAAATTATGGTTTGCTACCAACCCAGAAATATCTGTCTGCATAGTAAAGGAGAAGGGAGGATGAAAGCCAGAGAGTCCCTGCAAACACATCCACATAACAATAAACCATGGCTTGCTATCAGCTCTTATCCATGCCTTAAGGAGTTTTGTCTAACGTTTAGGAATTTGGGGGAAGTTAGCTGAAACTGAAGAAGGAATTTTGCAGGAGGCCACATAGGAAGTGCTAGATCATTCAACTAAGCCACACTTCTTCCTTAAAGACAGCTGTTCTAATATTTAACTTCCCGGGAACCTGAGGGAATGACTGCTCAAGGAACTAGCGCTAGCAGTTTTCACAAGGTCAAAATCAAGGGCAAAAGTCACCCACTTCACTTGAAGCGTACCTGCGGGAAGCAAGATATATTCCAAATAAAAATCGGTTGGCTAAAAAGGAATGTGTGATGCAGTGAACAGGGTGAGATTGTCTGCCTTAACCCAAAGCAAATCAAAGGCCGGGAAACTTACTGGATCTCTTTGCTGTGAGACACCGAATTGCAATCAGCAATAAAGAGTAGTTGTAAGTTTTGTTGTTCGTGATGTTATCGTTTTACTCCGTTCCGGTTAGATCTCACTTGGAGTTCTGTGTTCAGTAGGGTTGTGTGCTTCGGCGGCTGCAACACACAACTCTAGTGTTCATTTTTGGGCACCACAACTGAAGAAAGAAGAAGAGAAACTGGAGAAGGGCCATGAAGATGTCACACCAGAACCAATGCCTTGAAATTAATTCAAAAGAATTTTCAGCTAAACGTCCGGAAGAAGTCCCTGTCAGTTAGAGCGGTTCCTCAGTGGAACAGGCTTCCTAGGGAGGTGGTGGGTTTTCCTTCTTTGGAAGTTTTTAAATAGAGGCTATCTGATAGAAATGCTGACTTTATGAACTTAGGCAGATTATGAGTGGGTGGGCAGGAAGGGATGTGCCAGTGTTGGTCTCTTGTGGCCCTTCCTTGAATATCCAGGGAATTGCTGAACACCACTGTGGGATGTTAGGCGAATTTCCTCCAGGCCAGGCTGGATTCTGGAGATTTTTGGTGAGGGGTGATCACTTGGGCATGAAATTGGGGTCACAATGGGAAGGCGGGTAGCTGTGAGTTCCTGCATTGTGCAGGGGGCTGGACTAGATTACTCTGGAGGCCCTTTCCAGCTCTATGATTCTAACCACAGATGATTATGCTCCCATGCAGTGACTGAATGCAGAAAGAGAGGGCGCTAAGGGGGTGCATTTGCTGGCAGGGGCTCATGGGTATTGTAGTCCATGGACATCTGGAGGGCCGCAGTGTGACTACCCCTGGCCTAGATCTACCCATTTTGGGTCATGCCTTAGAACAGCCTTTCTCAACTTTTTTACCATCGAGAAACCCCTGAAACATTCTTCAGGCTTCACAAAAAAAACCCAGAAAAGGTACAATCATGCAGAATACCCTCTGGAAGCAGAGCTGTGGACACGTCCACCTGGAGCTCTTCTCCTTCTCACCCTCCTCTACTGGCCATTTTGGCAGGGGCGGGTCAACGTGACCATCACCCGATAAATGTCCAACAATTTTTTTAAAATATATAAAAAATAATTTAACTCCCACCCATTAAGGAAACCTTCCTCGGCCATCAGGAAACCCCAGGGTCTCCGGAAACCCTGGCTGAGAAAGCCTGAATATTGCAAACTTAACGCCATTGGAGTCCAGACGGAGGCATAAAAAGCTCTGTCTAATCAGGCAGCTGTGTTGCCTTGATCACTGGCCCTTTTCCCCAACCATCACAACCCCCCAGTGCATTCCCTGCTTGGAAAAGAGATAACGCATCAGAAGGGATTCATAGGAAAGGGTCAGAAAACAAGCCTGCCCATGCGGCACTGACGGTAGATCGTCCAAAAATCTGGCCCTGTTTATTTACTTTTTGGAAATATTGTCTCCCACCCATTTCCAGCGAGCTCAAGGTAGCCAAACAAAGCATTCCGAAGCCATAAAGCATACAACACAGACAAAAACACAACAAAGAGCTCCCGCAGCAAAGACAAACCCATCAAGCCGGGCAGCTGGGAGTGACATGAATTGTTAGGATAATTTCATCCAACCGCCAGAACACACTGCGACTACACAAACAATACCATTGCATAATCTCAGCCCAAAGCCTGTTGGGGGGGGGGGAAATAACTTTTTTGCAAACACATTGGCTCAGCAAGACCTTTCCGTGGAGGTAGTGCGATACAGGGAAAGGCCGGCTTGCTTAAGGGGATCCGGCAAGTGAGGTGCGGGGGAGACACACCAAGCAAGACCTCTGAGAAAACACAGGGGTTCACACCAGATGTGACAGTGCTGCAGACTTCTGGGATACAGTGTACAGTTTGACTACCCCTGTCCTAGACCAACACCCACTACCCCACGTTTCTCAGATAGGTTACCAAGCTGCCCAGGACTTTTAGGTGATCTCAGGTCCTGAAGACAAATTCCCTTAGATGAAACGGCAGTTTTGGAGGGTGGAGTCTAGGAGTTTAGCTTAAAATAAATTAATAATCTCCCCTTTCTAAATCCCATTCTCCCCAAGCAGCACCCTTAAACGATCATTGGTGCCCTTCGTCTCAAGTCTTGAGAAACGGTGGGGCCCCAAAAAATGAGCAGAAAGAATTTCTTTCAGCCTTTTGTGACACTGGGACTCTGGGTCGGCCCCCTGCAATTAATTGGAAGTAGCTTCAGGACAGGCAAGATAAAGTGCTTTGTGCTACACACAATTAAGTTGTGGAATTTGCTGCCACAGGCTTATATGGTTTGAGCGGGATTAGCTAAATTCCTGGAGGACCCATCTAGCAACACACGACATTCCACCTTCAGCAATGCTTGGCTCTAATTATCAGAGGCTGAGGAAGAGGAAGGGCCACCTACATTCCCTACTTTGAGAGCTGCTCAAAAGCACCTGACTGGCCAACGTTAACACTGCCAGACCAATGAAGAAGAAGAAGAGTTGGTTTTTATCCACCGTTTTTCACTGCCCGAAGGAGTCTCAAAGCAGCTTACGATCCCTTTCCTCTCCCCACAACAGACACCCTGTGAGGAAGGTGAGTCTGAGAGAGCCCTGAGATTACTGAAGAAGAAGAGTTGGTTCTTCTACGCCGCTTTTCTCTACCCGAAGGAGTCTCAAAGCAGTTTACAATCTCCTTCCCTTCCTCTCCCCAAAACAGACACCCTGTGACAGCGGTGGGGCTGAGAGAGCTCTGACAGGACTGCTCTGTGAGAACAGCTCTAACAGGACTGTGATTAACCCAGGCTCACCCAGCTGGCTGCACGGGGGGGGGAGCGGGGAATCAAACCCGTTTCCCCGGATTAGAAGCCGCTGCTCTTAACTGGACACCAACGCTGCCTCTCGTGCAGTTGCATCTCATAAAGCTGGATTCTTTTTGAGTTTATTCAGCAGCAGGTCCTTGGCCTCTGAGAAGGTAAAGCTGGGACAAGTCTGAAATGAACAGAGTAAATAGCATGCTAATCAGTGCAACCAACTTCCCAGTCAGTGTGCATAGGACGATAACAGCCCCAATGTGAAAGCAGAAGGATCCGACGTTCTGTGATTGTTTGGTGCCATTTATAGGTTTGATCGGGGACGGGGACCAAACCGCCTTCTTTGGAGTTGGAGGAGAGAAGAGGTAATATGTGCTATCCTGCATGTTAAGCAAGGAATATGCTTTCAATTCTATTCTATTAATTCCTCTTGCGTTTTGTTACCCTCCTCTTTTTAAGAACATCGGCATTGTAAAGCAGTGGTCCCCAACCTATCACCGGGGACCACTCAACGCCTTTTACTGAGGCCCGGTGTGGGGGGGGGGGTAGTTTACTCCTCTACTCTCAACCACTGCCCTAACGCTCTCCGATCGCTATGGTCATGTTTGAACCTCCCTTCAAAATAAGATACAGACACGCCACAACAAGGAACATAAGGAACATTTTATTTTAATGGAGATTTTAACTCCTGACAATGACAGATCAATGGGAACCCTGAGCTTGTTTCTCTGCAACGAGAGAGTCCCATCTGGGAGTGATGGGAGACAAGGACACCCGAAGTGTGTTGTAAAGGGCCGGGGGGGGGGATGAAGTAAAGGGCCGGGGGGGGGGGAGAAGGCGTCCTTCGGGGCCCACCTCCAATTAGTCGACGGACCGCATGTGGTCCGAGGCCCACAGGTTGGGGATCGCTATTGTCAAGGACGTCTTGCTTAGTCCTCGAAGGTGAGAAACCGACAATCAGGCCTTTCAACACACCACAGATGGCTAGCTCAGACTTCTGTGGGCAGCTAGGACAACAGTCTGAGGGTTAGGGGTTGATTTCGAAGGCTGGGAACCTCTTCCAGGCCGACGTTCCTGGCTGCGTCATACCCCCAGCATTCCTGTCCCTCTCCATCTTCTCTCTTTCCGGCAAGACGTTTCCCACCCATTCCTCCTCCTCTTCTCAGCTGCCTGGTGCTCTCCTCTGAGTCACACATGCAATCTTATATAAACCCCTGAAATTAGATCCCCGAGAACCATAATTTCAAGCACTTTCCTCTCCTAACACTTCGGCCAAAGAAGTTTGGTCAGCCAAACCATCTCATCACCGTTATTGTCCGGGAGAATTACGGGTTGAAGTCCCTAACGATATGAAGCTAGAAATTTTCCAACGGGGCTGAGCATTAAAACCAAGCATTAGCTGCCTGTATTTACACCGTGTCATCGGTACACAGAGTAGTAACTAATAAAAATCCCTAGCGCGGTGATTCCTAATGGGTCATCAGTGAGTATTATGGTACCAGGTAATGTGTCTCACAATGCCCAACTTCCGAAAAACGTCTTTATCCTGATTCTCTTCTTCTCTTCCTCTGCCCCATTCTTTCCTTGTCCCTTTTCACTTGAGCTGGTCCTAAGAAGCCCAGGCGTTAGCTGAAGCTTCAAGGGTAACGGAGACCTCAGTTTGCAACTAGCAAAGCAGGGAGAAAGAGGTCTGTTTATTTCCGCACGGTTTCTCTACGTCGCCTCTTCGGAATCCTGAAGGGAAGCAGGTCACAGCTAACAACAAGCCATTTAGAAAACAAGCAATATAAAACCTGGCCATAAAACAGAGCAAGACACCAAAAGCCAATAAAATGAAGCTCCTAATTAAATTCCGGGGCAAAAAGACGCGTTTTATCCTGATGACTAAAAGAAATTAAAGTAGGTGCCATATTTACCCATTTAAGGCTTCAATCTTTACCCGTAAGCTGGTTTTCCCATCTTCCTACACCTGAATATACCTGTATATGCAAGACAGAAGTGGTTGATGGCCCTTCTTTTGTAAACAGGGAAACTGCATTTTGATACTTATTGACCTGAAATGTTGCCACATTTTTGTTGGAAGTGCTAAAACTAAGCTCTTTTAGTGTATCTTATTGCAATTTGTTTTGTTGTTGTTTGTATATTTCTCCAGTTGTTTGAAAATCTAATTTCTTTTTTTATATTGCATGCTTTTATGTGGTTCATTTTATCTTAATTTGAAAGACATTTATTTGACAATGTTTACATTTGCATTGTTTTATCCCTTCTATATTCAAATTTTGATCTTATTTGTATACTATGGCCGATCTGGTGCTGGAGAAGGCTTCTTCAGATTCCGAGGGCAGCAAAAGTCACAAGAAAGGAAATAATAGAACACATAAAGCCCGACATATCACTGGAAGGCAAAATCACGAAACTCTGGATCACCTACATTGGCCATATCATGTGATCCAACTCAATGCAGAAGGCAATTACGCTAGGACTAGTCAGTAAACCAGGCCGACAAAGAACATGGTGGTTAGCTAGGATCAAAACGGACACTAGCCAGAGTATTGCTCAGCTAAAAGCATTCATTCATTCATTCATTCATTCATTCATTCTCATTCATTCATTCATTCTCATTCATCCTCATTCATTCATTCATTCATTCTCATTCATCCTCATTCATTCATTCATTCATTCATTCATTCATTCATTCTCATTCATTCATTCATATACTGCCCTACCCGAAGGCTCAGTAGTGGTACAAGATTGAAAAAAACATGGTGACAATTACAATCATCATCATCATCATCATCATCATCACAATCAATAAATGGAACTGAACTGAATCGGTGAGCCTCTGTGAGGGAGAGCATTCCAAGGCGAGGTGCCACCACAGAAAAGAAGAAGAAGAAGAAGATGATGATGATGAAGAAGAAGAGGAGGAAGAAGAAAAAGATGATGAAGATGATGAAGAAGAAGAAGAAGAAGAAGAGGAAGAAGAAGAAGAAGATGATGATGAAGAAGAAGAGGAGGAGGAAGAAGAAGATGATGAAGAAGAAGAGGAAGAAGAAGAAGAAGATGATGAAGAAGAAGAAGATGAAGATGATGAAGAAGAGGAAGAAGAAGAAGAAGAAGAAGAAGAAGAAGAAGAGTTGGTTCTTATATGCCACTTTTCTCTACCCAAAGGAGTCTCAAAGCGGCTTACAGTCGCCTTCCCTTTCCTCTCCCCACAACAGACACCCTGTGGGGTGGGTGAGGCTGAGAGAGCCCTGATATCACTGCTTGGTCAGAACAGTTTTATCAGTGCCGTGGCGAGCTCAAGGTCCCCCAGCTGGCTGCATGTGTGGGAGTGCAGAATCGAACCCGGCTCGCCAGATTAGAAGTCCCCACTCCTAACCACTACACCAAATTGGTCTGGTATTCAATTGCCAGCCAATGCAGTTGCGGGAGGATCAGGGTGATGTGGGCTCTCCATGGTGCTTGGGAGAGAATTCGGGCAGCTGCATTTTGGACCGATCATAGTTTCTGGAGCAGAGGCAAGGGAAGGCCTGCGTAGAGCATAGATCGTGCTGCAAGCTGTATCAGTGGGTTCAAAAACCGCTCCCCTGCCATCCAGTTCTGTCCCCCAGGGGTATCTTACGAAGCGACGCCCCCTAAATCCCCACGGATGAGTCCACCCGACCCTCTCTGAAAAGCATGTGAGTGTAATCTTCCATGGCATTAATGGCTTCCCCCACCGTTTGCGCATTAAGCTTTCTTCTCCCTGAACACTCCAGATCTAAAAGCTTCCCATCCCTGGTCGTAGGGGGGGGGGGGGTGTGCCATTTGCCCAGCCGCCCCGGGGAAACTGCCTCGCAGCCTTTGCGACTATTTTAGGGTCACCGTGTTCAGCTACCGGAGAGATGCAAATTATAAGGTTTTCCCACCTCCACCCTCCCGAGCACAATTACCGCCTAACAAAGTCATTCCAAGATGCTATTTAAAGGGCAATGCGGGATGGGGGGATTTGGGGGAGCCCAGGAAAGGAACAATATGCATAAACATAGCCTGGAGTACTCCGGAAGAGGGGGAAGAAGTGGTTTTTACATAGAAGACTTCCCCAACTGAGCAAAGCCCACAGATCCTGCAACTATCTGTTCGGCCTTGCGATCAAGCAGGGGGCAGCAAACGCTCGGTACTTGCATAAGGCGTCATCGCAAAGATGAGGTGCTTTTATTCCGCACAGATGGACTACTGTGTTCAGTTTTGGGCACCACAACTGAAGAAAGGTGTAGAGAAACTGGAATGTGTCCAGAGGAGGGCAACAAAGATGGTGAGGGGTTTGGAGACCAAGATGTATGAGGAAAGGTTGGGGGAGCTTGGTCTGTTTAGCCTGGAGAGAAGGTGACTGAGAGGGGATTTGATAACCATCTTCAAGGATTTAAACGGGTGCCATATGGAGGATGGAGCAGAGTTGTTCTCTCTTGCCCCAGAGGGACGGACCGGAACAAATGGGATGAAATTAATGCAAAGGAAATTCCATCTAAACATCCGGAAGAAGTTCCTGACCATTAGAGCGGTTTCTCAGTGGAACAGGCTTCCTCGGGAGGTGGTCGGTTCTCCATCTTTGGACATTTTTAAACAGAGGCTGGAGAGCCATCTGACGGAGAGGCTGATTCTATGAACTTGGGCAGGTTGTGAGTGGGTGGGCAGGAAGGGATGTGCCAGTGTTTGTCTCTTGTGGCCCTTCCTTGCGTACCCAAAAAATCGCTAATTGCTGCTATGGGATGCTGCTAAGTGAACGAATAGCCCATTTTTCCATTGGGATGACTAGGGAGATATAAAAACGGTGGAGATAAGTTGAAACCTTTATTTGCCCCAAAGTCCTAGATGCCCCCTGTCACGCTCTCTGCCTAACCTACCCTAGGGGCTAGTGAGGGGGATAAAATGGAGGAGGGGAGAAATATATACAGCACGTGGAGCTTCTTAGAGCAGGGGTAGTCAACCTGTGGTCCTCCAGATGTCCATGGACTACAATTCCCATGAGCCCCTGACATCTGGAGGACCACAGGTTGACTACCCCTATCTTAGAGGAAGAGTAGAATAAATAAAAAGAATTATACTACCCAGATTATTCTCTGCATCTCTTATTAAAGATTCTCATTTGCCCTTCTCAAAGAACTGATCATGTCCCAATATCAATTTCTCCTGATGTCTCTCATTCATTCATTCATTCATTCATTCATTCATTCATTCATTCATTGCATTTATGTACCGCCCTCCCCTGAGGCTTGCTTGCCAGTCACTTTGTTTGCTCAAAGGTTTTCCTGCAGCAACAGGGAGGCATGTTTTATGATCCCGGTTTCCACACTTAGGAATGGTCAAGCTGGTGGAATTTGACAGAGAAGTAATTGAGGAAAGCTTTCTCAACCAAGATTTCACAAAACCCTGGGCTTTCTTGACAGCCCTGGAAGGGTTTCCAAAATGAGTGGGAGTTAACTATCTTTGATATATTTTAAAAATTTATCAGGTGATATGACCATATATGGTCATGTCGACCCACCCACCCCTTCCCAGAACAGCCAATGATGGGCCTGGAGGGGGTGGGAAGGGGAGGAGCCCCGTGTGGGCGTGTCCACAGCTCTGTTCCCCAACTATATTGTGTCACTTCCAAGCCTGAAGAATGTGGAGAGAGGCTGGACTATGACGGAAGGCACCTGGCGTAATTATCTGCATGACGTGGCTCATTAAAATGATGTGCTCCTTTCGGATTCCCTACTTCATGACCCTCTAGGAAATATTCTTACCCATTTTGTAGGTTTTGCTTGTCAACTTTCATATTCCCTGACATTATATGCTTTAGGATGCTTTGGGCTGATCCTGCGTTGAGCAGGGGGTTGGACTAGATGGCCTCTATGGCCCCTTCCAACTCTATGATTCTGTGATTCTCTATAGCCGGCAATGATGAGGGAGGGGGAAGGGGAGGAGAAAACTTTCCATAATGAAAAAACTTCCACTGCCACATTTCCCCCCCATTCCGGAAAACGCATTGTTTCATAACATTAATTAGTAATTTAATGAACAGATATTGCTCCAATATATACCGCAGACTCACAGACCACGTATTATGGGCTTTATTAAATTATTCCCCCGTAATCAAATATTCCACTTCCAATTTCTTCTAGCTGCTGAAAGAAACATCTGGAGGCATTTCGGCCAAACTGTGGCTCTCCAGATTGCCATGGACTACAATTCCCATGCTGGCATGCGGGCAGGGGATCATAGGAACTGTAGTCCATGAACACCTGGAGAGCCACAGTTTGGCTACCCCAGAGAACAGTGGGTTTTTATACCCTATTTTTCACTGCCCGAAGGAGTCTCAAAGCGGCTAATCCACTCCTCTCCCCACAACAGAGCCTTCTCTGTCCTGGCCCCCACCTGGTGGAACGAGATCCCAGAGGACATCAGAGTCCTGATGGAACTAAAACAGTTCCACAGGGCCTGCAAAAGGGAACTGCCAGACATTTGGTTGAGGTAGACCAGAAGCAACCAGCACCCAATGGGACCCTGAATCTCCCTCCCAGGAAATCCATGTACTGAACCTAAACTATAAACCTGTTGATTACTCTCCTGTTAAACTGTTTTCTTCTGTTATTGTTTTTATTGTTACCACTGTTGCATTCTAGTTCATTGACAAAACTGAGTTCTCTACATTCCATGTGAACCGCCCTGAGCCTCAGGGGAAGGTGGTATACAAATATATATATATATATAATAAATGCAATAGACATCCAGTTAAGTAGGTGGGGCTGAGAGAGCCCTGTGTGTTCTTGCTCTGTGAGAACAGCACTATCAGGGCTGTGACAAGCTCAAAAGCAACCAGCTGGCTGCATGTCGCGGAGCGGGTAGTGAAACCCAGCTTGCCAGATTAGAAGCCACTGCTGGCTCTTAACCACTGCTGGCTCTTAATCACATATAGATTCAGATGGGTCACCGTATGGGTCGGAAGCAACAGAACAAAGTTTGAGATGCAAACTTTCGTGTGCACTTGGTTGATCTTCTAAAAGATGCCCCTGAACTCAAACTTTATTCCATTAGATTAGATCAGGGGTAGTCAAACTGCGGCCCTGCAGAGGTCCATGGACTACAATTCCCATGAGCCCCTGCCAGCGTTCGCTGGCAGGGGCTCATGGGAACTGTAGTCCATGGACCTCTGCAGGGCCACAGTTTGACTACCCCTGTATTAGATTAACATAGTAGACTTTGTTTTTATCCTCATAAAACATTCCACATATTCCAATAGATTTACATCAGGAGCCCTGTCCAACCCCCCAACCCCCCCAAAAAATATTCCCATCTCAGAAACGTCTTCCCTGCCCTGAAACTGTTCTCCCATCCTTCTGGCAACAGATGTCCATTTCGAGGAAGACGGGCAACCGCTCTCAGATCCCTGGTGAGTGCCGCAGAATAACAAACGTGTCTTCCAAAAGCATCGGCCCTGTTTATCCCTTGCCTCTTTCAGCCTGTGCCGGAACCAAAAAGGGTTTTTCTGCACCCAAACAAAAGCTGTTGCGTTAAGTACCCGGGGGCATGCTATTAAAAATCTGACAGCATCTCAGTCCTCAGCGCATTGATTTGGGAGCATAGTCTCCCAGTCTCCATGGAACTGGATTCTGAGTAAGCATGATTAGGTGCACAGGCTGACATTCCTGGAAATATTCATAATGACAGAGAGGCCCACTCAAAGCCTAAAACAGGTTCTTGTGCAAACAAGAGAACCTGCCTACAAAGAAGTGCTGAAATGCAAAAGGCCAGGTGACTTTTGGGGCTACTGAAAACACAAAGTTGCTGAAAGACACTTCTCCGCTTTGAGGTCACTTTATATATCGTACGGAGTCCGATCGCCTTTCACATTACGGTTCTGTCGAGCCACTTTTTAGTTATTTTGCATGCGGAGTGACATCACTTCCAGGAAAAACCAGGAAGTGAGGTCACTTTGCCCTCGGAATCAGCAGATTCCTAGAGCAACAACCTGGCACCTCCCACCTCCCCCCCCAGCTCTCAGTTGTTGCCTGGCAACCCTAATGCTACCACTGGGGGGGGAAAAATGCCCACCTCATTTCAGCAAATGAAGTAGAACAGGGGTGGCCAAACCGTGGTTCTCCAGACGTCCATGGGCCACAGTTCCCATGAGCCCCTGCCAAGCATCATGCACAACGACCCTGTGAGGTAGTTTAGGTTAAGGGACAGTGAGTTCCTTGAAATCAACCCAGAAGCTTCTGGATTCGGTGAGCATTTGAATGGGGACTCTGGAGACCTGTAACTACAGGAGACCTGTAACTTTCAGGTCTCAGTAAACCCCAAAAAGGCACAATTGTGAAGAACGAGTAAAGACATCCAGTGTCTGATGCAGTAAAGAACCCGGCACCCCATGAGCCAAACGAGATCCCAACAAGCGCCACGCGAGCAAGTAAAGGCGCCAAAATGTACACATCGCAAACAGCCACCAATCAATCAACTCGATCAATTTTTATTTACGGTCCTAGACCAACCAGTCGAAAAACATAAAACTACAGATATGAAATCCATTACGAATGGATAAAAACGAAGAAATAAGAACCACTGCATATGGATCCAGTGTAAACAGCAGCTCTGATCATCTTGAGGATCACAGGCTGTACAACTTCCCGCCCCAGTCCCAAAACCCCTTGCCCGTTCGAGCGATCCGGTTACCCCGGAAGGCTTGAAGGGAAGTTCCAGAGATGGGGCTTTCTTGCAGCCCAGCCGGAATGCATTCTCAGGCTACAAACTAGCCGAGCTCGACACCCTCGAGAGCAGCCAGAAACCAGGAACAGGATAGCTCCAGCCCAGGGTGCAAATTCAGCGCACATTCCAACCCCTGCATGAGCCCCAAACTTGCAGATGGTCAACAGGCAGCAAAATCACCACCACAACAAACAACAGAGCATCTCCCACAGACTGGAAGAACATTCATTTGCGCCCCCTTCCCCTCCATTTTTAAGCCCGCACCGAAGAAAGTCCCTGTGGATGAACGAACGCTTCGGAGAGTCGCCAACTTTTGGTGAACTTCCCCCAAACCAGTCCCAGCCCATGACCCCCAAAATTGCTCGGGCTGCCAAGAAGCCGAGCCCTCGGAGAGACCCCTCCCGTCAGGGACTAAAAAGCACTGCCCAGAGTTGTGTTTCTCAGTATCTTTGGCCAGCAACACCACAAGGGATTTCGCACACAGCGCAAGGAGTGCGCAGCGCAATTTCTCAGCTCTGGCCTGCCCTTCCTTCCCCCACAGACGGCTCTGCGCCGTCTACTCAGTAGCAATATGGCCTATTCTCCCAGCGCCTGCACTAGTGGCGGGGTGGACAGCCTTGCAGGGTCGGTGCTGCCCTGGGCCGCCTGGTCCCCCTTGCCTCTGCGCTCTGTGGACGGGGATGGCCTCCGATCCGAAATTCCTGCGCCTCCATGCAGCCTTTGGGCTCCCCCTGCAGACGCCCTCACAAGCCCTCAGCCGGCTGCCTCGGTCCCTGGCCCCCCAGTTGCAGAAGAGGAAGCTGGCTTTTATCCCCCGCTTTAGAATCAGCCTCAAACCGACTTCCAATCCCCTTCCTCTCCCCATAACAGACACCCTGTGAAGGGGGGCGGGTGAGCGAGCTCGGACAGCACTGCTCTGAGAGAACGGCACTATCAGGGCTGTGACCGGGCCAAGGTCACCCAGCCGGCTGCCTGCGGAGGAGGAGAAGGAGGGAACCAACGCCGGCTCGCCAGGCTGGAAGCCCCCGGGCGGCAGCTTGGTGCGAGGCGCCGCCGAGCACAGGCAGGTCCGACGGCGCGTCTCCCGGGGACGGAAGGAGGGAAGGTGGCAACCCGAGCGCGCTGGGGCAGAAGCCCCCCGGGGGAAGCAGGATCCGCCCTCTGCTCTGCTCTCCTCTGCGCGCCCGGGGGCGTAGGATGGGGCTGCGCGGCTTGCCGAAGCGACACTCACCCCACGTCGCGGCCCTTGTCCCCGGGCGGCAGAGGCGGCGGCGAGAGGGCGCTGGCCGGCGGGGTCTCTCCTCCGCTGCGCTCGGCGGCGGGCAGGGCGGGCCGGCTGCCCACTTCGCACATGCTGCCCGCACTGAGCCGCCCGCCAGGCGCACGCCGAGCCTTCGGTGGCGAGCAAGAGGGGCGGCCCCAGCGGGAGGGGGAGGAGCCTCGCCCCCCACGCCCCGCCCCGCCCGGTGGGCGCTCCGCCTGGAAGCCCGGGGCACCGAGGGACAGCGCCAGGAGCCGGCTTGTTGGGCGTGGGGTGGATTCGTCGCTCCTCCAGCTGGGGCCCCCTCCTGGGCTCGTCGCAGCCCTGATAGAAGCAGTTCTCAGGAGTTCTCTCTCCACCCTTTCTCCCCCGTAGGGTGCTTAAGGGGACCAGATTTTTAACATTGGTCAAGCGGGACGCTACTGACCAGGAAGGGTGGGGGGGTTTGTTCTTGATTTAAAATTTGGTCTATATGGAGCAACAAAAAGTTACCTAGAATGCATAGAACGTAAAAATAGCATTGTGATATGTGTGTGTGTGTATATATATATATATATATATATATATATATATATATATATATATATATATATATATATATATATTTAAATTTCAACCTAAGTCCAATTTGCCTCTTGTGGCGCAGGGTGGTAAGGCAGCTGACATGCAGTCTGAAAGCTCTGCCCATGAGGCTGGGAGTTCGATCCCAGCAGCCGGCTCAAGGTCGACTCAGCCTTCCCTCCTTCCGAGGTCGGTAAAATGAGTACCCAGCTTGCTGGGGGGTAAACGGTCATGACTGGGGGAGGCACTGGCAAACCACCCCGAATTGAGTCTGCCATGAAAACAGTTCATCGATTAAGGGCCGTCCTAGAGTTCATCTGCCAAAATCAGGCACACCAGTCCAGCTGAATGCTTTGACAGAAATGCCACTATGTATTTCTCTTCCTTTATCTGCTGTGGCTTTATTTACACCTACATGTAATCCTCTGGAGGCCTTCTCCATAGGTCAGGGGTAGTCAAACTGCGGCCCTCCAGATGCCCATGGACTACAATTCCCATGAGCCCCAGCCAGCATTTGCTTTGAGACTCCTTCAGGCAGAGAAAAACGGCATATATGAACCAACTCTTCTTCTTCTTCTTCTTCTTCTTCTTCTTCTTCTTCTTCTTCTTCTTCTTCTTCTTCTTCTTCTTCTTCTTCTTCTTCTTCTTCTTCTTCTAAACTTGTACGGTAAACTTAAACTGGTATCTAAGGGATGGACTCAAACATACCAAAGCCCTTTTAAAGAGGAACATTTACTCATTGCAATGAAACTGTTATGGGTTGTCAATAACATAATCACCGTGTCAATTACTAGAATAGCTGAAAGATTCAAGTGGGTCTCTGTATTGGTCTGAAGTAGCACAACAAAAATTGAGCCCAATAGCACCTTTAAGAGCAACAAAGATTTATTCAAGACGTGAGCTTTCAAGTGCAGGAACTCTTCCTCAGACTCAATGGAACAAGGATCGTAAGTTGTACAGATAGAAGGCAAAAGTAAATTGTGGCAAATTAGTTTAAGAATTATCTTATGGCATAATACGGCTTAATTTTGACATTATGACACAGTTTAAGAATTATTTTATGCCTGGCTTAATTTGGATATTATGACAGTTTACTAATTTGCTACAATTTACTTTCGCCTTCTCACGCTTGGAATATTCGAAGCTGTTAGCATTTCTCACTGCAAGCTATTGCCTTTTACCATTTCAGATTGCAGGCAATCACAGAAACGAACGATCCTACATTTTAAATATTTTAGTTATCGAGAAATGGCATTATCTCAGGTAGAAAAGCTTGTCATTTTTTTTTCTCCAGGAGATCCTCACACACAGAGAGAGTCATTCACACCTGCCGTTCCCCACCTGCAGACCCTGAGTGGTACAATCCAGGAACAGTTTTTATCCGTGGGAACTGAACCTTAGAAGCCAAGCACTAAGGATCCATGGTGATTCACTGCGTACCGGGCTCAGGCTAGCAATATGAATGTGGGAATTTGCCCGCAGGCTGAAAAATCCCAGGGACAGACAATTCTTCTTCCGTCAGAGGCCTAGGAAAATAGGAAACATGGGCAGCAGCTGCTCCTGGGAACGACCATAAAGCAATATGAGTCACGGAGAAGGCAAACTGCAGTGCACAGGCGTTCTGGGCACTCTGAGAGGGTGGCGTGTTTTTGAACGCACATTTTGGATTCATAACTTTAAAAATCCAGTTGTGAATATAGATTGTTGAAAAACCTTTATTCCCTCCCCCTTCTCAGCCCAGGGTGCAGTTTTCATGCAATGACTAAACAGGTAAAAGGTAAAGGTAAAGGTATCCCCTGTGCAAGCACCGGGTCATGTCTGACCCTTGGGGTGACGCCCTCCAGCGTTTTCATGGCAAACTCAATACGGGGTGGTTTGCCAGTGCCTTCCCCAGTCATGACCGTTTACCCCCCAGCAGCAAGCTGGGTACTCATTTTACCCACCTTGGAAGGATGGAAGGCTGAATCAACCTTGAGCCGGCTGCTGGGGTCGAACTCCCAGCCTCATGGGCAGAGCTTTCAGACTGCATGTCTGCTGCCACAAGAGGCTCTTATCTAAACAGGAGAACCACATAATTAGTGGTGGCAATAAAGAAGTCAGGAATAATCACAAAGACCTAATTAAGGCTCATCAGATTACTTGGTGGGAATCCTCTCACCTGGGGGAAATTTGCCACCTGGGCACTAAAAAAAGCGGTATCAAATAGGTGCCAGGTGAGAAAGCAGCCGTGGGGAGTGAGTTTTGGAATCAAGGCACCACCACAGAGACAGCTGTGCCTCTGGTCATTGTTCCACATCAGGACATGTTTCTAGACCTCATGGGGGCAGTTTGCTCCTTGGCTCTAGTTGCCACCTTGTTCACTTAACTGCAAAAAAAAAAAAAAAAAAGGAATTCAATCTATGTGAAGGGTGAGGAATAGATATTTAAAGAAAGAAATAGCTTTCCCGGATGCCTTTGTACTCCCCAAGCATCTTTCAAACAGCTGTATGTGCTGCCTGGGCTACAAACTTCTGGTGGCACAGTCAAATTTAAGCTGTTTGTGGTCCTGGAGCCAGTTTGGTGTAGTGGTTAGGAGTGCGGACTTCTAATCTGGCATGCCGGGTTCGATTCTGCACTCCCCCACATGCAGCCAGCTGGGTGACCTTGGGCTCGCCACGGCACCGATAAAACTGTTCTGACCGGGCAGTGATATCAGGGCTCTCTCAGCCTCACCCACCCCACAGGGTGCCTGTTGTGGGGAGAGGAATGGGAAGGTGACTGTAAGCCGCTTTGAGCCTCCTTCGGGTAGGGAAAAGCGGCATATAAGAACTAACTCTTCTTCTTCTTCTGGCCATCATTCCTATGGCAGCACCCAGCTCTGGAGTAAGAAACGGCCTGATATAGTGAGCACCAGTGTTGGTTTGAACACAGCACAGAACTATTTTCCCACTGGTCTTGAAAAAGTTAAGTACGTCGGAGGTAAATTTAAAGAAAGGGCACGGTCGGAGATGAAAATATGCGGTCAAATGAACCAGGGTCCCAAAAAAGGAACCCAAGAGAACCTCCATTTCCCCTCCCCTCCCATTTCTGTTCAGGATTCAGCAGTGACGTTATTGCTGTGATTGTTCCACAATAATCCTCGTTTCTTGTCCTGACCTCTTTTGATGAGGCTGTTCTCTGGAAAGAAGGCTGCTGGGAATGCAATGCTGTCACAGCCTGGGAACAGGTGAAAAAACGGGAGAGGGAGAGGGAAAATAAAGTCCCCAGTCCCCATAAGCAGTCTTAGGGCAACTGGGCAGAATCAGGATGAAATTCCATCTAGGTAAGTGATATCACAGACCACTCCAATGAAGCTCTAGCTGTTTAGCGTCACTGGAGAGCCGAGATGGAATTACATCCTTCTGTGTGCATCGTGCTGAGAACGTTTCAAGTGCTATAACAGCGGCAGCGCCGAGCTAGACGTTTTGAAACATCTCATGCAAATTTCGAAAAGCTTCCCGAGATAAGCAGCTGGGCCATTCTGACATCTGAGGCTAATTTAGTCCAAGGGATTTTTCTCTCATCAGGACCGTGATATCCTCTGTAGTCAAAACGCACATTTGCAGATTTCAAATTCTACTTTACCCTCAAAGCCATTATGCCCGTTTGAAGGAGAATGAAAAGGCCAAACATTGAAATGGCACACCAATCTCGCCAGAATCAATGACCGTGTCCTGGAACCGGCAGCTGGCTAGATGAGTTGCCTGTCTGAAGGCTGTATCCTTTAATTGCAATCATATGTCCTTCTTTCCCAGAAAGGGACTTTGAGAACATTTTAAGCAAAGGTGTATAATTGAACAAATTTAATTCTAATGTATTGTGCTCTAAATGGGTATGTTAACTATCACAGCCATCAGCACATCTGTGACGTCGATATCCAGATTCTGGTGGGCGGGGCCTGAAGAGCATGCTCACTGCTAAATTAGCATCATAGAATCACAGAATCGTAGAGTTGGAAGGGGCCATAGAGGCCATCTAGTCCAACCCCCTGGCTCAACGCAGGATCAGCCCTAAGCACCCTAAAGCATCCAAGAAAAGTGTGTATCCAACCTTTGCTTGAAGACTGCCAGTGAGGGGGAGCTCACCACCTCCTTGGCAGCCTATTCCACTGCTGAACTACTCTGACTGTGAAAAATTTTTTTCCTGATATCTAGCCTATATCGTTGTAAGTATCTGTCCAGTCGCTGCTTGAAGATTGTCAGTGAGGGGAAGCTCACCACCTCTTTAGGGAGTTGATTCCACTACTGAACTACTCTGATTGCGCCACCCCCCCCCCCCAAATCGTTCTCCATGTAGTTTAAACCCATTACTGGGGTTCTCTGCTGCCAACAGGGACCTTTCCCTGCCCTCCTCCAAGTGACAACCTTTCAAAGACTTAAAGACAGCAATCATATTATGACCTTTCTCCTGCCTACAGGTCCCTTCCCTCACATCTTCAGGCATTAAATAATCCAGCACTTAACCTTCTGCCAACGGCTTGGACAAGGGGAAGATTCAGCAACGCTCCCTGCACAGAATGGCTCTGCTCTTGGCAACTCCATCAAATTGAGTCGACGACTCACGTACCCCTTCCTGGTCCCAAGCACTCATTGGGGGCGGAAGTGATTCCTTCCTCCGTTACTGGGAACGAGACCGTTCTTCTCTGATGTGTTGCTGATTCGTTTTCTTCTTGAGGGGAAACGTCCCACAGATCTCCAATGCTGTCGCTTTTTATTTGCAAAATGTTTTTTTATCCTTAAAATGTTTAAAATATATTTTTCTTCTTTCTCTTTAAAAAGATTTTCTGTTGAGAACATCTTTCTTTTTAGAGGCAACTTATTATGCCATTCAAGGTGTCTGAATTGAATTAAATCAGCGATTCTTGTTGTGTGCATCCCTTCTAATCTACCGTGAATCTGTACCTGCCCCAGCTCCCTCGGGCTCTAGAGCAGGGGTAGTCAACCTGTGGTCCTCCAGATGTCCATGGACTACAATTCCCATGAAGTGCTGCACCCTTTTGGAGGTAGGCAGCATAACCCTCCGAGCGAATTAAAATCACAAAAGCATTCCGTTCCACCAAATATTATTTCTCACCGTTCGGTTTGCATGCCGTTTGAGTGTTTTGAATTCTCAGTTTCTTGTCGCCGTCTGTGACTCCTTATCTCCATTTCTCAAAAGAAATGCTGAAGGCATCTGTTTAATACAGCCATCTCTTTTGTGGCGTGAGCAATTCACAGGGCGGTTTTGTCTAACAAAAGCCAGGCGGTATTTCAGAAAGCCGGGCGGTATTTCTGTTAGATACACGTGGGTGCAGAGATCTGGACGCTGGGAGTTCCTTTCAGCTCTGACCCCAGCATGGTGTAACAAGAACCGAAACTGAACTGAAGAAGCCCCAACAAACCCCAACTTATATACCAAAGCTCCACAATAGATCTCCCTACCAGCGCACCCTATTGGTCAGTCTCACTTTAAACTGACTGGATCTGGCGGACGGGATCTAGTCGCATATTGGTCAGTCACGGGGCAGGCTTAGGATCCTGCCTCGGACCTTGAGCTCGATCCTTGGGAAACTGACTCTGTACACGGAAGCAGGAAACGCAAACCTCTACTTATAACTTCTAGGAAACATGCATGTTAAATGATGACTGTCAAACGCCAACTCTGGCGCTGGGGAAGGTTTCTGCAGATTCCACGGGCAGCAAAAGTCACAAGCAAGGAAATACTACAGCGAAAGATCGCTGGAAGGCAAAATCACGAAGCTCCAACTCACTCACTTTGGCCACATCCTGCGATCCAGCTCAACGGAGAGAGCAGTTATGCTCGGAGTGGTCAGAGGAAACCAGGCTGACAAAGAACACGGTGATCAGATAGGATCAAAATGGACACTGGCCAGAATTTTAGACAACTAAAAGGAGCAGCGCAAGACCGAAAACCATGGAGACAGCTGAGGCGTACCTTTGCCAAGAGTCGGACACAGCTGAACGGCTAAAATCATCACCATCCTGTTTCTATACCTTTCAGTGAGTATAAACTGGGCTTCGGTCCTTACTTAGTGTCAGCTGACAAAGTCCAGATGCAGACTGCCTGTGTTCTGGTGTCAAATTGAAGTGGATTTTGATCCAAGCGTGGTTTAACAAAATCAGCTGGACACGACAGACTTCACAGGGGAGACTAGATGTGGCGAATAAGCCCTTCTGCTCTTATTGGAGGAACCCTAAAAGGCTCTCAAAGAGCTTCCTCAAACACAGCTTGAAAACCAAGAATGGGTTGGACTTAACAGATTTAACACACACATATCCTGATCCGCTCTTGTTAGATTCTGCTTACATCTTGATTCAAATCGACTGAGAAGCGTTTCTTTTTAAATAGTACGCTTGCCCTTTGCGGCCAGGCACAAAACAGCTGTATCGAAAGCTGGTGCTTAATCTAGTTGCATACATAAATCTATATAGACACGAAACAGTAAGTTTTTCATCCCAAAATCATTTTTTCACAGACTTTGAAGTACAGGGGAAGCAATAAAACACCGTCATTCTCAGGATAGGTCATGCTTTTTCACCCTACTGCTCATAAAATAAATACTGTTATTACTATCAAGACTATTCATTAAATTTTGCTGTGAGAGTGTATTGATTCCCCCCCCCCCCCCAGTAAGAGACAAACCTTCACTCAAGTATTCTAATATGGTCATGTCCATCTGGTGTATGCCTGGCTCATTTTTTCTGTTGTTTTGTCCCATCTGCTGAAAAAATCGACTTGCAAAATGCCATATAACTCCACCCCACCTCGAACGCAATCTACAAGAAAGAGGTTACACAGATTGCCGTGCCATTTTCAGATTAGACCAGGCTACGAAGCATAATTTAAGAAAAGCACAGCTGGGCTTTCGTGGGTTAGTCTTTCTTTCAATCTCTGTGGTGGTTCTGGTCTGTGTAAATATTTCTGATTTCCCAGTTATCAGTGTTGATAAATGCAAAACCAGGAAGTGACTAAGTTATTCTTTAAGAAGGTACATAACTTACATTAATGATATTCTGAAACCGTACAGTCTCCAAGAGTAGCCCCAGGAGTCTCCTGCAGCCAAAGCAACAAAGAATAGCATGGCATTTTCACTGGGGCCAGATTTGCAAAGAAGAATGATACATTTCCTGGGCATATTCCATTTGTCTTCCATTATATTAATGGGACTTCACAGCTTGATCTGCTCCACATTTGCTCAGAAGTATATCCCATTCATTTTGGTAGGTTTCTGGTATGTCTAAAACGGCAGCCGTGCAGCCTAGTTCTGAGTATGTTTATTCAGAGGAAATTCCCACCGAATTCAGCAGGGTTAACTCTTGAATATTGTTCTATCAGTGCAGCTACACTGTGAGAGTCTCTCTGAAGTTTAATTAAAATTTTCTACCTTCTTTAATACCTGAAGATGAGCCCTGAACGCTGGTGCTGAGAGATCAAAATTCACTTTGAAGGAAGTTTGTAATATCCCCACAGAAACATTGACTATAAAGAGGTACGCGTTATTTTTAGATACAGCCAATGCAGCAGTCTCAAGAACAAATCACATTTAATGCCCCCTCCAAACTGGGTACACAGATCTCCCTCCCCCCTTGCTCTTAAAACTAGGACTGTCCATACTTTTAGAAAGCTGATCCTGTGGTTGATCCACATTAAACAACTGCTTGGCCAGGACTACCGTCAGCATAACACAGTTGCCATCCTATAGACTCCCAGGAGGAAGGAAGCATATAAGAACTAACTCTTCTTCTTCTTCTTTCTCTTCTTCTTCTTCCTCTTTCTCTTCCTCTTCCTCTTCCTCTTCTTCCTCCTCTTCTTCTTCTTCCTCTTCCTCTTCCTCTTCTTCCTCTTCTTCTTCTTCTCCTTCTTCCTCTTCTTCTTCTTCTTCCTCCTCTTCTTCTTCTTCTTCCTCTTCCTCTTCTTCTTCTTCTTCCTCTTCTTCTTCTTCTTCTTCTTCTTCTTCCTCTTCTTCTTCTTCTTCTCCTTCTTCTAACATTGCACAGCAGCTAAGGCAGCTTCACCACCATTCACCCGTCGGTGTTGCTTAAGGACAGACGTTCCCACATGACACCTTGTGTATATTTATTGAATTGTCAAGGGCTTTCATGGCTGGCTGATGAGGGTTCTCCAGGCTGTGCGGCAGTGTTCAGACACTGTGTGGATTAGCAATAGCAAACTCTGCTCTCTCCCACTCAACTTTCTCCCCAGATAAGTTTATCAGCTAAGAATCGGGCCAGCCTCAGGTGCCCACAGCCAGTGTATCAACTTCTACCCAAGGGGGGCTGGCCATTCAAGAGCTCAGGGTAACCTGTAATTCTGATTCTGTGTGCCTGAGGAGGATTTTTAACTCTTCTGCTGTTATTTTCTACGTGCTGTCGGTCACCCCTTCCCATCAGACTCTGCCGTGTCTCAGCAGTCAGTAATTGGATCATTCCATCTCTTTCAGTTCAGAAAATAAATTGTCCTGAGAGGCGGCTTTCTGTAGCCTCTCTCCATTACAAGTACCTTTTTTTTTGCAATTTGGGAAGCATGCCCAGAACCAAGATTAATGCATAAACCCAAATTATTCATTTCTCTAAGGTCAGATAATCCTTTCTTTTGGAACCTTGAAAGTAAATCTCTTCAGGTGGAAGAGTGACACGGTGATTTGCAAAAAATTAAGACAGGATCAGAAGATGCCAAGCATTAATAAACCCTCGTGCCTGCAAGAAGCATCTGAGATGCCCACTCTGCCCATACACAGCAGAAAACTGAGCAGGGTTTGGGTGGGAGAACGGGAAAGGAGATGGAGTCTTCTGCTCAGCTCAGAAACTGAACTTGAGACACCAAGAAAGAGCATGGAAATAGACTTAAAAATTATCTTCGGCACAAAAGCATTTAAAAAAGCCAGACAGTTAACATTTAAAGGTCACTGTGATGAAAAGTGTACTTTTGGAAGGCATCGTACGGAAATTGGAAGCTGCCTCGAGTTCATGATGTTTATTTAAAAGTCTCTGCAAGAGAGAATGCCACCTTCGCACAATGCCCAAGACAGCTTACAAAATATGAAGATACAGTTTAAAACACAGCGAAGACACACACATCAGCCTTAACTCTTGCCACCGGTATGACCATCAGCTACTGGAGGGGAAGCAAGGTGGTGTCGAAATTTTTCCGTCAACAGAACTGACAGTCTTGCAAGATAGGCAGGGAGGAGATGGGGAGGAGGACGGCCGGGGCTCACCTTGCCACTGGCAGAGGTCATGGGGCTGCCAACTCCTGGGGATTTGGGGTGCGACTTGGGGAGGTTTGAGGCACAATGCTGTCAATACCTCCCTCCGAAACACCCATTTCCTCGAGGGGAGCTGATCTCTGCAGTCTGGAGCGGCTCTGCCATTCCGGGGGAGCCCCAGGCCCCACCAGGAGGCCAGCATCCCTAATGGGGAGAGGGGGGCTCAGTCGGGGTACATAATCAGTCTTACTGTAAAAGTGTGGGGCTGCTGCAACCATCTGCACCCTTCACTCATCGCCTTGTAGAAGGGGTGGCCAAACTGTGGCTCTCCAGAGGAACATGGACGACAATACCCATGAGCTGGCAGTGGCTCATGGGCTTTGTAGTCCATGGGCATCTGGAGAGCCAAACCCCTGGAGATGGATCCTCGGGAGGGCAGTTGGGGGCAATGCCATTGAGTCCACCCCTAACCCCCCCAAAGGATGCATTTTCTCCAGGGACTCTAATTGCGGCAGTCTGCAGAGGGGTGTTAATTCCGGGAGATTCCCCCGGCCCCACCTTCCCACCCGGCTAGGAAGGAAGGGAAAGGCACTCTGCACATGCCCCGAGTACCACTCGCCTGGGGGCGGGGCAAGAGGCGACCCCTCCCTCCCTCCCCTCTTGCGACCACGCCCACCGCCACCGCCCCTTCGCGAAGCCTAACACTTGCAGGCTCCGCCCACCGCCGACAAGGCCCCGCCCCCGAGCCCTTCTCCTAGACGAGGCCAACGCAGCAGCAAGCTCCGCCAACCGCCGGCAAGGCCACGCCCACAAAGCCAGGGCGTAGGCGGAAGTAGGGCGCCGTGGGGCGGAAAGGGAGGAGCCGAAGAAGGGTGGCCGGGCGCCGGGTAAGGAGCGTTTTCTCCGCTTTCCTGGGGGCTGAATGGAGCCCGGACGGGGGCCTGGGAGGAGGGGAAGAATCAACGTGGCGGTTGGCGTCTGCGCAAATGGAGTCGGGGGTTGCCCGGCAACCATAGAATTCCCCCGAAGCGCCGACGTCATTTTCCTGCGACGTTGGGGGAACTCCTGCACCCGCCACGCCGATCCCACCTGGCAGCGAGATTGTCTTAGAACAAGGGTGGTCAAACTGCGGCCCTCCAGATGTCCACGGACTACAATTCCCATGCATTTGCTGGCAGGGGCTCATGGGAATTGTAGTCCACGGACATCTGGAGGGCCACAGGTTGACCACCCCTGTCTTAGAACAATAGCAATAATAGTTTTATTTATATAGCCCGCCCTTTCCGGTTGGCGCAATGCGAGTAACATGAGCCCCTGCCTTCTTCAAAACAGGTCATGTGCTGGGTTTCCTCTGCCTTCCTGGAGCATGAGGTGCTTCTGGAGAGCTCAGGAGACAACACAACTTGACAAAGGAGTGCTCATTCAAAAACAGCTGCCTCTGTTGTAGGGAAAACTGGGATATGGGGACTTCCCAAAACTTTTGTGACTGGCCTTGCACCATCAGTGTTGTGGTTGGGCTTGCTCATGTCTCTTAAACTTCCAACAATTACTCCTGGCTCCTGCCTTAACACAGAGAATTCACTTTTAAAAAGGCTCCTTGTATTTGCAGAGATTTCAGAATGGCATCTACGCCTGATGTCCTTCAGAATTATGAGGAGATGTTTAGCCATCGATTTACGTCAGAAGACAAGGAATATCAGAAATACGTTGGCTGCCCTGCAGATCCACCTCCTGTTGTAGAAGACTGGTTAAACAGGTAACACTCCCCCTTGGACGGTGCATTTTTTTCTTTTGTTTGGGAATCATAGGGCTGTATTGCGAGAAATTGGGGTTGCAGGCCCATAAATCCGTGCAAAGATTTAAGCACGAATAGAATGATCTGTTCATATACTTTCAAAACAATTTGTTGTCCCTATAACAGTTGGTTACAGTGCTGCTTAGACTGCAGTGTATTCTTCACACAACAGGCAACCCAGACCTATTGAAGATCAGTGCGAAGTGTGTGCCTGTGGGGGGGGGGGGCACATACACTGCAATAATTGCAGTTTAAAGTAGGTCAGTGAGTCTCAATTCTACCACAATGAGAAACCATAAAAAGACATTATCCACAAAGAAAGGGCCCAATTTTTCCCCCTTGGACCTGGGATCCGGAGAGCAGATGGAAGAACAGGATGAACGTTAGATCAAAAACGCTTTAAAATCCCTAAAGGAAACTACCTAGGGATCAAAGGAAATGCATATCATACACACACACACCTAGGTTCCTTGGAAGGGGACAGGACAAAACACTAATAAAAAATGTAAAATCGGTTTGTGAACCTAACTGAACATAGACCATATCTGGTGGCTCCTTGGTTGTGCAGACCCGTTTAACGTGTCTTGCCAATCCAACTGGTCAAAGGTTTTAGCCCCATAGTTAATGTCAATCGAAACTGTTTTGTCAAACTAGGGTGCTGATTTTGTTGTTGTTGCTTTTGTATTTCCATCAGAGAATGCAAGGTGCTTTCCACCGCTGAGATCCTTCAGAATTACGAAAAGATGTTTGCCCATCGATTCACACTGGAAGATGAGGAGTATCAGAAATACATCCAGCGCCCCAAAGATCCACCTCCCCTGATAGGAGACTGGAAAAGCAGATCAGGGAGTCACCAGCGATATAGAGATCGGTACTGGTTCTATTTTGTTAAAATAGGCTTCTTCATTTCACAGAGGGAAAATAAAAAGACCTTGGGCGTTAGATCAATGTTTATCATTGCAGGGTGTTGTTCTGATCAGCAGCTAGTTTTATCTGGAAGAGAGCTGGGTGGGTGGCAAGCCAGAATACCACTTTGTCATCTCCACAAAAACAGACTGCAGGTTAGGACCCTGCTGGTTAGACATTGCTTTCCACAGTATCTTGTTTCTTTTTGAGTTATTATCTGTCATGGGGCAGACTTGTCCCCTGGGGCCAGCTTTTGCCAGTTCTGTTTTGAGTGAGTTTCCCCAGGTAATTTTACCTCAACCCACTAGGTAATTTTTTTTTTAAAGGAGAGTTGTAGAACTCTTCTAAATTTGCCCCTGTGCAGATAGATTTTGCATTCTGTGCAGTGCCGAGACACAGTGTTCTTTATGCCAAAAGGGATGAACTGAAATTCTTGAAAGAACGACCTTGAGGGCAATCTGCTGTTTCCTTGGTCACAAAGTGATTTTTCCAGCCAGAGAAAAAGGATCCATTCCTTTGCCTTAATAAACTGACGGTTCTGTGGCCTAACAGAAAATTGACCATGCTAAGGAGCAGACTAGACATTGTGTAATTAGTTCTCTCTGGTTGTCCAAAAAATATTTTTGTTTTACATGTTCTGCGTTGCCTGGCCTGCATTTAATTTCATTCTTTATTGACCACTGAATATATGTCATCTCCCTCTGCTAAGCACCCCGGGTTTTGTACATACCAACAATATTGGACGTCATGCTTTTAATTTATTTTTTCACTCCAGGCTGCAGTGCTACCCTCCCAGAGCTTTTAAACTTTATCTTGCCTACCGGCGCTTTAG
Source organism: Paroedura picta (assembly GCF_049243985.1). Classification (NCBI taxonomy): domain Eukaryota; kingdom Metazoa; phylum Chordata; class Lepidosauria; order Squamata; family Gekkonidae; genus Paroedura; species Paroedura picta. Next base: position 9,008,265 of record NC_135386.1, read on the forward strand.
GAGACAGAAAAAGGATGCTATGCATGAGAAATTGGTAGTGCTTTCCTCAGGGCTAGGGAGAAACCAGGCCAGTCAATCAGGAGCCCATCAGCTTCTGTTGTCCTTTAGAAAACAAACCAGGGGAAAATATGAGAGTTGATTGGGCCGCTAGAATGGAACCGCTGGGTATTCATACTGCCCAGAGCAAAACGCTCAACCAGATGGGGAGGCTGTCCTCTAGAACAGCGTAAGAACAGGAGAATTTCCTTATCTTGGGGAGGGGGGGGGGGAGGATGGACCTGGGTAGCAACGGAGCAGCTTTCTCTTTGGTGGGCTGCATAATAGCTGTGATTTACCACAAGACTATGTTTCTTTAGTAGAGAAACTGGAGCGTGTCCAGAGGAGGGCAACAAAGATGGTGAGGGGTTTGGAGACCAAGTCATATGAGGAACGGTTGAGGGGGCTTGATCTGTTTAGCCTGAAGATTTTTGGTGTGTGTTTGTGGGATCACTTGGGCATGAAATTGGGGTCCCTGTGGGTGGGCAGGTAGTTGTGAGTTCCTGCATTGTGCAGGGGGTTGGACTAGATCGGTGGTCCCCATCCCCCAGTCCGGGGACCGGGAGCGGTCCGTGGCTCAGTCGGTACCGGGCCGCGGCTCCTCCTCGTCCTCCTCCACGGCTGCTGCCTCGGAGGCTGCCCTGCCGCTCTGCTGCCGGTTCACCTTTGGTGCTCTCCGGCAGCTGCCATGGCTGGGACTCCCCCTTGGCATGGCACTGTGCAGCTGCTGCTGGCAGCGCCCCCTACCGGGTGGCGGGGAACCAGCAGTGCTGGTGGGAAAACAAGTGGAGCAGGAGCTCAGACGGCGGTGGTGATGTCCCTCGGCAAAAGACTTAGTAAAATTGTCAAACATTGACTGGTCTCCGGTGATAAAAAGGTTGGGGACCCCTGGACTAGATGACCCTGGAGGTCTCTTCCATGATTCTGTTATCTGGCCAGTGTTCATCTGTCTATCTGTCCATTGTTTATCATCCATCCATCCACATTGATCCTGCCTTGCACTGGAAGGCTATTTTGCAGTGCTTGGTGAATTTATGTGCCAATCCCGGTGTGACCCCCTTGCACATCTCCATTCCTCCCCGAATAGCCCAAAATTCCCTGAAGGGGTAGGATCTTATCCCTGGCTGTGCATCATGATGATCCTTTCCAGGTCCCACCTCAAAACTGGTGTGTCTTGGATGCTTCCTTGGGCCTCGGGCAGTGGGTTTGGTGCAGGAACTGCTTTAAGAATGTGAAGGTGTTGTAGGATCACCTTGATGAAGCCTGTGCTGTTTCGTTTTCCACTTCTTCAGGTTCAGAGATGGCAGACAGTTCAGAAGCCGAGGAGAGCGGTATGACCGTCAAGGAGGCTATCGATCTGGACAGTGGCAAGAAAGAGGCTGGGGGGGCGGCTATCAGCAACACAGAGAGTACGGACGAATGCCCCATTATGGTTACAGCTCTTACTCTCCACGGCCCCATTACGGTCATTACTGATAGAACCCGTTACTATGACGGCCTGCAGTTGAATTCCCAGTATTATTATCTCCCTCTTATCAGGTGTAAATCTTTATTTTATTCAGTTTTAGGTTTTTTGAGTTTGTGTATAATAGGTGTGGCGATTTGTTTGCTTTTAACCCCAAAGCTTTCTGACGTATTTCTGCAGGACAGTTTAGCAAAAGTAGCAGGCGTTTTGAAACGGGACTGCGTAAGGTAAACCTGTGATTTCACTGCCCTGCTGTTCATTTCTGCTTCCCATTTTGTGCCACTGGTATTAAATAGTCCAGAGAAAAAAGTAATCAATTTTGTATCAGATGAATTTGAACAAGGGCCACAAGCACGGCTGGGCTACTCTTTCTGAAATTCCAAGTTGATGTTGCTAGTGAGTTAGATATATTACATTTTAATCTTTCATTGTGGGAGAGAAACATACAGGATGCATTTTTTGGGACATTGTTCGGCTACTGCTAATAAATACGCTTTTGTTTTCTAGTTTCATTACTTCCAAGTGTGTGTGCGTCTTTCTTTATAAATCTGCATGGTGTGGTTTTCCATTTAACCTGCTGAAGACTGACAAGCTAAAAGTGTCAGATGAAGAGGGAAAGAACAGTAAAAGATGCAAAATTTTAAAAGGAAATCTTAACCCAAGATCCTCTTTATTAAAGTCTTTTCTCTTTTTCTTAGCCCCTTACTTCTCAAGGTCATTAAGGAGCCAGCGGCTGTGCTGTGATTCAGCTTGGCATAAAATTCAGTGACTTACTAAAACAGGGCCACGGTGTCTCCATTGGCAGTCTGTGTGGTCTTGCCTGCCTCTTTCATTGGATGGAAACATTGAGGAACAATGCTGGAAGCTCCGCAGTTCCCCATAACATGAGGCTCTCCTGTACCTTAGTTATGTCTCTCCAGCTGCCTGCTCCTTTTCTGGCCCCACCCCCTGATAAAGCACAGAGTTTGTATAGCCTTGTCGTAGCCAAGAGACCAGAGTAGAGGAGATGAGTCTCTGGGGGGAAAGGATAATGTTGTCCATTGGTTTTAACTTTGCATTACAATATATTCTAGTGCTAGGCTCTAGATCAGGGTTGCATAGAATAATAGAGTTGGAAGGGACCTCATGGGTCATCTAGCCCAACCCCCTGCACTGTGCAGGACACTCACATCCCTGTCACTCATCCGCTGTCATCTGCCACCCCCTTGAACCTTCACAGAATCAGCCTCTCCATCAGATTGCTCTCCAGCCTCTGTTTAAAAATTTCCAAAGATGGAGAACCCACCACCTCCCGAGGAAGCCTGTTCCACTGAGGAACCGCTCTAACTGTCAACGTTTTACAACAACGACTGATATTATTACCAGATATAAATCGAGAAGCTATGCGTCAAAGTGAAGAGCGAGGAAAATAACACTAGAGGCAGATGGGGGAGGAGAGATGAGGTGGGTGTTTTGGATGAGAAGCCGTGGAATGCCTCTTGCTAGCAGCGCCAGGCAGCCGTGGCTTTGAATGAGCTTGTTCCCCAGCCAAGGCAAAACAGAACTTCCCTTTCCAGGCCAAATGGATTGACGTGAGTTGGACCGGCGTCACCCTGGATCCTTGGCGCAGAAACCCCAGCCCAGATTGCGTGTGTGGGTCATGAATGTTCCTGGGGAAGATCGCAGGCTTCCCACAGGCCCTTTATATCATGCTTCTGAAACCAAATTGCTTGTCGCTTGTAATAGTGACAAGCAATTTGGTGGGATGTCCAAACATTATTGTCCCATCTTGAAAAGCACGGGATGCAGCCTCCTTGCGGGAGCTTGGCAAGTCTGGCTCTGCTCAACGCCTGGATGGGAGACCCAGGTTGGCCATAGAGTTCAGGGGGTTGGAAGACAACCCCCCCCCCCACCACCACCACACACACACAGACACACCCCTGCTCTGGAACAATGCTTGCTGGCAATCCTTGGGTTAGTCACTTCTGCGCAGCCTTGCCTACTTCTCAGAATTGTTGTGAGGATAAAACTGGGGGAGAACCACACATTGCTCTCCCTGGAGAAGCCTTTCTCGACTTTCTTCCTATTGAGAAACACCTAAAACATTCTTCAGGCTTTGAGAAACCCCAGAAGTGGTGGGATTGTGCAGAATAGGGTTGGGAAGCAGAGCTGTGGACACGCCCACACGGCGTTGTTGTTGTTGTTATTATTATTGCACGGCCTTTTCTTCACATCTTTGCCTATCGCTTTCTCAACCAGGGTTTCTTGATGGCCCTGAAAGGGTTTCCCAAACGGGTGGGAATTAATTAATATTAATTAATTAATTTGTTAAACATTTAACGGTTGATACGGCCATATATGGCCATGTTGACCCATCCACCCCTCCCCAAAAGGCCAATGATGGTGCCTGGAGGGGGTGGGAAGGGGAGGAGCTCTGGGTGGGCGTGTCCACAGCTCTGCTTCCCGACCATATTCTGCACAATCCCACCACTTCTGGGGTTTCTCAAAGCCTGAAGGATGTTTCAGGGGTCCCTCAATGGTAATAATGTGGAGACAGGCTGGTGTACCTGATGAAGTCCAGCTTACGTTGCCACCAATAAACCTGTGAAGTCTCTAAAGCAGGGGCAGTCAACCCATGGTCCTCCAGATGTCCATGGACTACAATTCCCATGAGCCCCTGCCAGCAAATGCTGGCAGGGGCTCATGGGAATTGTAGTCCACGGACATCTGGAGGACCACGGATTGACTGCCCCTGCTCTAAAGGATCACACAGCTCTTTCCTTCTTCCTGTAATCCTCCACGTTCGGTATCACTTCAAGCCCATAATACAAACAAGTCAGCGTCGGCGTTCTCAAGCTGCAGAGTCTGAATTCACAGCTATGGTGAGATTTCAGCCAAGGCCCAGAGCTTCCCTTCGTAGGCGTCTCTTGTCCTCATCCCTCCCCTGGTTCTGCATTTACTGCTGACCTCATCCCTACTTCCTGCCTCCCGGGACCCTCTGTCCTGATTGTTTCCAGGATAGAGACTGCACAGGACAGCATGCTGGGGATGAATTCTTCCCCAAAGGAGAATCTCTCGTAAACAGCCTGATGTAACATAACCCTCCAGAGAGTACCTGGGCTCTGCTAATACGCTCCAGGGGGGGAAGACTTAGGACTGATTCAGGTGACAAACAGCCTGCCGTCATAGACAAAAACATACTCGCCTGCCCCTGATTGTGTTTTCCAGCAGAGTGCTTTATGGCAGCTCTGCCGTCCTGTAATTCTTTGATTGAGCAAGAGACCCACTGCCTGTAAGATGACAGCTGGCTGCCGTTTCACCAAAAGGACACGGAAGATGCTAGGCACAGAAAGGTCATGATGAGAAGGAGTCATACATTCTATAATTTGTCACGGGTTATTTCCCCCCCCACCCCGAGCCTTCTGGGAAGTTAAAAAAAGAAAAGAAATACCTTATCATGGGGGTGCTTAGGCTGCATCTGCCATGCAAGGAAGTTCTCAGAGAGAAACTTTGCCCTATAAACCAGGGGTAGTCAACCTGTGGTCCTCCAGATGTTCATGGACAACAATTCCCATGAGCCCCTGCCAGCGTTTGCTGGCAGGGGCTCATGGGAATTGTAGCCCATGAACATCTGGAGGACCACAGGTTGACTACCCCTGCTATAAACAACAGTGTTGAGAAAATGACTGGTCCAAGGTCACCGCCTAGGAGGGATGGGGGAAAACTCTCCCAGGCCCTAGTCTGCCAGTCAGAGCATCGCCCCACATAACCATATTTGAGTCCAGCGTCGCCTTTAAGACCAACCAAGTTTAATTCTGGAAGCTTATACTCAGAATTAAACTTTGTCAGTCTTAAAAGTACCACCGGACACAAACTTTGTTCAGCTGCTTCAGGCCAACCTGGTGAACCTCTTGAATCCATTGCTTCCCATGAAGATCAGAAACATGCTTGCCTTTAAAAGGAGAGGTGCGTTCAGAAGTTACGGTGAACGCTCATACTATTTGAGTGCACTGTATGCTTATTTTTCTTTATATGCATGTCAAGTGGTTCTCAGATCGCAATACCGCGCATGCACAACTGCACACGCTCGAAACCATGCACTTACGTAGGGGCTGGCATCCTGTTTCATTTGGAAAGCAGACATACGCTGGCTCCTTTTTAACAAATAGTTGTATGCGTGGACCTGCAGGATGCTTGTGCATTCACTGTCATTTGTGAAAAGGGCGAGGGAAAAGACGGGAAGTTCCAGATCTGAAGAAAAGTCTGCTCGGAAGCCAAGCGCCATGTGCTCTGGATCTGAGCATTACGATCTGGCTTCCCGTTATGAATTCTGAAAGACTCTCTCTTAGAGCGGTGCCAGAGAGAGAGACAGAGACAGAGACAGAGGGAGGGAGGGAGAGAGAGAAAGAGACAGAGAGAGAGAGAGACAGGGAGAGAGAGAGACAGAGGGAGGGAGAGAGAGACAGGGAGAGACAGAGACAGGGAGAGAGAGAGAGACAGGGAGAGAGAGAGAGACAGAGACAGGGAGAGACAGCGGGGGAGAGAGAGAGACAGGGAGAGAGAGGCAGGGAGAGAGAGACAGAGACAGGGAGACAGGGAGAGAGAAACAGGGAGAGAGACAGGGAGAGAAAGAGATAGAGGGAGGGAGAGAGAGACAGGGAGCGAGAGAGACAGGGAGCGAGAGACAGAGACAGGGAGAGAGAGAAACAGACGGAGGGAGAGAGAGACACGGAGAGAGAGAGAGAGAGAGACAAGGAGAGAGAGAGGGAGAGAGAGAGAGACAGGGAGAGAAAGAGAGAGACAGGGAGAGACTGACAGAGACAGGGAAAGAGAGACAGGGAGAGAAAGAGACAGAGAGAGACAGAGGGAGGGAGGGAGGGAGGGAGAGAGACAGGGGGATAGACAGGGAGAGACAGAGACAGAGAGAGAGAGAGACAGGGAGAGAGACAGAGGGAGGGAGAGAGAGACAGGGAGAGATGGAGGGAGAGAGAGGGAGAGAGGGAGAGAGAGAGACAGAGAGAGAGAGAGAGAGAGTGCTTTCACAGAAGTCACTGAACTGAATCAGGGCTTGTGGAGGCAGCTTGGATTCTCGAAGAGCAAATGACTGGAGGCACTTCTGATGGAGTCACCAATCCAGCACAGCGGGGGCTTTGCAAGAGCTTTCACAACACTTTTGCATTCCCATTTGCTGATGTGTCGTCCCCACTGCACCCTTCTGTGCTTGCTCGGCTGCTATGGCAGAGGGAACCTGGCAGCATCACACGGTAATTACAAAGTGTTAGTTTTGCTTCAGTGCAAAAGATAACAGCGCTCCCCCCCACAATCATTGGGAAAGATGATTACAACTTGCCAACTACGAAAAGCTTTTGACTAATCAAATAGATTTAATTAGATGGTGGCGGGCTGGTGGGGGGAATTAAAATCCTTTTGGTGACTTCCTTAAATTTAATAAGAAACATTCCTCTCACTTTCTCTGCAGCCCTGCGTTACAAGCCAAACTGCAACTGCTTGCAGATAAAATTGGGTTAGAATAACCTGTTAAAAATGTCCAGGGCATTAAAAAGGGGGTCTCCCATTCTCTAAGCATTGAATATGATGTTTATAATACAGGCAGCACGGTGTAGTGGTGACGAATGGGGGCATCTCATCTGGCGAGCCGGGTTTGATTCTGTGCTCCCCCACATGCAACCAGCTGGGTGGCCTTGGGACCGAGCAGTGATATCAGGGCTCTCTCAGCCTCACCCACCCCACAGGGTGTCTGTTGTGGGGAGAGGAAAGGGAAGGTGATTGTAAGCCGCTTTGAGCCTTCTTCAGGTAGAGAAAAGCGGCATATAAGAACCAACTCTTCTTCTCCTTTAGTAATCTCAGGGCTCTCTCAGCCCCGCCTACCTCACAGGGTGTCTGTTGTGGGGAGAGGAAAGGGAAGGCGTTTTTAAGCCGCTTTGAGACTCCTTCGGGTAGAGAAAAGCGGCATAGAAGAACCAACTCTTCTTCTTCTATACAAATGACAGAGGATGGGCATTCTCCCCTTCATGCACACATTGGAGGGACCCTCTGCTCTCCCTCCGCTGCCTTCACGACAACCTGGGAAGGGCTGTCAAGAAAAGCTTCATGGCAACTGGAGATTTGAACCCGGATCGCTTCAGCCCCAGCCCAACATTCTGACCCCCCTGAGCTACAAACCATTTGCTCCTCCTTTCAGTTCTTGTAGTGGGTTCACACAAGTGAATGCAGATTGAACACTGGTGTGTGCTTTACTCAGAAGGGCCTCTGCAGAGTTTGCCAGGGCCTCTAAGCAGCCTGCCCACGGGGAATCGCAAACAACACTCGTGCCCTCTGGATATTTGCCAGTCAACTAGACCAGGGGTAGTCAAACTGCGGCCCTCCAGATGTCCATGGACTACAATTCCCAGGAGCCCCCTGCCAGCGAATGCTGGCAGGGGGCTCCTGGGAATTGTAGTCCATGGACATCTGGAGGGCCGCAGTTTGACTACCCCTGAATTAGACTGAGCCAGGGCCAACTGCCCCTGGGGTCAAGAACAAAACAAAAGCAGCAGCTGGCCGAGGAATATTTTGGGTGCAGCGAAGTCACAGCTGACTTCACTGATACAAGAAACAAACAGAGGTGGTTCGCCACTGCCTACCTCTGTGCAGTGATGCTGGTGGTCTCCCGTCTACAAACTAAAAGAGTTGGGTTTTTAATACTCTGCTTTTCTCTACCCGAAGGAGTCTCAAAGCGGCTTGCAATCGCCTTCCCTTTCCTCTCCCCACAACAGACACCCTGGGAGGGAGGGGAGGCTGAGAGAGCTCTGAGAGAACTGATCTGTGGGAACAGACCTATCTGGACTGTGACCAGTCCAATGCCGCCCGGCTGGCTGCCTGAGGAGGAGCAGGGAATCAAACCCAGACCGCCAGATAAACCACAACACCACGCTTAGCCATGGCTGAGCTTCCTTAGATTTCAAGGTCTAATGAGATCAGGCTAGCCTAAGTCATCAAGCCTGGGGCACTGTTCCCTGACCCAAGCACTGAGCTGAAGCCGGCTGCCAGAAGGCACTTCAAGGGGATGCAAACATCCCCTTGGTGAAATGCGGCACGGCAACATGCAGCCGACGGCGTAAAATGACCTCCAACGAGCCAACCGGAATTGCTAAGTGCTCAGTGAGCCGAGAGTGACAAGAAAAGTTGGCCGGGCTTAATTTAAACTCTGCAGGATTTTCATTATATTAAAAAAAAAAAAAAACCCAGTAAAGATAAATCTGCATATCTTGCAGTTCCAGATATCTGTCACTGCGGGGGACCCAAGACATCATCTTGGCAGTGGCTCATCTCATCAGCCTTTGGAAATTTGGAAATATAATTCGCCAAGGGCGCGCGTTGCCTGGGCAGAAAGATATTTTAGGCAGCAATTGGAAGAAGGGGAGGGGGGGGGGGAGAAACACGACTCAACCATGATGTGCTAAGGTGGCAATTCCAAAATTTTGCACTGCGAGGAATATGTTCGTTAGAAATAAATAAATTAAAGCCCTCCAGGAGCCCTAAGTACCTATGGGGAAAGGAACTTGCATCCCTGTCAGAGCAGAGTACCCCCTTGCTGGCCTTCCTGCTGGGTCCTTCAGGTGCCCATAACTTTACTTCCGACCCTTCTTTCTATCTCTCCTCCTGACACAAACTCACGTTCTTTGATCGGCATCACAGGGAGACCGCCGCTCAAGTCCAGCGCAACCCGTGAAAAGACGGCTTTGTAAGAATAAAACCCAGACATTACGGTGTCCTTGGGCTTTAAAAGAGCTTTTGCGGCAGTAGCAACCTGGATTTTAGAAGCACGGTGGCTGGGCAAAAATAGAAACCCTTATTATCCGGCAGAAATTAGCTGCATCAGATCTACCGAAGAAGTCTCCTGCGACCCCAGTAGCCAGAAGCAAGTTCTGTAAACAGAGTTGCAGAGGAAAACTGAAAGGCAAGCGAGTTATGATGGGGCCTGACTTGAAGGTTCCCTGTTAAAAAGGCTGCCAAGAAAATAGCTGCTTGACGGTTCTCCCCTGGGAGAGAAAGGCCTTCTGGGAGTGTTCTGGATGCCGTTTCAAGGAGCTGGCCAAGACTTGAGATGTACTCCAGATTCGGAACTGTCAGAGGTGCATTTAGCTGAAGGGGAAATGCCCAGCAGGAAGCTGCAAAGCCCCAGGTGATTTCCAAAACGCAGGAGGCGCCAGTCTTGAGCTGATGATGCTCAGACTCAGAAGAAAAAAAGGAAATCACAAGGCACAATGATGTAGTTGTCTTCTCTATAAGTGAAAAGGTTATAACAGAAAGTCTAAATCAGGGGTAGTCAAACTGCGGCCCTCCAGATGTCCATGGACTACAATTCCCAGGAGCCCCCTGCCAGCGAATGCTGGCAGGGGGCTCCTGGGAATTGTAGTCCATGGACATCTGGAGGGCCGCAGTTTGACTACCCCCGGTCTAAATGGTCAAACATATGATCAAACATAAAGAGTCAACCAAAACGGGATCCTTGGTTAAGTGACCCGCTTTCTGTTCTATCTTCGCCAGTGGTTGCTCTTCCAATATACTGTCATAGTAGTAGTCGTAGTATCACATTGGCAAAATGCTCATAATCGTCTGGGGATTTCATAAAGTGTCCGTTTTGGTTGACTCTTCTGAGTCCACGTTGAGGAATCCACGGTTTTATACTCGATGATGCTCAGACGGCAAAAGGGACCTTGCTAAACCTGCGCGTTGCCTGGAGAGCCCTCCGCTAAAGGACAGATGCTCACAGCAGGTCCCCACAAGACACAGACACAGCGGAGGGAGAGGAACAGGGGAGGGGGTCTGTCTCTGCTGCGATTCTAAGGAGGCCCGGGGATGTGGTCCTGCACACACAAGTCAGGGCTTCGTGTGAGTCTCAGCCGTGCTCTCCTCCTTGAAATTTTACTGGGGGCAGGCATGCAGCTTTAAAATGTGCCCCGTTCTGTGCTAGGGAGAAGGAAAATCCAGTTCGCCGAGACAGAACCTCAGAAAAGGCCTTGCTGGGAAAAAGGCGACAGGGCGAGGGTTTGATTTCAAAAGAGGGTTTGATTTCAAAAGAAAAGGAAGCAAGCACCAGCCGGCATCACGGCCCATCTGCGGACACCTCCGAAAACCTGCCTGCAGGACAAGCGATGGCTGACTCTTGAAATCGTGGCCCCAGGAGGCTTCTCTGCCCCAAACGCCCCAACCATATCTATCCAGCTGTACTACTCTCGAGTGTCAAATGGGGATCAGGGAGGCCCAGATGTCAATCCCCAGTTCTGACAGGGAGGTTTGTCAGTGGCCGTGGGCCAACCCCGTTCTCTCGGCTCCCCTGCGCGGCGGCTGTGAAAATAAAACGGAAGAAGGGAGGATGCTACTGTGAGCCCCTCTGGGTCCCGATCAGGGAGAAAGGTGGTGTGTGGAAGTGTCTAAATAAATAGCAGCACTTCCTGTCTTTCTGCACTAAGGACCACCGAGATCAGGCACTGAAAACCTGGCCACAGAAAAGTGAATGATTTGTTACATTGTCCCTGGATCCCGGATGTGGCCCCCTCTCTTTCGTGCAGCCTCCGCAGATTTGAACGGCACCCCTGAGGGCTGGGCTGGATATCTCTGCTCTTTATTGCAGCCTCCGGATAAGTAAACGACTGCGTCCCTGTGCAAAGGAGCCGAAAATCTAGGTTAAGAAGTGTGCCGACAGAGCAAAGCATCTCCCTTTACAGGGAGGAGGAGGGGCCCGGAGTATTTAACACAAAGAGGGGAAATGAGGCTAGAGCGAAGGAATGATGACCAAGCTTCTGTCTTTCGACAGGGCAGAGGAAGGCATGAGAAGGGGCGCTTCCGGACTGCCAGTTATTAGAAAGGCTGTCGAAAGCAAGGGCTTGTTGAGATGGATGGAGGAGAGAAGGGAGACCTCAAGGGCAGCAGAAGAGAGCCTGCGGGTCTGTCGTGAGCAGAACAGGGAGAGACGCAGAGGCAAGAGGTAATAAAAAAGGCGGGATGAGTCAGAGAGGGAGACAGCAAAGGATAATGGAATGTCCTTAATTAGTAGGCAACAGCATCTAAATATGTCGTTACCTGGGGTAAATTTGGCAGGAGGAGGAAAGTAGAGCGAGCCTAATAGTGGTGGCGGGGACTGCTGTCCAGTTGCAGATGATTTTTGGCAACCCTGGGGCTCATGGGAATTGTAGTCCATGCACATCTGGAGAGCGACAGTTTGGCCACCCCTGGCAGGCATCTCCCCTTCCTCCCACCTGTTTTCTGACTGGGTTTCCTTACTCTGTTCCAAACAATTCAAACCAGCAGATACTTGGATTGGGTTCAATGGCCACCTAGGAAGCTCCTGGCGGCTTCCGTAGCTGCGTTGAAGAAACCGTGGAACAGTCGTCTTCCCAGTGGAATACAAGGAAGATTCAGACAGACAGAAGCAATCAATCTGAGCGCACGATAGACTCGCTTTATTTTAAAATGGGCCAATTCTGAGGGCATCCCGATGGTCTACAACAGGGGTAAGTCAACCTGTGGTCCCCCAGATGTTCATGGACTACAATTCTCATGAGCCCCTGCCAGCAAATGCTGGCAGGGGCTCATGGGAATTATAGTCCATGAACATCTGGGGGACCACAGGTTGACTACCCCTGGTCTACAAGACAGCGATGGTATGAAAGAAGAAATCCAAAATACCCGGCTTGGAAATACAGACAGGAAAAGTTAAGAACTTTCGGAAGCTCTTTGGGAGAATAAGATGCAGGCAATGAACAAAACAAACGAACACACAAAAAGACCAAAACACCTTCTTTGACCTCAGGGGGAAAACAGGTTGCACACGATTGTTTCCCAGAACCAAAACTGGAACTGAACACAGGCAAATGTGACGAACGCATGCACGCCAAGTGACCATGAGCCGAAATCTTAGTATAACCATTCAATTGCAGTGGGGGGATTGTCACGAATGTGAAAGCAAACACTGATCTTCTCCGTGCTGTCCAGATGCCACGTTTGAAGGCCCTGACGGGAGAGAACGTCCTTCCCCGCTGTCGTGTACCTTGGCTTCCTCCTTTGGACACCTCCCGGGAAAGGACGCGCTAAAACATAGACGGCGTATTCAGCAGCACCACGAGATGGTCTCAGCTCCCGGCTTCTGTCCTCAGCCGCTCCAAGGCTTCCTCGGGGGTCATGGGTGCCAAAATCTTCACAACTTTGTCTCGTGATTTAGCACCCTGTCTCGATACATTAAGGAAAGGGGTTTGAGATGGCTTTGCAGCCATGCACAGTCCACTGGGGTGCTCCAAAAAGCAGCAGTGTTCTCTGTGAACCCCAGGTAGGGAGGGCTGCTGTTTCGGTAAAAGAGAGAAGCACACACGAGCGGACGACAGGGATGCCAGTTAAGGAACACTCTAGACAGCCCTGGACTGGGTGAAGATCAGGCAAAGCGAGTTTTCAGGCCAAAAAAAGAGAAGATACCAAAAGACAACAGAACCTCTTGTGGCGCAGAGTGATAAGGCAGCAGACATGCAGTCTGAAGCTCTGCCCACGAGGCTGGGAGTTTACCAAAAGACAGACAGACATAGCAAGCGGCCCAGCCTTTCTCTCATCGCTAGTTCCGAGGCACACATTAAAACCCGCTGCCTCCCTCTCGTCCATCAACATCAATAAATGCAGAAGAGCTTTCCCATTAGCAAGATGCTCGGCCGGGCCCACGGCACCTCTAGAGGGCAGATGCAGAAGAACTCCCAGGCCAGAGAGATGGTGCATTTGCCCGCGAAGGGAGTTGGAAATGACTGAACGTATCCTTTTCCATTGCCCTTTGTATGCTACAGCTTGCAGCACGCTTATCTGCCCCGTGTCGCTTAGGGAGCCACGCCAAACAGAAGCGGAATGGACCAAAGAGCTATACCTCAGCCAGGGCCAGAGCTTTCTCTGTCCTAGAATCATAGAATAATAGTTGGGACCTTGTGGGTCATCTAGTCCAACCCCTTGCACTATGTAGGACACAACCTGGCCCCCACCTGGTGGAACGAGCCCCCTGAAGAGATCAGGGCCCTTCCTGAACGCTCACAATCCCGTAGGGCTTGCAAAAGGGAGCTCCCCCACCAGGCATTTGGTTGAGGCAGACAGGCTAAACGACATCTGCTGGTCCTCAGACAGCCCCCCCCCCCATTATCTGAATCCAAAGCAACCTTCCTATGGGTTATGCTAGAAGTTATACAAGTTATTGCTTTGTTATAAACTGTTGCAAACATGTTGTTAACTTGGAACCCACTGTTATGATTGTTGTTATTGTTATCATGATTCAATGGACACCGCCCTGAGCCTCATGGGAGGGCAGCATAGAAGTATAATAAATAAATACAATAATAAAATAAATTAATGAAAAGCCTTACTACAGTAGCCAAATGTTGTGCCTACGTGATCCAAGCCAGCCTCAAGGATTGAAAGTGTTTCTTTATACAGAGAAATTGTAATTATAATGGTTCACTGAGCCTGACTCTCTGATTGCAATAAACTAAATTCACTAACGAACTGTAAACAGGACTAGAATGAAGGCGGGTCTCCTCGGTTTGGGAGACTTCAGAGTCTAGCCCAGGGGTGGCCAAACTGCGGCTCTCCAGGTGCCCATGGACTACAATTCCCACAAGCCCCTGCCAGCTGGGTGAAAATTGCAGCCCATGGACATTTGGAGAGCTACAGTTTGGCCTCCCCTGGAACTGGAGCCTCCCTCAGAAGCTTCACAGAACTTTAAAATGACATATAAGCTGCAGGCATCCTTTGCTGAGAAGACGGCTATTGGTAATTTCATCACACCAGTATGAAAATTGCAATGCTTGGACCGACTAAATGAACTCACGCTGGTCAAATGAACGTGGTCAAAGTGGCCCCTCTCTGGTAAACATGGCATATGTTTCAAGAGCCCGGCATAAAATCACACTTAAACGCGGTAGCTGTCATTATAATAAAGGGCTGTCAAGTCGCACAGGCGGCCCCCATGTCCATGCTGTTTTCAAGGCAGGACACAAGCCGAGGTGGTTGACCATTGCCTGCCTCTGTGTACTGACCCTGGACTTCCTTGAAGGTTCCCCATCCAACTATTTACTGACAAGCAGCCAAGCTCTAGTGAGACTGTGTTACACTGGGCGATCGGGCTGCTACAGAAACGATCCTATAACAGAACTCAGCAAACTGTACCTTTTCTAACACCACCTCGCTCTTCTTCACTTCAAGGACCTTGGCAAGATAGCGGCATAGCTCTGCGTTGGCCTCCCCTTCGGACGGCGGGGCAGCAATCGCAACACCCACGGCTTCCGTTGTCAGATCTGGAATATGTCAAGATTCCCCCCACCCCCCAATAGATATAATTATTTATTTTTTTAATATACGTTTTGGAAACCTGCCGTCGCCCTAAACCAGTAAACTTAATCACATCCTTTTAAGATGCGATTCATGGGAAAAACCGTCAGACTCGTCCCAGAAACGTTGGACAAAGCCCAGGATGAGATCCTTTTGGCTTTGCACAATTCTACGAGAGATTCCAAAGCTAAGCACAGAGCTACACCTAGAAAAGCCCCACACAGCTCATGCTCTGCAGCATGTTTCTGCTGACATCGGCCTTCTTCTTCCACAGGCATCCAATGAGACGTGGGAATTCCCCCCTTTGGCACCTCACCTCGAACTCTGGGGGTTCAGAAAAGCAGGGAAACCCCCCCAACCCCCCCTCACCATCTTCTGGGACTTGTCTTTGTGGCTTTGTGCTGCTTTTGTGTCTGCTCTCTCCCACCCGAAACTTGTAGAGCTGCTCTTGGCATGAGGCATCTGCAGCTAACAGCGGCTCCGCAAGTTTTGGGGGCAGGGAGCTGGCACCCACTCTGGTTTTGGAGGAAAACTCTACCATAGGCGTTTGTCCAAAAGCCAGAGCATTGGCCCCAGTGTGCTAGCATCATTTCCGTGTGATGTCAGCATGTTGGAGAGCTTCCACGTCCCCAAATCCCCCCACTACCAGCCTGATTCTACCAGGCAACCTGAAATGCGGCCTAGTGCAGGATAGAGACTCTTGAGTGGGTGGCAGTATTTCCTAGCATAAGCCCCATTCCAGTTTGAAAGTCATTTGTCTCCAATGAAAACCCCCAAATCTAGCATGGCTATCACAACCTGGCCCCACCACGCTTGTGCTGAGCAGCTTGCCAGAGTCCAATGTAAAAGAATGAGGTTGTAGCAGAGAAATAGCTCTCACTACACAAATGTGTTCCGTACCCCCAGAGGACAGTCTGGTCAAGATCCTTTTCAGCAAACCCAAAGCAAGATATAATTAACTGTCTTGATAGAAAGGCAGTATAATTCTACCGGTGCATAAACAAATCTGATATGTTGCAAAAATATAACTCTTATGGCCACGGATGCCATCCTATATCCTTCAACAAAAAGCAAACAGAAAGTCTGAACATTCTATGTAGTTTGTTACATTGCTCTAAGCCTCTAGTCCAGGAGTGGCCAAACGGTGGCTCTCCAAATGTCCATGGACTACCATTACCATGAGCCCCTGCCAACCCAGAGCTGGCATGCTGCTGTCAGGGGCTCATGGGAATAGTAGCCCACAGTTTGGCCACCCCTGGAATGGTCTAAGGCCTACTGAGAGAGACCCAGCCCAGATCCACACTGTGTCTTCCACAGAGATCATGTTTATAGGTTGTAGTCAGTTTATAAGACCACTGGAGCTGAACAGATTGCCCCTTCTGTCCTCCCGCTGTACAATCCTACTTCGTAACAGTTAAGGTGTTATGAAACTCTTGAAAACAAAAAAGGATTGCACCCTGAAAACAAAGTTATCTTAAGAAACTACATTTGGCAGCTGCAGTAACAGGATCAAAAAAAAAGTGGCTTTTAGATGTCTCATATACCTGTTACAGCATTTTGTTTAGATCCAGGCTTGGCATGAACAGCGATGGTAAGAGAGCCAGTTTTGTCAGTCGCCACGGGGCTTGAAGGAACTGCAGGTGCTGTTGCATTCTTCGTCTGAGCTTTCCCCTGAAAGAGAAAGCAGAGAAAACAGTGATAGAAGAAACAGAACACGGCAAGAACCTCGAGGCAGCTGTCCTAAAAGCTGACCACCTAATCAAAACAATCCCAAGAGTTTTTGAAACAATTCACACTATTTAAAAAAACCCCCACAGATTGCTCTCCTTGCAAAAAGGTGGGAGGGAGGAAACAAGGACAACTGGCTTCAAGTATGAACAGTTCCCATACAACCAATAACATCAACTAGATGCTGGCAGAGGTGTCGAACTCATGTGATACTGTCTTTTACTCAAGATACAAACATGCTTTAAACATTAATATGGTTACAGTATTTCCTCGAAGCATCTCCCTGATGCCTGCCCTCCCACTCCTACTGGGTCAGTATACAGAGGGACATAATGCCCTGCCTCCGTCATCTGGCAATTAAGGTAAGAACCACTTGTAGAATAAACTGCATCACTGCAGGCAGGAAATTGCAACAACCCTCTTTTTAGATCCCCCCCCCCCAAAGTGGAGAGGAATATTCCAAACTGGAGCCCAATGATAGCAACCGTCCTTACACTTTATTCTCTGCCAGGTGAGGGGAGAATCTAAAAGCAGCAGAGCGCATCCCACCACGGGCTCTGCAGAGAAGCCTCCCTGGATGCCCTGGGAGGCCTCAGAGGATCACAAAGTTGGAAGGGCCAACCCTCTGCTCAAGGCAGGATCAGCCAACCTGGGGCTCTCCAGATGCCCATGGACTGCAACTCCCATGAGCCCCTGGCAGCTTCTCTTTCTGGCAGGGGCTCATGGGAATTGTAGTCCATGGGCACCTGGAGAGCCCCACAGTGGCCTAGAGCAGGGGGTAGTCAACCTGTGGTCCTCCAGATGTCCATGGACTACAATTCCCATGAGCCCCTGCCAGAGAGAGGGAGACATGGGCTGGCAGGGGCTCATGGGAATTGTAGTCCACGGGCATCTGGAGAGCCCTCACAGTGGCCAGAGTATCCAGGAAACCTCTCCACGCCTTCCCTGGAGCACCACAAAGCTCGAGCGCAGCCTTTTAACCCAACGAAGCTTCCCTCCGGGCAGAAGCGCTCTCCCGCGCAGGCGCAGTTCGTCATTTCCGTTTAACACCGGAAGTCCCCCTCAGTTTCCCCAGCGGCACCCCTCTTCCGGCCGCCCTGCCCCCCCACCCCACCCCACCCCCTCCTCCGCCACCCACCTTCCGGGGCATGGTGCCGCCGAAGCGCTCCCTCGCAGCGCGCCAGGAGAAAGGCCCCCAACGCGGATCCCGACGGAAAGCAGGACGGGCCAATCCCAGCATCGCGACCGCTGCGCCCCCTGGAGGCGGGCTCTGTCGCGCAGGGTCGGCCCCGCCCAGTCGTTGGATGGAAGGGCCTGCGAGGGGGGCGTGGCGTAGTGAGATAAGGAACGACCACTGGTTACCTACCGGGAGGGGTCCTTCTCCTGCGGGGTCTTAGGCAAACGACCCGGCGGCCATCTGAGCTATTACTAGATTTGCAGATATAATTCCCTTTGGAAGGACATGCAGCTTATTGGCAGAGCATTCTGTCTCTACACTTAGCCTCTGCAAGGTCCTAGGAGTTGCAACTCCTTTAAACTTTGATGTTTGTGAATGGTTCTTCTCTTTCTCTCCATATGGACCACTTTTCTTTCCCTTTGGGGAGAAAAGTGGAAGAGGTTTAAAACCAGAAACCTGATATATGCCTTGAGAATCACAGAACTGGAAGGCCTTATACAAACTGTCTGGTCTCAGGTTCCCTAAGTGGGTGCTTTGCTCCACCTGGGGGGCCATGGAAGGATCCAGGGGGGCGGTGAGGCCTTTCAGGGCTGTAGGGGGGGCAGCAGTATTTTTCCTGCTGTGGTTGCGTTCTCCTAGCAAAAGACTTAACACAAAAAAAGATGTGTAGGCAGCATAGCATGTTTTGAATGTGCAATAGATCCAACACCAGGAGAGAGGTGTGCGTTTGTATGAGAGGGGGGGTACTAGGCGTCAAAGGGGAGGCAGCCCAAAAAAGTTTCAGAATCACTCGTCTAAAGGGCCAAAATGGAGTTGTTTAACCCAGATTTTTGCTGAGTAAAAAAAGGTGTTTTTTTGGCTGAGCACCAGACTCATCTAAGAGTACAATAAAATCAGAGTCCAGTAGCACCTTTACAACCAACAAAGCCGTGAGCTCACGCCCTGAATAAATCTTTGTTGGTCTTAAAGGAGCTACTGGACTCCGATTTTATTGTGCAACTTCAGACCAACATGGCTACCCATTTGATCTAAGAGTGTTATTCTGGGCTTCAGTGGTATAACCACAAATGTAGTATTTTAGCAAAACCCAGGGCTTTCAGGAGGAGCCAGCAAAACCACATGTATCTCCAATGGTGTGTCTTATTACATTACATGTGCAAGAAGGAACTGGGTATATAATCAGGAAACCCAGATTTAACTCCTGACGTGCCAGGGAAGCTGGCTGGGTGTCCTTAGGCCAGTCACGCTCTCACCCTGACCTATGTCACGGAGTTGGGAGAATAAAATGGAGGATGGGAGGATTACGTAAGCCATTTCAGGCCCCCATGGGGGGAGAAAAGGCAAATGAATCAATAAATATAAAGTACAAATGAACACACATTCACGGGTGGCCAAACTGTGGCTCTCCAGATGTCCATGGACATGCTGGCAGGGGGTTATGGGGATTGTAGTCCATGGACATCTGGAAAGCCATAATTTGGCCACTCCTGACATATATGAACTTGCATGTGTACATTGGAAGTGTTTAAGTAAAGCATCCAGACCTACACAACCTATCTTCCAGTTTTTCCTTTATATTTTAAGAATAAATTTATACAACTGGCTGGTGCAATACCAAATCTCCACCCAGCAACCCTCCGCCCCAGTTATGTACAAAATAATGTTGAAAATCACAACTGCAATATTTATTAGTGATGCTTCTGCTCTCCTGTATGACTCAAATGTAAAGAATGCAAGGTTAGTTGAGTATGTCGTATTGTGCCGAAATACAGTCACACTATCCACAGAGATCACATCAAGTATAATACCAGGGGTGGGGGTGGGTGGGAGAGATACAAATACGCTGCTTCCGCTTCCTGGTTACGGCTAGTAACAAGTCAAAAGAGATGAAGTTAAATATTTATATACATGTAGGAATATTGTCGCTTAAGAAGAATTCAACGGCATATACTGCCCCTGGAAGTAGTAAATACGAGTTTAGTGCGTGTCGTGTACAATACTCCCATTCTGTAACGTATCTGAGGCTATTTACAGTTTCACAGTATTCCACATGTCCCAATTGTCCTTTTTCCAACGCAAACTTGGCTTCGTCCTGGCTCTCTCCAGTTACGTATAAAAAATGATTTCTGGGATTTGTCCATCTTCTATAGAGGTGCCATTGTTATTACCCGGAGAGCTAAAAAAGAAAAAACAAGTCTTGCTTGAAGTCGGGGATTCGTGGATTACTTTCGTCAGTCCCTTGGTGCCATAGTGGGAATCAGGGCCCTAGAGGCAAAAATAAAATATAAAATAAATAAAAATGACTTTCCCCCATGCTCACTATGTAAGTAATTAGTGCTCACTATGTAAGTAATTGAAAGCTTTCACATTAAAGGAGGAAGATCTCCCCCACCCCCAGTCTGTTATATCAGGGGTAGTCAACCTGTGGTCCTCCAGATGTCCATGGACTACAATTCCCATGAGCCCCTGCCAGGGGGGGGAGGTTTATTCTAATGGTTTCATAGTGTATTTTATTGTGTATTTTTTAATTGTTAGCCGCTCTGACTGTCCTCGCAAAAGCAGAAAGGTGGGATATAATTTTGTAAATACATTTTAAAAATGTATAAGCAGTCACAAACACACATAGTTTAAATCAGGGGTAGTCAAACCAGGGGTAGCATTGGCTGGCAGGGGCTCCTGGGAATTGTAGTCCATGGACATCTGGAGGGCCACAGTTTGACTACCCCTGGTTTAAATAAATGTAGTTGCCTAATTGTAGACTCATAGAAAGGGAAAAAAGGGGGTGGGAGAACCAAGCATTTGCAGTCTTACTTTCAGGGTTGCACAGGCAGTGTAGCATACTGTGGGCAGAATCTCTATAGGTTCTTTGAACATAACTCTGAAAGTGCTGGCGGTTCCATCGCAGCTAAATCCAGTGTCGTTCTGCCCAAGCGTCTGGTTTTTCTCGTATTCAATTATCTGCATCAAGATACAGGCAAAACGAGACATTTGTGAGTTTTCTTCAACTGCTTTCCAGATGTCTTATCACAAAGGACCAACCACTGGTTCATTTAGGGCAGGGGTAGTCCAACTGCGGCCCTCCAGAGATCCACGGACTGCAATTCCCAGGAGCCCCCTGCCAGCGAATGCTGGCAGGGGGCTCCTGGGAATTGTAGTCCGTGGACCTCTGGAGGGCCGCAGTTGGACTACCCCTGATTTAGGGTTTTTGGTTGTTGTTTCTGAAGGCTGCATTTTACCCTGCTCCTCCTCTCCGAGGAACAGAGGACAACATACATGATTCATCCCTTCCTCTATGTCCTGAAGCCCCAACCTATGAGGCTTTCACCTCTCGCCATGTAAAAACCAGGATTTTCACTGACACTTTGTTATAAATGTGCCACCTCACGCTCAAACAGCACGATGGGGTTTTATACCTGATAATAGACAACTGTCCAGGAGGTAGCTATTACTAGGGTCAACTAAGAAGGTCATTAGTGAACCAGGTTCTGAGTTCTATTATTCCCCTAGCTTCATGTTAAACCCACCCACCCATCCCCACGAAGAAGTCATCACCTTGCCAAATATTCCGTCCCTCCACTTATTTTGTGCTGACCGTTCAGTCTAAGATGGGTACGAAAATGTCCTCACTGTTTTGTGAGTAAAACATATCCTCCTACTGCAGCTTTTAGATATGTTGTTAATTAATCCGCGTGCCCTACAAAGTTTGCTTCGTGTTTCCAGAGTACTGGAAAACAATAATACCTGAATATTAACTTGATAGTCTGTGGGTCCGTGAATAGATCCATATAATCCAAATCCCACTATAGAAATTCTTCTATTGACTGTGAACCTTTAAAAAGAAAGAGAGAGAGAGAGAGGTCAACAGATGCAAACGGAACGGATTAAAATGCGAACAGAACAGATCAGAGATTTACCAGCTTCACCAAAACACTGGCGATCTAATAGATCTCTCATCTCTTAAAACTTTAATAGCAGCCCTCCAAGGCCAGGGGAGGGGGGGAGAGACTGCTTTGGCTGAGGACCATAGCCCTCAGTTGGAATGGGAGATAAGGAAAAGGGTCTTTCTGGTCTCTCCACTGCCCTTTTACCACAATTTAAATCACACATCTGGCAGAGAAAATGTACAGTTAATCATGTTTTCCTTATTTGGACAACCAGCTAGTTTATGATCAGGAAAAGGGTGCCAGAGACTGCAAGAAGAGCTCACCACTACCCCAGCACTGCAGCCTTGCTTCAAAGCGGACACCCCGGCCCTCCATCCTCAGCTGTTATTTATACAAGTTAAAAGAGATGGACAACCCAAACATAGAATTTCACCTTTTAACTACTCCGGTTTAAGGATTATTGAAGAACTAGGATCTTTTAATTCCTGCAACTGTTTTTAGGTGTAGATTTCCCAGTCATTTCCCAAATGTCAGCTTCTCGGGAGGTATGAAAAGAGACTTCTTGCCGACTATTTTAAAGGGAGGTCCAACTTGACAAAATGACTACTTTCATCCTAACATGTTTCACAACAGTGAGGGGCATTCTAGGAAGCCCCTCTCCAAATCCACTTTCTGCCTGAGTTCTGACAGACTGGGACAAGGGGCATGACCCTCTCCACAATGGCACCTTCTCCCTGGAATCCCTTCCTCATGCAGGAATGAGGCCAGCTGTTGGCCCTAGCTGCCCAAAAAACAATTAAAACTTCCAGAAGGCATTGAGAGGGCGAGAGAGATTGGTGTTTTCGTCTTCCTTTAAAAAAAACCTGCTCTCTATTCCAGTTCATACCAGCCAGGGCACTGACAGAGGACAGCTGCCATGGCCATCCACCAAACTATCCAGCAGGCTGAGCACAACTGCGACAGGCAACTGATAAAAGGGCGACCAAATACCTGATACGGTCACTTGTTCCGCTGTAGCCCCAGCGACTCTCCACTTGCTGAAATCTATTGATGCTGCATTCCTTCCCTCTAAGGCAGCACCTTGGCCGGTCAATATAGTCAACTCTAGGCTTAGGGTTGACTGTAAAATGCAGAAAGAGATTTACTACTTGCCGATCTGACAAAATTCCAGATTGAGCAGGACCTGGAAGAAGAGGCAATGGCACTGAGCTGATGCCAGGTTTTAAAACCACATTCTTTCCTAGGAGGCAAAAGTGCAAAACGGGCTCGAGGGGGAGATGGCTAGTTTACAAGTCTGCACCCTTGACTCCACTGCAAGACTAAGAGTGTTCAACTTGGATTGACATACAGGGGCCCAAAAGAAAGATGAGTGCCTATAAATTATTATTTTTGTTATTCGTATTTATTAAATTTCTAGCCCGCCACTCCCAAAAGAAGGGTGAAACCCAAATACGCAAATATACATGCACATGACAGCGGAACGAGCAGTGAATTCTGGATTGATGCTGCTTGGACACTGAATTTCAAATTTACTTTTAATACAGCACTGCGGCCAGATAAAACAGATAGGCTTGCTTGGACACTGAACTGCAGAGTTTCTGGGATAAAAACTGTTTGGCTGCCCTTCTCAGCCCCATTCAAACTAGGTGAATTATCTGCAAAGCACTTGCATACACAGACCACATGGGTTAGGCCTGAGAATCCTTTGTTAGTTTTCGTTCAGCAACTATGTTTTATCGTCTGTGACTGTATTTATTCGATGAATTTATATGCTGCCTCCTGAGAAGCTCTCTCAAAGCAGCCCACAAAGGAAGCCAAACAAAATGAGAAAAATAACTTTACAGTCAGCAATAAGACAGCAAACAGTAGAGACAAAACAGCATTTAAAACAACACTGAGCTATATGCAATCATAATCCTAAAAATAGCCCTCCAGCTAGGCCAAAAGAGATAAAAACCCTTCAGTTAGAAGCCTGGGTAAAGAGAAATGTCTTGGCCTGGCATTCATAAGGCAACACAGGCAGCAAGCACATGAATAATTTTCTCCACTGAGTGTTCTATAAGTGAAAGGCATGCATGCTGCAAAATGTCAGTGGGATTAAACAGGCTCTAATTGCATTATGCTAGTTTCACTGGTTTGTGTCACAGCCACAAAACTGTTTGCTGAGGTGCAGCACCGTTCTTACTAGCGGAGATCCACAGCTTAATTCTAAGCACGGTTTTTAGAATGGGTCACACATGGAAGTGTCATAAAAATCCAAGTTTTATGAAAGCCACGCTTCAACACACTTTAGATACTCTCAACATTCTTGGTGTCCCAAGCCCTATATTCCCAGCCAAAATAGCACTGCAGCCGATTTATTTTCATTACTTATGTGGCGTTGAACCCAGGACATTTATTATTTCACCAGGTTAAATAGTCAACTCTGCTCAGAATAGTTCGCCTCAACTGGAAAGTCTTTGACATGATCTCAGATTGCTGCTGCAGAATGCACTGCGTAGGCCTTCTCAGCAATTATCAACCCCAAACCCCTCTCTCTTTTTTGAAAGCAGACTGAAGAGGAAAGAGATGCAATTTATTACAGAGAGGCACGCATGGGAAAGGCCTGAAAGCACAGCCAAACATGTTCAGTTGAACGGAAAGCTGACAATAAGGCTGCAATCTTACAAACACTTACTTGGGAGAATCTTCTTGGTCAGGGGTAGTCAACCTGTGGTCCTCCAGAGGTCCATGGACTGCAATTCCCATGAGCCCCTGCCAGCGTTTGCTGGCAGGGGCTCATGGGAATTGTAGTCCATGGACCTCTGGAGGACCACAGGTTGACTACCCCTGTTCTAGGCAAGCAATCAGATCAAGGACTACATGTGCCTAGGCTCAATCTGCCAAGAGCCTCTCACAAAGTCAAGTCCCTTTCGGAGTTGTGACAACTCACACAAGAATTCTGCAAGTCTTCCTTTCTTTTGACACTCCCCAAGCAAGAATGCTGCCAAACAGAGAAATGCCTCCCTGGCACATGAACACAGGACTGGAGCTTTAATGCCCACTTGTGGCCTTGCGGGCCAAGATGCTTCAGCTGCCCCCACCCCCAACAGTGAGGTGATCCCCCCCGTTACCTGCTGCAAACTCCTCAATGGTCATCAGTGGGAAACGGATCAGGGAGAGGGCTTTGCCAAGCACTTTCTGCTTATTTGCAGAGGTGGCCGGCAACTGCTGCCTTTGACATTCTGCATCAGCCCAGCGGACAACGGCTCCGAACAGCCGGCTCTCTCGAATGCTAAGGGTGTCTCTTTCCAAGACGGCACATAAAGTGTCTGTGTGGGGAGGGAAAGTGTCACGTTAACTGCAGATATTGAACACCCGAAGTTGTATTTGAAAAATTTCTTGGGAATCTTTTTGAGAAATAATTAAATGATTTATTGAAGTTCCAAACTATTCTGGTAGTGGGTTAGCCTGCATTAGGCTTTCTTAACCAGGGTTTTGTGAAAACCTGGGGGCTTCAGATGGCCCTGAAAGGGTTTCCCAAATAGGTGGGAGTTAAATTTTGTAAGCATTGATCGGGTGATATGACTGCATAAATGGCCAGTGATGGGCCTGGATGGGATGGAAAGGGGAGGATCCCCAGGTGGGCATCTCCAGGTGGGCATGGACACAGCTCTGCTTCCCAACCATATTCTGCATGATTGTGCCACTGGATCAGGCTGGCCTCCAGCCTCGTCCTCCACCTTACTTAAATGGCTGCTCCACCTCTCCCAACCACTTACAGAGTTTCTCGAAGCCTGAGGAATGTTTCAGCGTTTTTTCAATGAGAAAAAAAGTTGAGAAAGACTGCCCTACTTATTTCTTTTTATGTGTTCCACAGCTTATCAGATAATGCAAAATTGCCTTCCACTAAGAAGACAGGGCCAGCTGCAGCAACCTACCTGGCAATGGCCTGCACAATTTGGCCCCATCTCTGTTGGTCGGTACAGCAGGGCAATCTCTTCTCCAGGTGGTAGGCCTGTTGAAGCCAGGTATGCCTGACATGCCAGTGGCACACCCAACCCAGCAGGGTGAGGCAAGAGAGGAATAGCCATGTGGGATAGCTCTAAGCCTTCATGTGCCAGCACCAACTGGTTGGGAGAGGTGTAGCAGCCATTTAAGTAAGGTGGAGGACGAGGCTGGAGGCCAGCCTCATCCAGTGGCACCTGATAGGCAACAGCTCCTGCCGAGCAACTCAGGAGGGTTGGGCAACCCTCAAGGAGGCAGGAAGCAGCAGCACCGGGCATATCCCAGGGAAGACAGGTTAGCCCTCCTGCTAGCTAGCTAGACAGAGGAGGAAGACCCAGTGTGCTGCTGACACCTTCCCTCACTAGTCTGAGTCCTACTGAGGGCTCCAAGAGGGATGCTGGAGGATGTGTTGGCCCTGAGCAAACCTGACAATGCAGCGGACACCGCAGGGGTAGTCAACCTGTGGTCCTCCAGATGTCCATGGATTACAATTCCCATGAGCCCCTGCCAGCAAATGCTGGCAGGGGCTCATGGGAATTGTAGTCCACTGACATCTGGAGGACCACAGGTTGACTACCCCTGCTCTAGAGGACTAGGCTAGGAAAACCAAACAATCAGCCTCAAACAAGCAACCAGTGAGCGTCCCCCAAAAAAATTCGCATTGAACTTTTAGAGGGCGACTTACCTATGTCAATATCTGTGAAACCTTCTGCACTTATGGCATCCATTGTACTTTTGTCGATCGTATCGAGACAGAGACTAGCCAACTGTGGCTCATCGAATAAGCGAGCCTACACAAAGATTTGCTTAGAGTTACTGCACAGATTTTGACTTGCGTGAAGCCGTAATGGAAATGAGGGTTTTTTTTTTCAACTGAAACCCAGATCAAGTTCTCTTCCTTTACAACTTTTTCATATCAAGATACATGATATGTATGCAGACTGCAGCCCCCCTGGTCACTGCCTTCCGGTATTAGCTGCCGTGTCCTGAAAGAATCCATCTTATCTACAACTAACATTTAATCAAGATTTGAAACCAATATTCCAAGCGGGTTTCAAAACCTTCTTTTAAGGAGCTTTCTTATTGTAATTGTAACCACTGTTTATGTTGCTGCCACTGAAAGCTGTTCACTACAGCGGGAGGGGAGGGGGAATCTACCACCAAGCAGGGCTGAAATGTACAGCCCCTGGTCAGCTTTGAGTCCCTTAGCTGCATTAAACTCATAGGAGCCTAGAAAGGCAACTGCTTTTGGGTTTCAAAGAACTCACAGTAAGGCAGAATGTTATGCTAAAAACACATAAATTAAGATTTCCATAGACGCAGCAGAGTTCAGGTTTTTTAAATATTAGAATTAGAAATTCCAAAAGCCTTTGCCTATAATTTGCCCGTCACGTTTCCCAAATTACAACATACTAAAATTTGGAAATTAAAAAGCGCTGACTGACTCGTGATGCATTTCCAAAGGAAACATATTGATGCATTTTTCTTTGGTGATGAACCATGACTGACATGTACCTCGGGGTATCCTTAAACTTTCCAAATTCCAGTGAGCTTGGATAAGTAGTAGAAAACGTTTTAATAGTCCTTTTTCCCCAAGACTGATGTCTTCTGCACAAGGCAAATAGGAGGTTGTGTTAAGCCTTCTCTTTTCTGTTAGCATTCACACTTGGCAACCACTAGAACTGCTGTACTTACTACAGATGTATTTCTCTACGTCTCTAAGCTCCTGCAGCTAGGCAGTTAATGTAACACTCCTAAGTAGTTCATCAAGTACACAGCGGTGTCTATAATAAGTCACAAATTAAAACAATTACCTGAGTTAGCAACATAAAAGCATTATCTGGCCGAAGGTGCTTTGTGAGAAATTCGACACAATGAGCTTCCAAGGCTGGGACAGCATACTTCTTGGCTGTATAGAGGGTGGTCATTACGGTTTCTGGCCCAATCTGAACTTCATCTGAATACAAAAACCTGAAATCAAAGTGAAAGTTCAAAAGAACACCCAAGACAGCCAAGTCATTAGCAATTAAACAGAAGCACACAATAAAAGTTAAGCCCTATAGGATCTTACAAAGTGAGCGTGCTACCTCTCGATTTACATACAATCAAGACAAAGAATCCTTGGTTGTACTGAGTGGATGAAGCAGGTAGAAGGTGGTAGTTATTGTTTTTAACTTGCTCTGTAGTTTCTAATCCAGCCCTTTTCAACCTTTTGACCATAGAAGTTCCCCTGAAATAATTTTTTAGACTTCGAGGAGCCCCAGAAGTGATGTCAGATGCCCATGCCCCTGCCACACCCCCAGAAATGACATCACTAACCACCCCCTTAGCCCTCCTTTTGTTCCCTCCTTCCACATTTACTCCTACTATGGTGGCTCTCTCTTATGTACGCCAGAAAAGAAGAGTAGGAATGGAGAGGACAGCTTGGACCCCCCCCCCTCCAATCCATGCCACTTCAAAGCTCCTGCGGACCCCCCAGTGGTCCATGAATCCCTGTCCTAATCTAAAGCAGAGAATTCCAATTAAACGGTCAGTCAAGACTAGTATTGTTCTAAGACCATGCACACATCCTAGCCATAAATGAATGTACTAAACGTGTATTTTAGACATAAACTGAAATTAAACAACCCCCAAGTCTGCTTCTTTGACTCTGACACATGAGGACTCCCTTTCCTGTTACAACATTAATTTTATGGGTTGAATCCGAACAGAATTTTCCTGTGGTAGAACTGTTCTGTTTTCCCCTTGCTCTCTATCTCTACAGAATGCTGCTCTTGGGAGGGGGGGGGGGTGTCTGAGGATGTTTCATATTACGCCCAACCCCCTTCTATAGGGGAAAACCTTATTTCATGACCTATTTAGCCTTTTCACCCCTAATCCGGTCAAACTTTTGCAAGAAGAACAAGTCTAGCACCAAATATTGCCAGCCACATTTGTGAGCAATGAAACCTACAACCTTTCGGCATGTTTACTTCTAAATAGGCTCCACTGAACTCATTGGGGCTTTCCCAAACAAATATGCCAAGAACGGGACTGCAACTCTCTCAAGAGCCTAGTTCCCTTTGATTTGCAGGGCAACTGCTAGTTCAAAAATGGTAAGGCAGATCAATATTAACAAGCAGGCAGAGTCCTTGTAAAATGCTCAACTTCCTCCTGCTTAAAAGGTCAGGCACTACCTTTGGGAATGTAACGTATCCAGTTACTTTTTGTACATAGGAGGTCCATTTCAGAGTAGACCCAGCTCAGAAGAAATCTACTTCTTATTGTCACTAGAGGGAATGCAGGGATTCCAAACTAAAAGAATTGATGAATATGGACCAGCCCTGAATGCAATGAAATGCTCAGGCCAGAATGTTCTGAGTCCCTGGTTAGAACTAGAACACCATCCTTCACAAATGCTACAGCCCCAGGCCTCAGCTACTGTCAAATGTTTTACAAGAGACGACTGTTTCAGTTGACCAGAGCAATATATGATGGCAAAAAGGGGAGACAGCTGCAAAGTTTCTAACAAGAGTCACAGGCCATTGGAATCAAAAAGCTATGGATGCAATTCACTGTGAGACAAGCATAAACCAACACAAAATCAGGTAAACTCGACTTTTCTAATCTGCACCTTAAGCCAATGTTAACAAACATTTTGGAGTGGGACCCTGTCAAAACTTCCTGTTCTGTTCAAGATCTACTTGCATAAGAACTCCGGGCTACTCCCGCAATAGAAAATGTAAGAATATCACATCTGTTAACACCAAAGACGTTTATATTGTATCTTTCATGCATAAAGGTATCAGATTCCTGACCGTGGCCATTTTATTGCACAGAGGAATACCCAAATTTGCCAGCCAAACTCTCAGAACCGACTGTCTCAGCTCATCCTGTTCCCAGCCCCAGACCGCGAGAGAGCTCCAACCTACTTTTGGGTCCTGACTCAGAGTCTGTGAACAACTGCCTTGAGTTCTAAGATTACATGCTCCCAAACATAAGTCACTAGCCCTAGTCCAAATTTCCCAAGGCACTTTGTTAACAAATGGCTCGAAGGCTGCAATTTACCACAGGGCGCTGCCATTTAGATCAGGGGTAGTCAACCTGTGGTCCTCCAGATGCCCATGGACTACAAATCCCCATGAGCCACTGCCAGCAAATCCTTCTACTCCTTAAAATCATATTCCGCATTGTTATACATGTTATGTTTTAACTTTGTCCAGATAACAACTGTTTCAAACTTCTACAGTTCCGGTTTTCTACTGATCACCTTGATTTACATTGTGTAATCCACCCTGAGTCTCAGCGAAAAAGGCAGACTAATTAATAATGTACATAATGTCTGATCGTTTATATTCATTTTTTCATATAACCAGTACATATGCTGATTGCTACTATTTTACTTTGCACCTTGTCCTCCTTCAGTCCCTCAAAAGCATTATACATTCACTAGGGGAAAGATAGAGAACTTTCCTTCCTGCTGTACTAGCTTTCTATGTACAATTCAAATTTAATCAGGGAGAAATAGAGACCCCCTCAATAGTTAAGCTAAAATAATCAATCTCTGTCATCACTGAGGAATCCCCAGTTTAGCTACAATTCGTATCTCATTGTGACCACCTTAAGGCCCAGTTCATGTCAGGGAGATGCCCCCCCCACCCCTGCAACCTCAGCCCAAAAATGAATGCAAAGCTGGGATTCAAAAGTCTGGGTCAGTCTTTTAATAGGTCGCAGTAATAACCCCATAAGTGCAGTTGTGTGAAGTTGTAGCAACAAAATAAAATAGAGGTCTAGCAGTATTTTCCAAGATCAATGAACCTTATTCCAGCAAGATTTGTAATATCTCCACCTTTTTCCTGCTGTCTGCGCCTTTTAGTTTTTTGCTTAATGGGTTAATGAACGGTTTTTGCTTAATGGGACTGATGCTTCAATAGCTCTGATGAAGTGAATGAAAATGTATGGAGTGGAATAAAACATGGTTGGGGGGAAGGTTACAGACAGCCATATTGACCAAACCCAATCCAGATGTAAATCCATGTAAAAGTCGGGGGGGTGAGCAGGGCAGCCTTAATAAAACATACTGAGCACGTGAAACGGCCTTCTGCTGAACCAAACCCTTGGTCTACCAAGGTCAGGATGGTCTACTGAGATGCCCAGTGACTCTCTGGGGTCTCAGCTGGAGGCCCTTTCTGCTGGATATGCCAAGGATTGAACATGAGATGTTCTGCATGCCAAGTGGAGGCTCTATCCCTGAGTCACAGCTTCTCCTCCCTACCCATGCTTGGTTCCCTGTTTGGGCATAAAAACGGTGTCAGTCTTTAAGAAACCACCAAACTCCCTGTTTTCCCACATCTGGGTTCAGGGGTGGCCAAACTGGCTCTCTAGAGGGCAATGGACTACAATTACTTGAAAGCCCCTGCCAGCACAGCGCATATGCTCCATGACCCTCTGGAGAGCAGGGGCTCAGGGCAACTATAGCCCATGGCCCTCCGGAGAGCAGGGGCTCAGGGCAATCCTAGCCCATGGCCCTCTGGAGAGCAAGGGCTCAGGGCAATCGCAGCCCATGGCCCTCTGGAGAGCAGGGGCTCAGGCCAATCATAGCCCATGGCCCTCTGGAGAGCAGGGGTTCAGGGCAATCGCAGCCCATGGCCCTCTGGAGAGCAGGGGCTCAGGGCAACCATGGGCCTCTGCCCCGCCCCCTCCAGCTGTCAATCACTCCCCCCCCCCCCGCAGCCCCCGCAGGAAACCCCCCTCCCTCCGCCGGGCCGGACCTGAGCAGGGCCAGGAAGGCGGCGGGCTCCACGTCGGGCAGCTCGATCTCGGCGGAGGTGGTGGCCATGCCCCCGTTGAACATGGCGTCGAAGACGGCGCTGCCGGCGGCCAGGACGAAGCGGTGCGCGGGGATGCGCTGCTGGCCGGGCCCGGGCCCTGCTCCCGCCGCCGCCGCCGCCGCCCCCGCGCGGGGCCCGCCCTTGCCCACCACGAAGCGGACGTCGCTGAGGAGCTCGTTGGCGAAGAGGAAGGCGAAGCGCTCCCGCAGCGACCGCTTCGTGGCCTGCCAGTTGTACACCGGCTCCCGCTGCACCACCACGGCGGCCGGCGGCGGCGGCGGCGGCGGGGACGCGCACACGGCGGCGGGGGAGCCCGGGAGCCCCTCGCAGTCCGACGCCGACGCCGACGCCTCAGGGCCGCCCGCGGCCGCCATCGCCTCAGCCGCCTCAGCGCAGCCGCCCGCCCGCGCCTGCGCACTCGGGGCCGGCCGCGTGCCCCGCCCCCGCGCGCCTGCGCCCGGCGCTTCCGGCACGTCGCTTCTGCGCAGGCGCGGCGAAGCGGGAGGATTAGGGGGGGGGAAAGGTGGGTGCGATAGAAGCGCGGTGCTTATTGGACGCGTCCTGCCCAACGGTCCTAACCGCCGAGGCGACATGAGAGTAGCCCCTCTGATGGAAGGCGGAGGGCGCTGGTTCACCCTGAGGGTTTCCAAGGTTTGACTCCATGTCCTGACCTTGATAGTTCTTCGTGGTCTCCCGTAGAGACGGAGGGTCGGCCCTGCTTCGCTTCCAAAATTTGGCTTCTGTGTTGACCAGACGTTCAAACTGCGCTCTGTTCTCCTTTCCCGCACCTCTAGGAGGGGGGGGGGGGAGGTTCTGCTCCGGCGCAGGCGCAGAAGGCACTTGGTCTGCCAGAGCAGAGGGAAAGCGTGAATTGGAAATGCGTGAATTGGAAATGCGCGTTCAAAATGGAACGCGCTATATTTGGGGTTGGGCGAGGTTATGAAAAAGCCTGCTTTGGCTCTGATCGCATGGCCTTGTTTTTTTTTTTTAATGTGTTTATAATTCCTTTAAACGCAAAAGGGCAATGGTTCTTTGAAGCATAAAGAGAAATCCCCCAATGTTACTGTTAATTGTTATTTATATGTGGTTTTTTAATCTTCTGATGCCTTATTTGAAAGTGGTTGATGTTACAGTCTATATATCGTTCCATGTAAGTTATATAATGTTCTAAGCTCACAGATCAATTTCGCTGCGTGCTCAGGTGCAGAGACCAGGTGTACAGTCGCTTTGCAAACACCTTGACTGCTTAAAACTGCACCACCCTTTTTCTTTGCGTTACCAGCTCACAGTGAGCGAAGAGTGCGCTGGGACTCCTGGCTGCAGAAACCTAGTGCATTACTTAAGGCCACCCATCGCCTCTTAACCTACCTCGCAAGGTTGTTGCTATGAGAATAGGCTAGAGTCGTGCTCCTTATATTTTTATTAAGATTACATTGTAACTGAATGGTTACAATGAGGAGAACACGATTGTGTATCCGGCTCAATGCATTGTTTGGTTCGGATGCAGTGCTGTTGTTCTGCATTATTTAACACACATAGTGTCTAATAATTTATGCTTTGTTTCGGATTTCTGTAATCCTAGTCCTATTACATTGCTTATCAGATTCTCACTTTATTGACGACATCCATATATATTGTGTGATATGACCTGAGTCTCAGAAAGGTGGATGACAAAGTACTGAATAAATGGTCCTTTAGCTCTTTGGGAGAAAGAGACATGACACTGACCAGAAACTAATGACACCTAATTTTGTACCAGGTAAGGTTTTTGAGAGAGGTAGGATAAAAATATCCTCAGCAAAGAAATAATTTAGCAGCATAATTAGCAGTGACGCTAATTAACCAAACCTACATGTTGCTAAAGGGGTAGTCAAACTGCGGCCCTCCAGATGCCGGCAGGGGCTCATGGGAATTGTAGTCCATGGACATCTGGAGGGCCGCAGTTTGACTACTCAGACTTACATTTAAGTCTGCTGTTTCCAGCATGTCTGCTGGAGCGTGTTTAGAGCACCAGATTTTGATAGAATTGGCCATCTGGATCTATGGCAGACTCTGCTGAGGTTCTACCTTAAGATTCTACCTTTGTCTATATTAAGACAAAATTCTGACTCTCTTCTTGAGAAAGCAAAAGTCACTTTAAGAATACCTTTCACAGAATGCTGTGCAAGAAATTGCTTTGAATTGAACTGGACTTAGGGAGAGATAAGAAAGGATCGATCCAGGAGAGCTGGGGGGGAGGGGGCAGGGCATTAAGAAGAGACTGCAGCACTCCTTTTAATATCTGTTGCCAGAAGATTGTTGCCAGTACATTTGGGGAACCACTTCACATTCTTTCCTGCTCCGTCCTCCACCTCATCAGAAAGCATTAGTACATGTGCTTCCTCTTTCCGACACAGGATGTTTGGTTTAGGTGGCTTTCTTCCTAATGTGCACGATGCTTCTTGAAATGTGCAACGTGGCCTGTTTCTTGGCTCAGAAGAACAGCCTGATTAATGTGCGTCCTCCCCAATGTATGCGTATCCTCCTGGGGGATACGTTTCTTCAGCACACTGCAAGCAACAATTAGAGTGATTCTAAAACAGATCTACGCAAGCTTATGTGCCAAGAAAGAGCCGTGGACAAACAGATCCTGCCCCTGATATGCTGGACTGCACTAAGACCACCGAGGCCTAAGACATGCATTTGGGGACATATTCCATTGGGTTTGCTGGGGCTGACATCTGTGTAAATATGTTTAGCACAGGGCTGCATGAGATCCCAGCAGAGAGGCTTTGCATAAAGCTGGAAAATTAACAAATTCTTCTGCTTGCACATAGGATCACTTGCTTCTCATGTGGTGATATGAGATCTCGGTGTCCTCGGTGTGACAACAGACTATACAGATGTGTAAGGTTATGACATCTGTCATTCCAGAACGTCATGCAATCAAATTATTTGCAAGACGATTGTGCAGTTCTCACCTTCTTGTGCCTCCTGCTGCTAGCCATGTCGGTGTGCTTGGCCACATGGCGCATAACTCCCGATGTGGTCCTGCTTCCCTACAAAGTCACCAAAAGTCAGCTGAGATTATTGCAGCACTTGACAACATGACTTTGTTCAAGATGGCACTGTAAACCTATGAGAAGGTCAGCAAAGTTAAGCAGAGATCTCTGACATTAAGTGTGATTCAGTGTCTATTGTTATAAGCTTGTTGCCGGATTACAGAGTCTACCACAGTGCGGTTGTGCTGCAGTGAGTCCACAGACTCCTTTCTGGAAGGCCTTTTGGAGGCTTCCTCACTTTTTAGTTGACCAGGAGTCCTGCAATAGAAGAAGAGTTGGTTTTATACCCCGCTTTTCACGACCAGGAGGAGCCTCAAAGTGCCTTCCCTTCCTCTCCGCACCACAGGCACCCTGCAAGGTAGGTGAGGCTGAGTGAGCTCTCACGGGGCTGCTTTGTGAGAACAGAACGATCAGGATTGTGACTAGCCTGAGGCCTCCCAGCTGGCTGCACGTGGAGGAGCGGGGAATCAAGTCCAGCTTGTCACATTAGAAGCCCCTGCGTTGGCTGGCAGGGGCTCATGGGAATTGTAGTCCATGCACATCTGGAGGACCACAGGTTGACTACCCCTTCTTTAAGGAGTCTATATTCTGTCTTGAACTAAATAAATCTTTTTTTTTTCAATATTCGATGTCGCCTTTTTCTTCCCGAAGGCCAAAGGAGGCAACAAGATGCCAGCTGCACACATTACCCAAGATGCAGATACAGAGAGCCACTGCCAGGTAGGGGTTACACTTACAGTGTGGGGCCAGGAACTAGGAGAACGAGATTTCAACCTCAGCTTTCCCATGGAAGCTCATGGACAAGAAGCAAGCTGACAAACCAGCTATGTGCAAACAGAGAATCTTCTTCATCACAAGATACTTCCCCTTCTTTATTTTAAACAGAAACCCGTCTCTATGAGTATCCAGCTGCACAAAAGATCCAGTGGACCTTAGGTTCCAGTAGTTTTTTTTGGGGGGGGGTCAACCTGGCTACAGTCCACTGGATATTTTGTAGGGCTGGATGCAGAAGCTGAGTTAGAATATTCTGTAAAAACATTAGGGCTGCAGCTATTGGACGCTAATTTTGCATAAACATAAGCCACTGATGACGAACTTGCATCTTGAAACGGGATCTAAGACCAGATGTCTTTTTGGCATTGCTGTTTCTGTTGAAGAATCAAGAAGATTCTCTGTTTGCACACGTTCATCTTTTTGCTGTTGCCAGAGAAGCTGGCTGGGGGGCCTTGGCCACTCCCACCCTCTCAGCTGACCCCACCTCGCAGGGTTGTTGTGAGTGGAGGCGAGGAGAATGTTTTAAGCCGCTTGGGGCCCCCATTGGGGAGAAAGGCAGGGTTCAGAATGGAAATCATGGGCAGAGACGGCTCTTTCCCCTCTTGCTTGCACGCCCTTCTACTGCACTTGAAGCGGACGGTCCCGTTGCGCCCAGGAAGCTCCAGCTGTGCAGGCAGAGCGCACATGCATGCTCCGACCCGTGCATGGGCCTCCCTCCAGCCCCGTGCATAAGATTGGGGAGGGGGGGGTGCTTTGCCGCTTTTGGAGTCCGCCTTCAACGGGGGTGGGAGGGGGTGGCCCCTCCCCGTCGGCGTCGGGCTCAGCAGTCCCTTCCCAGGCGGGATGCGGGGAGGCGGCGGCGGAGTGGGCGGCGCGCCCTCGGCGGGACCTTGCTGCGAGCGGCGCCCGGGCGGGCTGGGGCTGGGGCTGGGGCGGGGATGAGCGCCTCGGCCGCCACCGGCGTCTTCGTGCTGTCCCTCTCGGCCATCCCGGTCACCTACTTGCTCAACGCCCTGGCCGCCGCCGGCAGGTGAGAGGGAGGGGGCGGGCGGGGGGCTACACACGTGTCCGGGGGCGGCTTGCACGTCTGAACGCGCGGCTCGGGAGAGAGGCGTGCAAGGGTGGAGGCGGAGCGGCACCCGTGTGCTCCCCCGCCTGCCCCCCTGGGAGCGAAGAGAGGGGCCGGGGCGACCCCCGAGCGCCTTCTCGCCGGCATTCAGACGAGCGAGGCTCAGGCAGGGCGCGGCGGAGGTGCCAACCTCGGGGGCTCAGGATGCCCCTTGAATGCCAGGGCAGAAGGGCTCCCGGGTAGGGCGCTGCCAGAAGAAGAGTTGGGTTTTATACCCCGCTTTTCACTGCCTGAAGGAGGCTCCAAGCGGCTTCCAATCGCCTTCCCTTTCCTAGCCCCCCCCCCCGCCCCCAAGAGCTTCTGCTCGGTGAGAACAGCACTATCAGGACTGGGACTAGCCCAAGGTCACCCAGCTGGCTGCCTGTGGAGGAAGGGGGGATCAAACCCGGTTTGCCAGATTAGAAGCTACACCATGCTGGCAACCTTAACACGGGCTATTTGTTTGTTTGTTTGTTTGTTTGTTTATTTATTTAACACAGTGAGCAGCAGATTTAAAACTGTTGGGTTTCCCACGCACAGTTTTGTGTGCTGCCTGTGTGAAGTTCCTCTTTGCCAAAGTTGCACGGCATCCTCTGGACCAGTCAGCTAGAGAAGGGATCCCCACCCCCCCTTCGGCTGCTCTCGGCATTCTCCACCCCCCCCCCCGGGTGGGCCGGGTGCCAGCCCTCCCGCAGCCCTCCTTGAGCGCTGGCAGAGAAACTGGGCTGGTGAATGAACTGGCCAATTTGCCCAGTAGCTTCTTGGCTCTGTCTCCTCCTATTTTGCACCACAGATCACAGATTTCAACACTTCTCCTGTCCCATGCAAAAAAAGGTTGGGAGTACAGCAGAAAAGCTCTTTTCCTGCCTCTGGAAAAATCACTGTAAGAACCGCACTGGCCTGAATATCTATTCCATTTTAAAGGCTTTTTCCTTCCCCATGTGTGTCCAACTGTTTATTTTAATACTAGACATTTAAAAACATATTCTTTCTCAAGGGATGTGTGATTTCTTGTATTCGGTTAGTTGACTCTCCTTTGTAACCCTTGGTAGCCAGAAAACCTTCTCGGTAAGCAGGTTTGAAGTCCAAAGTAGCAGACCTGTTGAAATCCACTCTTCAGAAAAGACCACTGAAACCTTGGAAACATATTAAAACACTGGGAGAAACACCCCACTTTTTTCTACCCGAAAGAGTCTCAAAGCGGCTTCCAGTTGCCTTCCCTTCCTCTCCCCACCCTGTGTAGGTGGGACTGAGAGAGCCCTGATATTACTGTTGTATGCGAACAGCCCTATCAGGGCTGTGACAAGCGCAAGGTCACCCAGCTGGCTGCCTGTGGAGGACCAAGGAATTAAATCCGGCTCGCCAGGTTAGGAACTGCCACTCCTACACCACGCTAGCAATTTTTCTGTGCATTGTTTGGCATTTCTCTCTGCACCACATTTCTTGTCTCAAAGTCTTCCCCCTTTAATGCTCACAACGACTCATCGAGGAAGGCCCAGCTGAGAGAGACCGGCTAGCCCCATAAGGGAGTGTGAATTGCAATCTGGAGCCTGACCCCACATCAAATGGGCTGGCTGTCTCTCTCTGTCACCGTTTGGTTCCTACAGGTCTTCAGGCCCCTCGACTGCAAAGGCTAAAACCTGCAAGTGACTACAACAGAGTGTGTGTGTGTGTGGGGGGGGGGGCAGAATTACGAGGGCTTGTTTGTTAGATGGCTTGCATAAGTGCCGGTGGTATTTTTAGAAGCGGCGTTGTATTCCTGCAGGGGACATTGTGTGGCCAGGGGAACAATAGGGAGCAGGTAGGGCCAGGACATCCCCTTATCCGAAAGCCAGGCCGGCCTGGAAACCCTAACCCAAGCTTTGGGGCTTAGGGCTGGTCGGCACGTGGTGAGACGAAAGCGGAAAGATGCTCTGCTGCTCCATTACCTTTTAAAGCTCAGGGCTGCCGTAAAAAGAGACCTCAGTGTCATTGCCGGGGTTCAGACAGACGACAGCAGGCTAGACTACTGCAGTCCTCTCCCTATGGGCTTGCCCTTGCACAGAATCTGCCTGTCGAAACCATATATTATGCTTTTGTCCCTTGTATTGCCTGTATCGCTTGGCCTCCCTGGCCACGGGTCCCGTCTGCGTATCCACACTCGATCTCACTCTGTAGGGGAGTTTTATAGGGGAGGGCCACAGATGTTATTAGGGCATTGGCCAAACCAAGGGGATCAGGTGGAAAGTGACGGGAAAGACCTCTGTCTGAAGCTCTGTTGACCTTGACAGTTTGGTGTAAGGTTACTTTCATGTCAGCAGGGTCCAGGGCTCACCTATAGGGATTTGGGGTGACACCCAAGAGCAGGTGGTCTTTCTAAGCCCAAGTAGCCCTAGTAATTTATATTGTTGTTCGCTGCTTGGGGTCTTGAGGGTTACGTTCCTGGACACCCGGCTCTCGGCTGACGAAGCATATCGGCATTCTGTGGCAGATGTTCTGCAAAATTAGTACCCCCTAGGCAGTCAGAACCTCTTGTGGCGCAGAGTGGTAAGGCAGCAGACATGCAGTCTGCAGCTCTGCCCATGAGGCTGGGCGTTCGATACCAGCAGCCGGCTCAAGGTCGACTCAGCCTTCCATCCTTCCGAGGTCGGTAAAATGAGGACCCAGCTTGCTGGGGGGTAAACGGTAATGACTGGGGAAGGCACTGGCAAACCACCCCGTATTGAGTCTGCCAAGAAAACGCTAGAGAGCGTCACCCCAAGGGTCAGATGACCCAGTGCTTGCACAGGGGATACCTTTATCTTTACCTTTAGGTACCTTTAGACAGCAAGTCTGCAAAACCACTGCCTGGGCCTTACATACATTTTAGAATATGACATGTTGCTTTTCGTTGACGAAAAAAAAAATAACCACCTGTAACCTCTGTGCCGCTTTCACAGGTTTTAAGAATTGCCTGCTTGCATTGACTTGAAGTCAGAGAAAGTACTAAAATAGTTCTGTTGTTTTTTTTAGCCATTTAGGAAGGTTGTCAAAAATAGTGTCTGTTTGCATGCTGCAGCGCACAAAACATCTTGGGAAACAAAATGCGGTGCTCAACTCATGGTAATCAAGGAGTAACAAAGAGACAAAACTGGTCTTTGGCGGACAATAAAGGACGGATTACAGAACCCCAGTAGAAATACCTTGCCACATCCCTTTCTTCCCATACTGGCTGGGTTCTGACATTATGCCTAAGTGTGTGCTGACCATAGGTTAGTTACCCAAGCCATCACTTGATATTCCAATTTTTGCTCTGTTGGTTTGGTAGACACAGACGCAGCCTTTCGAAAATAGGCCGCTCTTAATTAACTCCGAACTCCAACCAGAAAAACCGAACAGGGAACATGGGCAGAACACAAACTGTCTGCTAATTTAGGATGCTTTGGGCTGATCCTGCGTTGAGCAGGGGGGTGGACTAGATGGCCTGTATGGCCCCTTCCAACTCTATGATTCTATAACCTGATTGGTCCTTATCACAGGTTACTGATTGGTCTATGAGTCCTTAGAACGAGAGTCTGTGATTGGTTCGCTTACGGTTCCTCATTTGCATAGTGCTCAGGATTAGCACTTATTTAGCCCACATATATCATGCAAACAGTGGTTCTGAGTTGCATGGCTGCTTTGATTTTTAGGACTGTCGACTGTAAGCCGTGACTTTTTAGGGCCTTCTGTCTCACGGCGTGGCGGCTGCTGGGAAGTAGAGCAACAGCACCAAACCGTTGTTTGCACAAGCCCTAGTTTGTGACTCGGCTTTACCACCTGGTCCAGTTGGTCAGTTGAGACGTCACCTGGGACCATAGTTTAAATGTGGCGTGATGTCGGCGTTGAGCCGGTGAAATACAAACACCACATCATCCCAGTTCTGCATCCTTTGAAGGCCTCAATGTTAGCTTTGGTGAGAAACGGGAAGTGCTATTCGTTTCCAGATCCGATGTCTTTTGTCCACTGAACAAAAGAGTGCCAATCTGCATTTCAAGAAGGGAGAGTCTGCAAAACAGTTCCTTAACGTTCAAAAGGACAGTGGTAGAAGCCAAGGCTTGTTGCTCCGGGCAACAGTGACAACAGTGTAAAATGGTCAAACACACAAGCAAAATGCAACAAATGTGTTAGGCAAATTCTGATTCATTTGTATTGGCAGCTATCATGTGCAACATGGTAATATGTTAACTAGAGATGGAAAATATCCCCCCCAAACTGCGCTTTATATGATACAAATAAAACTATGGACTCTTCTGACAAAATATTTGGCTGCTGGGAATAGAAATAAAGAACGGCATCAAAATCGTAAAAGTTCTGAAAGACGGCGTTCCGGATAAAAGCCAGTTGCTCCGGCAAGGAATCGGAGGGACCAATCGGCAGGCGCAAAGCACCTGCCGATTGGTCCCTCCGATAGTCTGTCGGGGGGAAGGGGCCAATCGGCACCCTTCCTCATCCCGGACACAGCCCGCCTTCCAAGGGCTTACTGTTTTATTTAGTCCGTGGCGCCCGTGGCGCCACGGGCGGTATACAGTTGAGGCAGGTTGTGTGTGTGAATTGACTAAATGTAAACACGCACCCATACACAAAGTAGAGTTTGGGTTTTCTAGGTCACAGTCAACCCCTCATCTTCTGGGTTGGGTTGTATCTGGGGAAACTACCCAATTAAATCTTAGAGATCTGATTTTCCTTTCTTTCTGGCCTCCTCTGTGCAGTTCTTGGGCCATCGTAGCCGTCGGCTTGCTCGTCCTGCTCTTGGTGGCTCTTGCAGCTCGGTTCCTCGTGAAGAGAAAACCGCCCAAGGACCCGCTCTTTTATGGTACGTGTGGGTTCCATACCCTGACCTGGATGCTCTAGGTTAGCCCAGCCTTGTCCGATCACAGAAGCTAAGCAGGGACCAAGCCCTGTGAAGATAGGTTGAGGGACTTGGGAATGTTCAGCCTGGAGAAAAGGAGGATGAGAGGGGACATGATAGCCCTCTTTAAGTATTTGAAAGGTTGTCATTTGGAGGAGGGCAGGATGCTGTTTCTGCTGGCTGCAGAGGAGAGGACACGCAGTAATGGGTTTAAACTTCCAGTACAACGATATAGGCTAGATATCAGGAAAAACTTTTTCACAGTCAGAGTAGTTCAG
The DNA here is from genome assembly GCF_049243985.1 of Paroedura picta. NCBI lineage: Eukaryota > Metazoa > Chordata > Lepidosauria > Squamata > Gekkonidae > Paroedura > Paroedura picta. Next base: position 9,049,737 of record NC_135386.1, read on the forward strand.
CAGTGGAATAGGCTGCCTAAGGAGGTGGTGAGCTCCCCCTCACTGGCAGTCTTCAAGCAAAGGCTGGATACACACTTTTCTTGGATGCTTTAGGATGCTTAGGGCTGATCCTGCGTTGAGCAGGGGGTTGGACTAGATGGCCCGTATGGCCCCTTCCAACTCTATGATTCTGTGATTCTTGTTAATATGTGGCTGGGAGACCACTGAGGGAGTCCGGAGGGGCTGGCATAAGAAAAGAAAAAGAAAAGACCCTGGCTCTGGTTGAGGCCAGACATATTGCTTTGGGGCCAGGGATCCACAGCTGATTGTTGTTGGCTGAATGTAGTGGGAACATATTCAGAAAGGCAGTCACAAGAAGGAAAGAAGGCAAGAAGGAAAGAAATAAGGAAAGATGCTGGAAGGTAATGGGAAGGAAGGAAACTGGAAGGTAATGGGGAAGGAAGGAAGGAACAGAAGGAAGAAAGGAAGATGGAAGGTAAGTAAGTAAGTAAGTAAGGAAGGAAGGAAGGAAGGAAGGAAGGAAGGAAGGAAGGAAGGAAGGAAGGAAGGAAGGAAGGAAGGAAGGAAGGAAGGAAGGAAGGAAGGAAGGAGGCCGGAAGGTAATGGGGTAGGAAGGTAGTCCGGTCTGTGTAAGACCTTGAAGGTGAGTACCAAAACTATCACTCTTGTTGGACCGGCCTCCCGAAACTCTTAGCTGAAAAGCACTCTTGGTTTAAGCCTCTTCAGAATCTTTGTGGGTTCAGATCACAGCCATGACATTCCAGTTAGGCCTGTGACTAACCCACATCCGTATCCCTTCTTCTGTTGCCCCAGTCTATGCGGTGTTCGCTTTCACGAGTGTCGTGAACCTGATCATCGGGCTTGAACAAGATGGCATCATCGACGGCTTCATGACCCACTATCTGAAAGAGGTAGAGCAATCATGTTCGGCATAAGCTTTAAGGCTGGTGGGACTGTGGGTGACCAGGTGGGAACTCTTTCAAAAACTTACGGGGCAGGGGGGAGGAGGGGATAAGATTCTCAAAAGGTCCAGTAAGATCCTTTATGATTGTTCGCTCTTAATGCTGGTGGCGAAATAGCGAATGGGGTTTGCTTCCGTCAAAGCTGTGAGGGCTACACGGCGGGAAGCTCAGCCGTTTGCTTTAACAGGCTGTAAAGTTCCCGCATAGTTATGCTTCCATGTCATCTTTGGGTAGGAGCCTAAACCCCTTAACGGGGTCGGTGGAATGTTTACGGCCTCTGAGGACACCGTATTGTTATTTCAGTTCACCCCGTTGTCAGTTCATTTGCCCTGAAAGAGAGATGGTTGATGGGGACTTTTATGGGGGATTGTGTTCTTCTGAAATCAGAGGGAGACTTATCCTGAGAATTTTGGGGGAAGGTGGCTTGGGCACATACACGAAAAGGCATGTCTCTCTCTATATGCTTGTGTGTGTCTGTATATACTGATTCAGGACCAATTAATTGTCCTGTTCCAGAAAGGTAATGATGTCAGAGTGACATAATATATAAAGAGAGCTCATGGCTCACAGATATTAAGACTGTGACTTTGCAACCTGGGATGCCATCCTCCAGGTGGGACCTGGGGATGCCCTGGAATTACAGCTCCACTCCAAGTTTTACTCGGTGGTAAGCCCCATTCAGTTCAGCAGGGTCTTGCTTCAACCTGTGTAGGACCAGACTACGAAGCGATTCATTTCCTTCTTTAAGGATGTTCCCCTCTTGGATGCCCGTGCGCGGCATGGTTGGCGAGTGCTGATCTCAGCTACCAGTATGTTGTTGTTTCTAAGTTGAAATTTTAGAAACGCATCTCTGGCCCGAGGGAGCTTTCTGCAGGGCAGTCTGGGCTGTTCTTGCTCGTACATCTATGCCGTGTTTTCTAATGTCATTGGCTGACCTGTACACCTTTCCCCCTTAGGGCGAACCTTACCTGAACACGGCTTATGGTCATGTGATCTGCTACTGGGATGGCTCCGTGCACTATATGATGTATCTCTTAATGGTAGCTGCCATTGCTTGGGAGTAAGTCAATTTTCCCCCCGTTCACTGTTTGTACATGTTGTACACTTTCTGGGAATCTACTTGGAACAAGCGTTTCGACCAACTGGGGGGGGGGCAGGGAGGGGCTTGAAACCTGCCGCCAGTAAAGCACGGGTGAAGTTTCTTCTCTTCAGGGGCTTAAAACACCAAACCCAACCCCTATTTGGACTCCTTAGAGCAGGGGTAGTCAACCTGTGGTCCTCCAGATGTTCATGGACTACCATTCCCACGAGCCCCCTGCCAGCGTTTGCTGGCAGGGGGCTCATGGGAATGGTAGTCCATGGACATCTGGAGGACCACAGGTTGACTACCCCTGCCTTAGAGTGCCAAATCAACAGCATCTTGCCTTTTCATAGAACCATAGTTGGAAGGGACCTCCAGGGTCATCTAGTCCAACCCCCTGCAGTATACAGGAAATTCACAACTACCTGCCCACCCACAGTGACACCAATTCCATGGTGACGCCCCCCTTTTTGAGTTAGGTCTTGACCCATTCTGCGTTCCGCCTTCTGAATTCACCAGGCCCTTTCCTCAGGTGCCAGGGAACAAGATTTTCTTTTTTAAAAAATGGTCTCTGCCACTTAGAAATACTCAGTGATCAGACTTCGGGTTGTTTCCTAGCAACAGCGGTTTGTCTTTTCTTCCTCTTCCAGAATTAGTTGCTCTCCCGGGAAGAGATGCCATGGCTTGCCCCGAAGGGTCCGAGGGATTGTACTTTGGTGATGGTGCTGAGAAATCTCTAGTGCCCCCCTCCGAACAATTTCCAAAGCTCCCAGGAACGAGGAAACTGTGATTTAAAAAAAAGACAGAATCATAATATGACTGTCTTTAGTACAGGCTTTCTCAGCCAGGGTTTTGTGGTCAAGTTGACCCCCCAAAAAGGTCCACTGATGGGCCTGGAGGGGACAGGAAGGGGAGGAGCCCCCGGGTGGGCGTGTCCACAGCTCTGCTTCCCAACCATATTCTGCATGATGGCACCACTTCTGGGGTTTCTCGAAGCCTGGAGAATGTTTCAGGGGTTTCTCAATGGTAAAAAAGTTGGGAAAGGCCTGCTTTAGTGGTTAAACCGTTAAGAGTTTGTCCTGTAGAATTCTAGACCCACCCCCAAATGACCCTATAGTGTACATTGAGGTCATGGCTAGAAAGCAGCATCACAAGACACTGTAAAATGGGTTTTTGTTAAAGTTTTTGCTTTGGGTTGACTCTGCTTATTCCCGCTATAAATGAAGAGTTTTCTTCCTCCACAGGATGGACAGGACTGTTGCAAACAGTTGATGAAGGATGTAACTGCTTAGGATGATCCTGTAAGACTTCTTCCCCAGAGAAAACATATGGATCCTACCCATTTAGCTCAATATACTTAATGGTGACTAAGTAAAAGGAGAGAGGGTTGGACTAGATGACCCTGGAGGTCCCTTCCAACTCTATGATTCTATGAAGGCAGCTTGGTATAGCCCAGGGGTAGTCAAACTGCGGCCTTACAGATGTCCATGAACTACAATTCCCATGAGCCCCTGCCAGCGAACTTCTTCTTCTTCTTCTTCTTCTTCTTCTTCTTCTTCTTCTTCTTCTTCTTCTTCTTCTTCTTCTTCTTCTTCTTCTTCTTCTTCTTCTTCTTCTTCTGCTTCTTCTGCTTCTTCTGCTTCTTCTGCTTCTGCTTCTGCTTCTGCTTCTGCTTCTTCTGCTTCTTCTGCTTCTGCTTCTGCTTCTTGTTGTTGTTGTTGTTGTTGTTGTTGTTATATATTGGTGGCAGGCTGTGTCCGCACCTAGCTAGATCCCTGCGTTAAACATCTCCTGCATTCAACATAGGCCTTTAGTTCCAGAAGCAAAATTGCTTTGGAGCACAGAGATCGTTATCTGGACACCGTCTCTCTCCCTTTCAGGGAAACCTATCGGACCATCGGTCTGTACTGGCTGGGATCCATCATGATGAGTGTCATTGTCTTTGTGCCAGGAAATGTCGTAGGTAAGGAGATCACTGAATCCACTTTGTGCCGGGCTGGAACGGATTCCCATTAGGAGAGCTACCTTTGACAAAACCACAACAATCTTTTCCTGGCTAAGATTCTGGCCATAATGCCATGTTGCAGAAGTGGATGCCTTTCTGCATGCCATGATAAACAGAAAACCAGACATACTGTAGATTATGATCTTGCATCTGGAACGGCTGCAGATTTGTGCTTCTGGGGTGGAGGCTGGGCATGTGGAACTGCTGTTTTGTTTGCTCCATTCTGTGACTCACAGTAACAGGTTTAAACTACATGCAGAATGATATTGTGTAGATATCATGGGGAAAAAATTCAGTCCGAGGAGTTCAGCTGTGGAATGGGTTGCCTAAGGGGGCAGTGGGCTACCCCTCACTGGCTGGACTGATTCTTCTCCTGGATGCTTTGGGCTGATCCTGCATTGAGCAGGGGGTTGAACTAGATGGCCTGTATGACCCCTTCCAACTCTAGGATTCTTAGGTTACATAGCCCAAACCTCCCTGAGTTTAGTCCCTGTTGGTTGAAGGGCTCTTTGCTGCGTATCTTAGAATCTTAGAATTATAGAGTTGGAAGGGACCTCATAGGTCATCTAGTCCAACCCCCTGCACAATGCAGGACACACACATCCTCATCGCTCATCCACTGTCACCTGCCACCCCCTTGAGCCTTCACAGAATCAGCCTCTCCGTCAGATGGCTACCCAGCCTCTGTTTAAAAATCTCCAAAGATGGAGAACCCACCACCTCCCGAGGAAGCCTGTTCCACCGAGGAACCGCTCTGACTGTCAGGAACTTCTTCCGGATGTTTAGACGGAATTTCTTTTGCATTAATTTCATCCCATTGGTTCTGGTCCATCCCTCCAGGGCAAGCGAGAGTAATGTGTAAATATACACTGGGCAATGCAGTCCTGAGCAGAGTTATGGATGCATAAGAGTCTAACACTGCTTGGGATAGCACTGCAGATGTAGTCTCTTAACTGATGAATCGACCAAGAATTCCTAAACGGACTAGCAGCCTTGTTGCTATTATTTCTTGTTGTTTTGCTGAACAGGAAAGTACGGAACAAGGATCTGTCCTGCGCTTTTACTGAGCATACCATACGTTTGCCTTCCGATATGGGCTGGATTCAGAATCTATCACCAATCGCCAGAGACTTCCAGCTCTACGGCCAAGGTAATTTTAAAAGGAAAAGGAAAGCCGATGGACGGCATCCTTTTTTTGTTTCCAGGCTACGTCGGTCGCAACCCACAATTCCACGGAAAAACTCCCAAAGGGGTCTTTGACATGCCCAAATGAGGTGGTGAAAATGAGGGTTGCTCTATACAGAGTCGGACCTTGGGTTCATCCAGCTCAGTAGACTGTCAGTGGCTCTTTATCCGGGTCGCAGAAATGTTTCTCCGGGTCTCTGCGGAGGGAGGGTTCAGCTAGAGCAGGGGTAGTCAAAATGCGGCCCTCCGGATGTCCATGGACTACAATTCCCATGAGCCCATGCCAGCATTCGCTGGCAGGGGCTCATGGGAATTGTAGTCCATGGACATCCGGAGGGCCACAGTTTGACTACCCCTGAGCTAGAGATTCTGGAAGGTCTGTGCTGGGAATTCTGAAGCAGTTTCCTCTTGGGGTATCCATTTGGATTGGACCCATAGCAACATTTTCCCCCTTGCCCAGTTTTTCTGCCTGAAACAGTCTGAAACTGGGCCCAAGATTCGGAAGACGTACAGAAAGCCTCCGTCTTTGTCCCGAGGGAACACGTGCATTCCAAGGAGACGTTTCAGGGTTAAACACCTTCTCTTGGGAGGTATCAGGATTTGAACCTGGGACCTTCCATGCACCACATGTGTGCTGTGGTAGTGCTGGGACCTTCCTCAAGCCGGGCCTTTCTCCTCGGTGAGAGTGGAAAAAGGCGGTCAAGTCGCACCCAACCGATGACATCTCAAAGCAAGAGACATTGCCTGCCTCTGCCTAATGACCCCAAACTCCCTTAGTGGTCTCCCATCCAAGTATGGATGCGATGCGCCAAGGCTTGAGCCACCTGCAGCTGTGCCGGGGAAAACCTCTTGGACCTGAACCCAGATGGACAAAGGTCATACAGGCCCAAGCGCCCCCCCCCGCCAGCTCAGCCCCCTGTCAGGGCTTGTCCAAAGGACAGGTGAAGTAACCAATGGAAAAGACTCAGAAAACTCTCAGAATATTCTCCCCACGTCCCCAGGCAACCGAGACAGTCCCTCCTACTCAATTTGCATTACGAAAGTTCCAAGTTCCACCCTGGCTATTCCAAGGACATCTCCGATCATGCTAAATGGAGAGGGAAAAAATTGAATTAGCTCGGAAGGGTGAGTGCCTTGCTAATTATAGCTCAATCATACGGGACGACCCACATCCCTAGGCGGTGGGGAGCCGCCTTTCAATCTCAGAGAACTGGTTTTTGACGACCCGTTTGTCGAACAGTCCTGCCTGACTGGCCGATATCAAAATAACTGCACGCAGTCGTCCCTTCTCCGTCTCTGTTTTGCCAGAGTTAATTGCCGAGCATGCGCTGCGCATGAAACGGGGCATTTCAGCCAATTATCAGCAGAGGTCAGCTTTGTGTCTGCAGCGGGGTGCTAAATATAGAGCCCTTCTCATTGATCCTCTAGGCTTTTTTGGGGTGACCCTGCCATGAAACTGCCTTTCCTCTGGGAAAGAACTTGGTTCTTCTCATTCAATGGATGGCTTCTGCTTGGGACTCCTCTCTGGATGCTTAAAGAGTGAGGAAAACAAGCAAAACCTAAACAAAAGATGTGTCTCCCATATCCAGGGGTGGCCAAACTGTGAGTCTCCAGATGTCCATGGACTACAATTCCCATGAGCCCCTGCCAGCATGTTTTTGCCGCTCAACTTTTTGCGTTCCTGACTTTTGTTCAGGTTGGGTTTCGGTTCCCTTTTTTGTGGGTTTTGAATTGTAGCCCATTGTTTGGCCACCCTTGTACCTAGATCCTTGTTCTAACCACTATACCACGCTGTCTCTTCTGGTATTTGTAGTGCGCTTTCTCTTGTTTGCAGCCGCTGCAGTCCTTTTAGCAGTTCCGCAAGGTGTGCCTTGGTCTTTACCTTGCAGAGCTAAGCTGAGCTAGTGAGGCCATCTCAGAGGTGAGATTTGAACTGGGGGCTTCTTGGATTACACTCAGAGGAGAGGACGCTGGGTCAGTCAGATCCTTATCCTTCTGGCTCACAGGCCACTTTGTGCCTCTCCCAGGGTCTGTTTGGAGGCTCCACTTCAGGCTGGCAGACGCTGAAGCACTATGTAGTTGTTGGCTGAACGGACCTGGCCGTTTCTTCCTGCCCTCTTGAGTTTGGGTTCAGCAAGGACAAAAGGGCGTTCTTTGTATAGTCTTCCCTAGTGACTGCAGAGGCCTTTTCTGAAATGTCAACCAGACTAATGAGTCGTTGACAAGTTGGTCTTTAAAAAAAAAAATACACTGTAAGCCCGGCTAGAGATGCTCTCGGTCATATGTATTTTTATCTCTGTTAGGTTTCCTTCCTGCTTCTCTGTCTCAAGGCTCCTGAAGGCGTTTAGAATGAAAACTGGATAAAAATGACCATCCGGCAATTCAACACACACACATGCACACAACTCCCCCCCCCCCACAATAACATTATATTTGTTTCCGACAATGCATTGTTTTTTAACATTGTTTTATTATCTTAATATTTCCATGTAGTAATACTCTTGTGTTTTTTTTTTTCATGTGTCATATTTATTAACTTCTATCATTGATTAATGCAGTTTCTGCAGGTGTATTATTGATATGGGTCAACTGACCAAATAAACAGACTGACATGCGCACAGCCTGAACACACAATCCTGGAAACGGCAAATCAAAAAATTACAAACAAGAAAAATCAATGTATATCAGGCTTTCTCAATTAGGGTTTCATGAAAACCAGGGGTTTCTTGAGGGGCCTAGAAGGGTTTCCAGAATGGGTGGGAACTAATTAATTTTTAATATATCTTTTCCCGGCCTGCCCACCCCTTCTAAAATGTCCACGGATGGGCCTGGAGGGGGTGGGAAGGGGAGGTGTTCCAAGTGGGCATCTTCACAGCTCTGCTTCCCAACCACACTCTGTTCAATTATGCCACTTCTGTGGTTTCCGGAAGCCTGAGGAATTTGGGGGGGTTTCTCAAGAGTAAAAAAGTTGAGGAAGGCTGCTGGACATACTCATCTCCATAACACTCACGTGACGATTCTCTAACAGGAGCAAAACAAGTTACGTTCCCTTTTTAAACTGTATTGTCTCAGTCCCACTAAAATATTTGAACTGATTTTGATAAGTGGGACCTGTGTGAGCAGGCAGTTCCACAAATTGGGAGGGGGGGGGGAAGGCAGGCCCGAGAAAGCCCCCAACCGGGTAGCTTTCCTGCCACACTTCAAAGATGGAGACACTTGCTGTATACTCCCTTCAGGTATGGGTCGACCCCAGGAAGAGGCCAGGTTCCTCTTACAGAATCACAGAGTTGGAAGGGGGCCCTAGAGGCCATCTAGTCCAACCCCCTGCTCAACGCAGGATCAGCCCAAAGAGAACCCTCTGCAGCAAGGGAAAGCGCCTCTATTCTCTTACAAGGGTTATTATCCCGCTTCCCATTCCTATATACGGCTCTGCACTGAACAGGTTTCGGTGTACAGAACGGGTCGGCCAGGCTAAATATAACTGCGTCCGCGTCTCCTGCAAAGTGTGCTTTGATCGTTGCTTGCCTTAGCGGGCAGCTTCTTGGTGGTCTTCCCTTAAGCACGACATTACGACATTACTGTTGCAGGCCATTAAAGAAGCACAGCAGAAGCGACTCTTCCGGAGACCTCTGGACCTCCTCTTGGCTGCGTACTTCGTCTTCGCGACCGGGTTCTGCCTATTTAGGGGCATGGTGAGTGGAGCATGAGGAACACCCCTGTTTTGTTTCCCTTATGATGTCTGGAGTTTTGAGTTTCTTTTTTGAGTTTCAAAGGGAAAGGTGCATCTGGCCATGCCCGGGACAGGCAGGCGGCATTTCCTTATCAAGGCAGACCTTGGCTTCAGAAAGCTGCTCTGAACGGAAAGATTTATAGCAGGGCTCTTCTAACTGCAGTCCGTGACAGATACCCACCTGAAACATTCATAAGACAAGCAGATGGAGAACATACATAAGAAGAAGAAGAAGAAGAAGAAGAAGAAGAAGAAGAAGAAGAAGAAGAAGAAGAAGAAGAAGAAGAAGAAGAAGAAGAAGAAGAAGAAGAAGAAAGAAGAAGAAGAAGAAGAAGAGAAGAAGAAGAAGAAGAAGAAGAAGAAGAAGAGAAGAGAGAAGAAGAAGAAGAAGAAGAAGAAAGAAGAAGAAGAAGAAGAAGAAGAAGAGTTGGTTCTTATATGCCATTATCTCCTACCCAAAGGAGGCTCAAAGCAGCTACAGTCGCCTTCCCTTTCCTCTCCCCACTGCAGACACCCTGTGAGGTGGGTGAGGCTGAGAGAGCCCTGATATTACTGGAGAAGAAGAAGAGTTGGTTCTTATATGCCTCTTTTCTCTCCCTAAAGGAGTCTCAGAGTAGCTTACAGTCGCCTTCCCTTTCCTCTCCCCACAACAGACACCCTGTGGGGTGGGTGAGGCTGAGAGAGCCCTGATATTTCTGAAGAAGAAGAAGAGTTGGTTCTTATATGCCGCTTTTCCCTACCCAAAGGAGGCTCAAAGTGGCTTACAGTCCCTTCCCTTTCCTCTCCCCACTATAGACACCCTGTGGGGTGGGTGAGGCTGAGAGAGCCCTGATATTACTGGAGAAGAAGAAGAGTTGGTTCTTATATGCCTCTTTTCTCTCCCTAAAGGAGTCTCAGAGTAGCTTACAGTCGCCTTCCCTTTCCTCTCCCCACAACAGACACCCTGTGGGGTGGGTGAGGCTGAGAGAGCCCTGATATCACTGCTCGGTCAGAACAGTTTTATCAGTGCCGTGGTGAGCCCAAGGTCACCCAGCTGGATGCATGTGGGGGAGCGCAGAATCGAACCCGGCATGCCAGATTAGAAGTCCGCACTCCTAACCACTACACCAAGCTGGCTCTCATTCATTTTAAAGGTTTTTAAGCATTATGGTGGAAACGGGCAAGAGCTGGGCCATGTTGCTGGCCTTGGAGTCTGAGAAACTCCTTGAAATGGCTCTTCGGCTTCTTCTTAACTCCTGCTGCAGTCTTTCCCCCGTCACATTGGCTGTTGCCTTCAGACCTCTTTGATTCCCGTTTGAACGGTGCCTCAGTGGCCGAAGGTGACTGCTATGACTGCCTTTGGGGAAGCCCTGGCTGGACGCTTACAATGGAAGCCATTGTAAGAGTCACACATTTCCTGCTCTGCTCAGCAGCCTGGAAAGTTGGCCTTATGGAATAATTGTGTAACGTGACCCCAGAGAGCAAAGAAAGTTTTTAAAAAACACAAAGGCGCCGATCTCGGTTTGCGTTTTCAGGAAGAGTTGTTGTGTTGTATTCTGTTGTTACGGTGCGCTCAGGTAACGGGAGCCGCAGAAGGAAAACAATCCCCCCCCACCTTCCCAAAGTATGTAGGTCTTTCATTCTCGCAGAGAAAATGTTGCTTGCACTTTGGGAAAAAAACAAGAAAAACACCAACTTAGGCAGATTGTAAGTGGTTGAGCAGAAGGCATTGGGTCGGTGCTTGGCCCTTGTGGGAGCCAGTTTGGTGTAGTGGTTAGGAGTGCGGACATCTAATTTGGCATGCCAGGTTTGATTCTGCACTCCCCCACATGCAGCCAGCTGGGTGACCTTGGGCTCGCCATGGCACTGATAAAACTGTTCTGACCGGGCAGTGATATCAGGGCTCTCTCAGCCTCCACTCACCCCACAGGGTGTCTGTTGTGGGAAGAGGAACGGGAAGGCGACTGTAAGCCGCTTGAGCCTCCTTCAGGTAGGGAAAAGCGGCATATAAGAACCAACTCTTCTTCTTCTTCTTCTTTCGTCCATGCTCAGGGAAAATGCCGTTCACACCTTTGGGGTCGGGAGGTGAATTTCTTGGACAGGGATTCTGTTTTTTTTTGGGGGGGGGCATCATCCAGGCATGGAACTGGGGTCATTATGGAGGGCAGGAAGTCGTGAATTTCCGGCATTCTGCAGGGGGTTGGACTAGACGACCCTGGAGGTCCCTCCCAAACTCTATGATTCTACGAGTGGGTTTAATTTTCATTTTATTTTATTAAGATTTCATTTTATTAAAAATCCAGGTAGGTAGGTAGATAGGTAGATAGATAGATATATTCTACAGCAGTGGTAAAAACACTCTGTCCCAGTTGCAACCACCCAGGAAAGGAAAGAGCAGCATGTCATCCCTCGGAAGAGTTCACTAGAATTAGTTTCAGTCCAGTGAGGTTTCTCGCAGGTAAGTATGTTCTACTCTAGGAAAAGTCATCCCTGTCAAACATTCCTCCATAGAAGGGTCTGTGTTCTGCCTTCTCTGTGGAGGGATGCCTTGGGTTGACGAATTTGGGGGGGGGGGCAATGTAGCGCCGGTTGAATAGCCAAGCAACCAGTGGCCTGTGTCAAATATAAGGCCCCTTCATGCGCTTAAAATCAGGTTCAGGGTGGGCTTTTGCAGCCCACCTTGTACCTGATGGAGCAAAGCTCTTGGGGGTGGTAACAGATGTCTTTGTTGGGCAATCCTGTACCAGCATCTACATTCCAACGGTGTGCTTGATGCTGTACAGAGGCTACACATTGGGGATGCTCAGAGGTCTAAATGCCACGTGGTCCTCTTTAGATTGCCTTGGACTGCCCAGCGGAACTGTGCCGGTTGTACAACCAGTTTCACGAACCTTACCTTAAGGACCCTGCCCGCCTATCCGAAACTTCAGGTAAACATTCTGCGGTGAGAATCTGGAATCTGTGGCTCTGGGAAACAGTGAATCCTGAAAGCGGGGGGGGGGGGGGGGAGGAAGACCTAGGAAAGCTGGAATTCATCCCAAAGAGGAGTCTTGCTCATTTGGTACTGTTGCTACTGTGTCAAATCCAGGCTTTCTCAACCAGGGTTTCGTGACGGCCCTGGAAGGGTTTCCTGAATGGGTGGATAATTGGTTAGATAATGGGTTAGATAATTTTAAATATATATCTTAAATTTGTTAAACATTTATTGGGTGATATGACCATATACAGTCATGTTAACCCACCCACCCCTCCCAAAATGGCCGCTGATCAACCTGGAGGGGGTAGGAAGGGAGGGGCCCCGGGTGGGCGTGTCCACAGCTCTGCTTCCCAACCATATTCTGCATGATGGCGCCACTTCTGGGGTTTCTGCAAGCCTGAATAATATTTCAGGAGTTTCTCAATGACAAAAAAGTTGAGAAAGGCTGCACTACACCAAGCTGGGTTCAGTTTTTTTAAAGCCACAAAAATGCCCAAATGCTGGGTAGATTTTTGGATTCTCAGGCCTAATTGGGCGTCCCACTGTCATTTCAGCAGTAGTTCCTCCCGGACTGGCTCATTTGTGGTGTCGGAGTAAGGCCGGGGGAAAAAAGGAAAAAAGGGTGACAGAGTGTGGGGAGAGAAGGCAAGAACACATTCAGTTCCCCTTGCCCATCTCCCATTTTCAAGTGAAAACAGAAGCTGCCTCCACTCTTTGTACACAAATGGAGAAAATGAAGGTCCCAAGAGCACGGTTGTGTCCGGTGTGCCTCTGGTTCTCAAGGGACAAACCGGTTAACTTTTCCTCCGCCGTGCAGATGCTGGTGTACATGTTCTACTCTGTGCCGTATTACCTCATGGCACTCTACGGCTTGCTGGTGCCCGGATGCTCCTGGATGCCTGATTTGACCCTGATACACGCTGGAGGACTCGCTCAGGTATTAACAAGCGTGCTTTCTCATGTTTATCTCTTACAATGTCATTCTGTTTAAAAACTTTTTAAAATAAAAGAGCTCAGGCGATGGAGATTGCATGGCCCCTCCTCCTACGGATGGCAATGTATATTTCCAATATGACATTAAACCTGCATTTTGCACGCCTCCCCCTCCAGCTGAGCTCATGAGCTGCGGCCTGAGGATTCCATCTAGGGTTGCCAGCCTCCAGGTGGGGTCTGGAGATCTCCTGGAATTCCAGCTGATCTGCAGACTCCATAGATTGCTTATTTATTTATTTAAAACATTTATTCTGCTTCTCCCAAAGGAAATGCTGCATCAGAAGGTGGTCCCTAGCAAGGTCCTTCCCTCCTCAGCACCATACTGTCCCAGGTGCTACTCTCAAATCTCTACGTATTTCCGAACCTGGAATTATCACCCCATGTCCACCCCCAAATCCAGCCCTGATGGCGCCACTGAGGGGTCACCTTTCTTCAGTTTGGGAAGCATCAAGAAGCTCCCGTTCTCCCCTGTTAACGGAAACACAGTTTCCACCTGTGCTCGAATTGTAGAGCTGCCAAAAGGTTGCCTCCTTGGCCCAGGCCTTAACAGTCTTGATAGAGCACCCTTCAGGGAGAACTCGCTACCCAGGGCCCTGCTGGATTGGACCAAAGCTGTACAGCTCTCAATTTTGACAGTAGGGCCACGCTTGTATGGCTCTTGGGATATTTTTCTTAGTCCTTCCAGCCCTGTGACCTTTCATAGAATCATAGAATCACAGAGTTGGAAGGGGCCATACAGGCCATCTAGTCCAACCCCCTGCTCAATGTTCATGGAATCATAGAGTTGGAAGGGACCATACAGGTCATCTAGTCCAACCCCCTGCTCAATGTTCATGGAATCATAGAGTTGGAAGGGGCCATACAGGCCATCTAGTCATAGAATCATAGAATCATAGAGTTGGAAGGGGCCATACAGGCCATATAGTCATAGAATCATAGAGTTGGAAAGGGCCATACAGGCCATCTAGTCCAACCCCCTGCTCAACGCAGGATCAGCCCAAATACATATTGTTGTATATTGACCTTTCTGCCAGTGTCTCCCCCAAATCGTAGCAATCCCCAGGGAAACACAACGGGCCCATCGTGGCTTTAAATGGTGAGGTTTGCATGGGACTTGGACCTGGGCCCCTTTCTCCTCCTGCAAAGAGTTTGGCGGCCATACGCTTGGGCACGAGATTGCTATTGCAAATGATCTGTCGCCTGAAATAGAGAATAACAGATGGGAGACAAAAGACAGCATCAATCCCCGCGTGCTCCTCCATCGCTTCTATCTTTACATGTTTGTTTAGGCTAAAAATATTCCCTGGCTTGGCCATCTCTTCCCCGTACATAACCTTTGATGTAAATTTACACTCCAGAGCAGTCTCAGCGGACACTGACCCAAAGATCTGAGGCTTCTGTAACAGTGACAAAGCAAAAAAGCAAAACAAAACCCCGTCTCTAGGGAAGGAAAACAAATAGAGGGCTTCTTTCCGTGATATTTAAATTATCGGGCCAGCTCTTGAATATTGCAGACATGATATTTAGCTTTGGGCCAGGGCTGCAGAAGGAAGCCTGCAAGTCCTGATTCTGCACAGCCGGAAAGCATTCAAACGAGAGCGTACATGAGGTAATTGTGCGAGTATCCCTTGACTCCAGTTGGGCTTCGGGATTAGAAGATGAAGATTCTGTGCTACGTTCTCCTAGATTCTATAAACCAGGGGTGGGCAAACTGCGGCCCTCCCGATGTCGATGGACTACAATTCCCATGAGCCCCTGCCAGCATTTGCTGGCAGGGGCTCATGGGAATTGTAGTCCATCGACATCGGGAGGGCCGCAGTTTGCCCACCCCTGCTATAAACTGGCAAATCAATTTCAGGGACTCTGAGCAACTCAAAGAATTCAGCCGGTTTGCACACGAGAAAACAGCCTTGCTTAGCCTGCCTCTGAGTTTTTCCCCAGGCACAGTCTGATTTTTGTGGCCTCTTGGACTCAATGTAACTTGACTTATAAACGTTCCTGAAATGATGGATGCTCAGGATGCAACATGTCTTCTCTCGCGTACCATTATTCGCGTGAGCACTGTGATTAGCAAGGGGCTGAATAAACAAACACGGGTCCAATGTGCTAATTTAATTGATTAAAACCTTCTCGATGACCTCCTAAATCCATCAGTTAATAACTCCCCCCCTTAGACTGGATCTTCAAAAGTGATGCCCAGCTAGACAGAATGCGAATGTTGAAAAATCAAGTCAGCACCATGGTTCAAGTAGTTTAAATATGTCCACCATAGATCCTCTTATCTAATTAAGATTCCGAATCATAATCTCAGAGCAGCTTTCACGTCACTTAGTTTAGAAACGAATAAAGCCCATGGAGGTCTTGACTGGGTGTTACACAGCTGTATGCCAAACCCCCCCCCCCCCAGCATTTTTGTATTTGTGGTGTACAAGCTCTGGAGAATTTACCCCATTACATATTTGACTGTTTACGCTCAACCCAGGGCCAAATTCCATCATGAGATCTTATGTGGTCCCAACCTCCACTCTGTCGCTGAAAAGATAACCTTCTATCTGACCATATGGACATAAAACCGCACTATTTACTTTGGCTGCTAGGAAAATAAGGGCCAACGTTGTTACTCTTAAGGCAGGCTCTTAATACTCTTGTATCCATGTAGTATTGCCTGCTGTTTCATAACCCTTTGGTCTTAAATTTTATCTTTTTATACAGTCCCTTTTATTCTATTTTATTGTTCACACATCTGAAACGGTTTGAAATTTTCATTTTATGCTTTGCAATTTTATGCCAATAAAGGTACTCTGAATCTGAATCTGTTTATAAACTTTTATCTTACATTTTGTAAAGGCCTATGGCTATATACAAATAAATTTATCTGTCTAACTGATTAAAACAAAAATGATTAATCAACACAGTTCTCTACATTTGGGGCACTCTGTGTGTATGTGTCAAATAAGATGCTCAAAGATTTGCCTGTCTTTCTTTGTGTAATACAGGCCCAGTTTTCGCACATAAGTGCCTCTCTCCATGCTAGAACACCCTACAGCTACAGAGTCCCCGAAGAAGCAAGGGTGTGGTTTCTGTTCCTCAATGTAACATTCGGACTCCTTCCTCAATTGCTGGCTTATAGATGTGTCCAGAACCCGGAGTTTTTCTTGAAACCAAAGCCAGAAGAAAAGGCTGGGTGAGAAGACAGAAGTCATGAATCGACTTGTGTGTAACTGGACTGCTGTTACAAACCCCGGGGTTTGTCCGGAAAGAAGCACCCTGCCAGTTTTGAATGTATCTTGGCTGCAAATAAAGATGTATTCTATCTTTCATAGCACTTGTTAAGAGTATCTTTCCATACTGTCACCATTATCTGTAAGTTAGAACTGGAAGGAGGTAAGCTTGTGCATGTATCCTTAAAATTGGTTAGGTGTAGGACAGTCCTACATAGAACCACCATGCAGCTAACCCTGTCTGTTCCCTGGGACTCTGCATCACTTGATATTTGAACTTGGTTGCAGAAAGAAAAGCCTTCTGAGAAATCAGCATCTTGGTACTCCACTGGGAAGTCATTGTTTAACGTATATTTTGATCAATTCGCCGTAACTAACCATGACCCACGTGGGCTTCTACTGAAAGTGGCATCCTTATGTTGAGTAACCTTGTCGGCAAATTCTTGGATTACTGACCCCATGTCACAGTCTCATAATGTATGTTTCCGTGCTCTGTGCCATATCACTGGCTATTTCTGGTTCCAAATGCTTGATGTAATGACCACACAACACTGAAGGGAAAATCCTATGCACACGCCTGATGAGACTTTTGCACAGGAATTCCATGTTTAACAGCCCTGCATTAGGCAATCTGTATACTTCCATTCTTACTCAAGACCATTTTGCCGTGTTTTCCTGGAAGGTCTTAAAGATACATGTTTTCTGCAGCCTTCAGTTTACTCATAGTTTCCCATTGTTCTCTTTCATTGCCCTTTTCATTCATTCATTCATCCATTCATTCATTCATTCATTCATTCATTCATTCATTCATGTTTTTTATGGTCCATCTTTTTCACATTGACTCACGGCAGATTTTACATAGTGAGTCAGTACAGTCAACCAAATGGGACATTTAGTAACTGATGCAGTAGGATATTAGAAGACTGGGAATGACCAGAAAGAATTGGTCCATAGGGTGTTAATATGATATACTGAGTGTTACAGAAATGGCAAAAGATCCTGTTTACAATACACTGAATACAGCAGAAAAGACCATAAGTCCTTATCATTTATCCAAGTAGGTTCATGAAACTATTTGTACTCTTGTCTAGTTCAATTTTGCATAGTTCGCAGGCCAGGAGAGCAGGAGGGCATTCCACAAGGTAGGAGCCACAATGGAGAAAGCACATGTGTATGGGCAATTGATTTTGCCTATTTTCAGGTTAGCATCTTCAGAAACCCCTGCCAGCATGAACAGAATTGTCATGGCCGAATGGCAGAGCTATGGAGCACAAAGAGGGTGTTTGATACATCCTATCCAAACACTTTTTTGGTATCCATTTGCCACGAGGGGCATAAAAAAAAACAGGCACAACCTCTATGCTTTCCTTCATGGAATAAAACATGGTAGCACTTACCTGTAATCATAGTTCATCAAATGGTCTTCTGTAGAGGTACGCATGGGGACTGCACAGTTGCAGGCCAGCCGTGAAAGCTGTCTAGTAAAATAGGAATGCCTCTCCCATGGTGCTTTCCAGCCAAAATGATCATCTAATTAGGAGGAGGGGGTGATACTTACCCAGTTTTCCCCAAAGACCTCATGATATTAAGGTTACAGAAGGCTCACAGTGAGGCAGGAGGGAGGGATGTGCGCCTGCACAGAAGACCACTCACTGGATAATACTTACAGATAAGTGCAACCCTGTTTTCACCTTCATAGCTTCTGTGTAGTCCCACAAAAGGATTAGCAAGCTCACTGAGTGAAGAAGGTGGGTGTGAATATCTCAGACCACAGAGGGCCACCTCCAAAACAGTTGTTGAGTATCACATATTGACCTTCATCCATGCTCTCTAAGTGACCAATGAGCTCTCGGACAAGTGTCCCAACTGAAATACATGCAGGGATGTGTCAAAGAAAAAAACACACCCTTTGGAAAAAGCCAAGATACATGAAGCGGTATTGAACCGCCATGCACTCAAAGACAGCATTTGATAGCCCCCACTGACACAGTAGGATGGATTGTGGGAAGACATTGAGGATGTGTGATATGAGGACAGACAACCCTTAATAGGGGCTCCTGGCCAGGGCATCAGGCTGTCAAACGTTGTGAATGAAGAGGGCATAAATTGGCACCCCCATTGT
Source organism: Paroedura picta (assembly GCF_049243985.1). NCBI lineage: Eukaryota > Metazoa > Chordata > Lepidosauria > Squamata > Gekkonidae > Paroedura > Paroedura picta. Next base: position 9,067,992 of record NC_135386.1, read on the forward strand.
CCTCATTCCATGGTTGGAAGTGTTCCATACTAAAAAGCCCGATTCTAAAGAAACACCAAGGAAGTGTCAAAATAAAACCACTTCTGTTTTGTAACATCTTTAGAAATCAAAAAAAGGAAGAGGCAAGTTAGAGAGTTATTGACCCAACCAATGGCCAAAACATAATCAACAGCATATGAAGCTGTGGTTTCTTTCCCACAAAAGGCCATTTTCTCTGTTTAACTTTGAAAAACGGATTATGTTATTCAGGATTTATTAGTGGTGTAACTGATTCATAGATTTATACAGTTTTATAGTACCGGTCTGCCCCTTGAGGAAACCTGATGGGGCAAAATGAGCGCTAGGCATGAATTCTCCTCAAATGTTATGTTATGAGAAGATAAAACAACCACTCTTCGTATTTGGCTGGCGAACTGTGTTGACATTCTGTTATCCTTCTCTGGATTGTTTATTACTGTATTGTCTGTTGCGTACATGATCATTGGCTTGTTGGAGCCAGGCGTTCAGTTCTTATCAGTCTATGTAGTAATTTTATTATTTGTTGAAAAAAACACACAAATTCTGCATTATTGAACTCAGCTGGGTTTTACAAGGACCTTTTGGTTTCTGTTTGCTTAGTGCATGCTCCCTTTGCCATTGGTTTGGTTTATTCAGGTGGGCACGTGGTTGAGAGCCATATGGGACTGTACAACGAAGCCACAAAGATGACCCAGTAGGGATTTAAATCAGAAAGACATCAGAGTGGAGCTGTTCCAATGTATTGACTTGATCCCTTTTTGTAAAATTCCCTCCCCCAGCACCATCCCCCTCCCCCCAAATTGCCAGCATCCAAGTTAGCTTTCCATCTACATGGAAACAACAGTTTAGGAGGAGGGCAGGATGCTGTTTCTGTTGGCTGCAGAGGAGAGGATGCGCAGTAATGGGTTTAAACTACAAGTACAACGATATAGGCTAGATATCAGGAAAAACTTAGTAGTTCAGCAGTGGAATAGGCTGCCTAAGGAGGTGGTGAGCTCCCCCTCACTGGCAGTCTTCAAGCAAAGGTTGGATACATACTTTTCTTGGATGCTTTGGGCTGATCCTGCGTTGAGCAGGGGGTTGGACTAGATGGCCTGCATGGCCCCTTCCAACTCTAGGATTCTAGGATTCTACATTGACCCTACAAGGGTCACAAAAGCAACCAATGTACAGGGGATTGATTGGCTGTTTTGACAAAGAATTATCATTGGCTGTATTTGGTTGTATGACACAGTCTACTAATGTAATAGAATTAATTTTTGCTATATATTCCCTGTCATGGAAGGAGTTCATAGTCTCACAGAGGGCTTGCACTCGAAAGCTCACGCCCTGAATAAATCTTTGTTGGTCTTAAAGATGCTACTGGACTCTGATTTTCTTGAAAGTAATGGTGGAGCAATGAGACACTCCCATTTCCTTGGGCATCTGATCCCCTCCCTCCCTGAACCTTTATTTGAATATTAAATCTCCCTTTCCCAACTGGTCAGAGGAAAGCTTCACATTTTTCTGAATTGAGTACTAGCATACAACAGGAACCAATAAGTGTCTTTGAATAGTTAAATCATGCCATAATAAATACCTAATACAGAAAGTTATTAAGACAGAAAGGAAACGGCAATCCATCCTTTTCTACTGTTTTATCTTCTCACCTATTTCTTTTTAAGACGTCGTCCAACTACATGCAAGCATATTTCACAGTACACAGATTGATTGACACTGAACAGAATGCATCAAGCTACACGTCAGAATAAACTATTGATGCCCAGTGAAATGCCCTTCACTGCCACAATGCCCACATATCTCTTCCCCAAAACTGGGTCAGTGCTGGTATTCCTCTTCCTTAATGGAACAGGAGGTCCTTCAGAGGAGCTCAGAAGGCATCAGCTTTGGGTTTGTAGAGAGCACCCATTCAGAAATCATCATAGAAAGATGTTTGGCTTGGAACCACCCAACCTGTCAGAATTGTGTCCATGGTAGCCATTTTGGAGCCCTTCCAATCCCCCATCCCCTAATTCCAACAGCACCCAGAGCCTCAACAAGGTTGAGGGCCAGTGGGACAAACTGTAAGTGTAGTCTTGCCATGGTTGGGGTGGGTACTCAACAGGACCATGGTTCAGTGGTAGAGCATGCAGACAGTTCAATCCCTGGAGGCCTGCTACGCTCGGATTAGACAAGGTGAAGGACGGCAGGCCAACGATGCATGTGACAGCATGGTCTGTTGTGGTCATGCAGTTGGCAGTCGGTTGTTCTTGAAGCTGCCACTGGAGCGTCATAGATAAGAGCAACAGGATGGAAAGAAAGAGGTCTCCCTCGAATTTGTGTTCTATTATAGGCAACTCAGTGTTAACAGAACGCTTTGCTTTAATACTCAAGTTACATGAATACCTCACATAGTTACACGTATGAAAGCCAAATACGACGCTAACGTAGCTGCTTACAACCTCAAACCTTACTCCCGATACACATTCCAATAAATTTATTCTGTAAAAACAATACTTTTTTTGAACTTTTTTTTTTTTTTTTTTGTACAGTAAACTTTTCAACTACAAACCTTGAGTACGCGAAAGATGATCCAAGGACAAGCATAACAAAGATTGATAAAACCGGACTAAACCCATAGGTTTTCCACAATAAAAGCTGGCATTAAAAAATAAATAAAATTCTCTATTCTCACAATAGCAACAATAATGTACACAGAATGACGGAGTTTGGAATGCTTACTTACTAGTCTAGATCTAGTTTTGGAAGAAGGGGGAGAAAAATCAGGAGAAAAAAATTATGGCAGAATTTTTTTTAATCTTTACTAAGCTTTTCCTTAACAATGAAACAAAAAACCAGGGTGTTTTGGTTTGGTTTTCCATAGGGCTTCTGCATCACATTAAGATTAAAAACAAAAAAACAACAAAAAAAAAAACCCTGAAGGTATCCCAACAAACAAACAAACCAAAAAGAAAAAAAAGCCAGTGTCAAGCTCAAATTGTGTTGGTGCTGAGCGAATTCCTTGTCTTTATCTAAAGGAACACAAAAGACTTTCACTAACTCCACATATAGGAACTAAGTCAGAGAATTTACGCTACATCATGATTCTGAAGTATCAAAGAGTATAGCTAGCTAGGTATTTCTAATAAGGAAAAGGATCTTCTTACATTGTTGAGCTTTGAGCAGGGAACTGCAACTTGAGCGGATGTTCTCAGGTCTTCCATCGGAGATGACTGTATTTTGCATTCTTAGGTGGAAACAGGAGAGCAATTTAACCTCCAAGCAGAGAGAGAGAGAGGGGGGGGGGGAAGAAAAAGAATATTCTGCTGCACATAAACTTGGACCCCCTTGTGAACGGGTGGGTGGGTGCCATTGTAGTGCTATTTCGTATTAACAGCTTCAGGGAGCTCAATCTCAGGCATTACATACAAATATGTACATTTACATGTGGCATACAAAATCCAAAAGAGAGATGAGGGAGTATCTCCACTTCTTACAACTTGTGTCCCCTCCCCTCCCCGCCCGCCCGCCCGCCCCAATTTTCCTAAAAATGAAACTGTGGGGGCAACCCAGTGTGTTGTTTGGTTTTCTTTTGCTGCGTGTTGACTGCTTGCAAGGGTCACATATAATAGCTTTGTGTGCTAGATCCATGCTGTCGGGCTGCCCGTTGGCTTTTACATCACTTCAAAAAAAAAAAAAAAACACACGACGAATAATTGTCAAAACAAAACACGGTTTGTTAGTCGACTTGAGTTCTTGAGTTTTTTTTTTTATGAGACGGTACTTATATCCGAGTGTGTCTTGTTTCCCCCCCCCCTTTTGGAATAAAGGCAGACAAATAGCAAGAACGCTTTAAAATTTGGAGCCAAAACAACAAAGAGTCCCTTACAGGCTAACCGGTTTATTGTGGCGTAAGCTTTCTGTGAGCCAGATTCCGCATGGTCAGAGGCAATGGCCGAAGTTTGAAGCTCTGGTTGCAAAAGGCAGAATGTGGGCACGCTGGCAGAGTTGCTGCACGTCACCTTTCTGGGCAGGAAAAGGGCATCTTTACACAATTAAATAAAATGAAGTTCATAAAAAGGGGTCCCCTCTCTGTGAGGTGGGTGGGTCACAATGAAGCTGAACGCTGCCTTCCGCAAACGGGAGGGGGGGAGGAATGTGGATAAATGTGCAAACGAACAGAGAGGCTGCTGATGAACAGATGTGCCGACTTCTATCAAATCCAAGAATATTAGACAACCAAACATGTAATCATCTTGTGTCTTCCTTAAATATGCAGCAGTCAATGTCTTGGTTAAGTCTGGGGAGGGGAGAGGAAGAAAACATGAAGCAACCTTCTAAAAGCAACTTTCTACTCGACTCTGTTGAGACTGCAGTGGCCATTGAAGGAACATTTGACCACGATCCTGCAGCCTCTGCACAGCGAAACCCCATTGATTCCCAGGGAACGGCTTTAAATGTTTGCTTAATACTCCTGCAGAAATCAACAGGGTCTCACAGCTTTGGGTACGATCCAGCCCAACTGGATGAACATTATAACAACTCAGCGGAGAATGTATTACTCGGCAAACGTTGTGGCCGATACGCCACGGTCCGACAAAGGGGATCCAGGCCCGGAAGCAGCTTCCGTGCGCAGATTCCTTTTCAGCAATGCGAGTCATGTCCAAAAATGAGCCCCGTTATAATGTTTGTTGAGCTGATGGGGCCTCTTTTGCTGTACAAGCGAGGAGCAAGGATGTGCCATTCCAGCTGCCACCTACGAGAACCCACATCTTGTCAGGCTCTTTTAACATCTACATGCGCCAAGTCATCTGGGTTCTCACCAATTTGTGGGTAAAGCCACAGTAAATAGATAACATTGAATCAAACAGCCACTCAGGAACCGGGTACAGCATAATTACTTCAAATAAGACATACACCTTGAACCAATCTTTGTTGGTCTTAAAGATGCTACTGGACTCTGCTTTTATTGTGCTACTTCAGACCAACACGGCTACCCATTTGAATCTAAAACTTTTTCTAAACATTGGTAGTCAAATATTTTCAGAACAGTAACCAACCACGGCTAAAGGATACAGCCATCAAGGTTATAAAGATGACGATGGAAAAAGCCACCTTGTTTTCCAGCTAAATCCCTTCTTCAAAGAACACTTTACTGAAACCCAAACACTGGTTGCAAAGGCTCAAAACCAACTCCAAGATATAACAAGGCGACAATCATGTTATCAGCAGCCGGTAGCTTTTTCAATTATATTGATAACTTTATTTGTTGTGTTCCTTAGCCATGGTTGGTTACTATTCTGAAACGACCTGAGAACCATGTTGTCTGGGAAAGATGTGATTTATTACATGCTTTTGTTAGCCACCTTGGTGATCCTTGAGAGCAGAAAGGCAGGGTATCAGTTTTGCAAGATGGAGGCCATGAAAGCAGTGCTAGCGACCGTCACGTGAATTGGCCCTTAAATACCTTTTGTCCCCCATCCAAAGAACGACTGCGGCTTCACGGCGGGGCGTCTCCCCTTGGCATACAAAGTCGCAAATTCAATCCTTGGCATCTCCAGTTTAAAAAAATCATGTGCCAGGAAAGATCTCCACTTGAGCCTCTGGAGAGTAAGTAAACTTGATGGGCTGACAAGTCTGATTTGGTTTAACGCAGTTTCATGAGCCAAGATTAACTTTGAGGTTTGCTGTCTAAATAAGCACTATATAAAGGTAAAGGTAAAGGTATCCCCTGTGCAAGCACCGGGTCATGTCTGACCCTTGGGGTGACGTCCTCTAGCGTTTTCATGGCAGACTCAATACGGGGTGGTTTGCCAGTGCCTTCCCCAGTCATTACCATTTTACCCCCCATCAGCAAGCTGGGTACTCATTTTACCGACCTCGGAAGGATGGAAGGCTGAGTCAACCTTGAGCCGGCTGCTGGGATCGAACTCCTAGCCTTATGGGCAAAGCTTTCAGACGGCTGCCTTACCACTCTGCGCCACAAGAGGCTCAAGCACTATATATACACATTCTAATGTTACAGCTATGGTGCCATCGTGTGGTTAAAAAAATACCAAACAGCAAACGTTGTCTCCTTTTCTTCCTTTAAGGAAGAATTTCTGTCTCAATGAGGCTGAGAGTACTTACCTTTCAGACTAGGGTTCTTCTACAGAACTGGCCACGGACGTGCAAACTGCCCTCATCATACAGGCAGGAACTGTAGACTACACAAGCTTGGGGTGGTGAGTGGAAATTTCACACAAGGTTCAGTGCGGCAGGAGGGTGACGCAAACAGGGCCGAGAGAATCTGAGAAGCCAGATGGGTCTGTTGCAGGCATTGTTATGCCTGTTGTCCAGGTAAGTGGGATTCACGGCAGAGTTCCTCTTGGGTATTCTTCACCTCCTGCTCTTGTGCATTTAGCATGACCGGGGTATATAGCAGCACCATGAAGAAGCCTGAACTATGGTAGATTCCAAACATGATGCAGAGGCCTGGAACACTTTTCTGGGTTCTTCTATGCCACTTTTCTCTACCCGAAGGAGTCTCAAAGTGGCTTCCAATCGCCTTCCCTTTCCTCTCCCCACAACAGACTCCCTGTGAGGAAGGGGAGGCTGAGAGAGCCCTAATATTACTGAAGAAGAAGAAGAGTTGGTTCTTCTATGCCACATTTCTCTACCTGAAGGAGTCTCAAAGCGGCGTTGACCGCCTTCCCTTTCCTCTCCCCACAACAGACACCCTGTGAGGTGGGTGAGGCTGAGAGAGCCCTGATATTCCTGCTCGGTCAGAACACCTTTCTCAGTGCTGTGGCGAGCCCAAGGTTGGCCAGCTGGCTGCATGTGGGGGAGCGGGAATCAAACCCGGCTCTCCTAACCACTACACCAAGCTGGCTCTCAAACCCAGTTAGTCACAAACACACTAAGAAAGACTAAGGCTGGAACAATCTCATATCCTTTATCAGGGGCAATCAAACTGTGGCCCTCCAGATGTCCATGGACTACAATTCCCATGAGCCCCTGCCAGCATTTGGGGCTGGAGGACATCTGGAGGACCACAGGTTGACTACCCCTGCACTAGCGGATTACCCAAATCAAAGGTGCAGAATAGAAGAAGCTAAAATAATAAAACGGGGAGGATGGATGATCCTGAATTACTTTGGGCGTGGAATACCAGCCCAATGGATGTGGCATTCCTCTTGTCAACCATATCTTGTCAAAGGGAGAAAGAGTATTCTGCGTAATCTGAGAGCAGCGACAACTTTCTTTCAGTGCCATGGACACTGATCCTCCAGGCCTTCCTGTCCTCTACCATTCCCCGGAGTCCATTTAAGTTTGCACCGACTGCTTCAGTGACTCCATCCAGCCACATCATTCTCTGTCGTCCCCTTCTTCTTTTCCCTCAATCGCTCCCAGCATTAGGCTCTTCTCCAGGGAGTCCTTCCTTCTCATGAGGTGGCCAAAGTATTTTCTTCAGTCTAGCTGACTACAAAGATGGCTGTGAGGGTACCATATGCGCACGGACTCCTATGCATGCTCTCCTAAGCTCCTTGCAGCAGGGACTCCAGCATAGTGCAGGGGGTTGGGCTAGATGACCCTGGAGGTCCCTTCCAACTCTAGGATTCCCAACCAGGGGCTGGTTGTGGCGACATATGGGCTAGGTCTGGACTAGGCTTGGGGCTTCGATGCGTGCTGAAGCTCACAAGCCTAGTCCGGACTGTCTTTTCATCTCCTGCCTTACTTTCCGGCCTACACGAGGCCAAGCCACTGTAGTAGTACTAAAGGCTTGGCGGAGGGAGTGAAAGAATGGCGGAGGGGGGCAGGGGATGATGTCATTTCTGAGGTGGGGGTGGGGGTGATGGGTAGGCGGGGCCCGCTGACATCACATCCGGGTGTCTCCGGAGGCTGAAAATTAATTTCAGGGGCTCCTCTACAGCCGAAAAGCTGGAAAAGGCTGCCTTAGAGCAGGGGTAGTCAAACTGCGGCCCTCCAGATGTCCGTGGACTACAATTCCCATGAGCCCCTGCCAGCATGGGAATTGTAGTCCACGGACATCTGGAGGGCCGCAGTTTGACTACCCCTGCCTTAGAGGAACCCTGTGTGTCTGGGAGGGACGGGGCACACAAACAGAAAGTTTAACCCGATCTCCACGCTCCGGTTATTTGACACAGCGCTGAAAATACTCCAAATCTGCACCACGTGCCTGCGAGCTCAGCCCACAGTGCTGTAACGGGCGACGCTGCTCAACCATGGCTCAACCTCTGGCGGGTTCAACCCAGCCTTACCCCTTCACTGGTTTTCTGCGAGTCTGAAGAGGTGTTTCGTGTGTCGTTGCCCGCCTCCCCGGCATCTGAGCTGCTCTTGTTTTCTTCCTCTTTGCAATCCTTGTCATCTTCGTCACCGGGAGATTTCCGTGACTGCTTGGAAGATTTCTAAGTGCATCCGAGGAGAGGGGGGGTGGGGGGGGGGAGAAAGCAAATCGAAAGGCATGTTTTAAAGGGTGGGAGGGAAATTAAGAGTGGGATGGAAGGTCTCCGTTGCATTTGGCCAGGCATTTGGCCGAGACCAGACGTAATCTACAGCGATCAAGGGCCCCTGCTTCCCCCCCCCCCACCCCCCTCTCAGAATCCCATCAACAAGCCCTGGACCTGTTTGTATTACGATTGTTTACTGTTATACCGTGTTGTGTTTGGTTGCAATTGTTGGTTATCGATGTACATGTTCTACAGGCTGTTTTTATGTGTGGTTCTCTGTTATAATGTAAACCGTCCTGAGCCTCTGGGCAGGGCGGTATAGAAGTATGATAGATAAATAAATAAATAAATAAATAAATAAATAAATAAATAAATTTTAATTCCATGGTCATTTAACCAGTGGTAATTTAGCTATGTTCCCTCCTCCCAGATTCCCAGGTTGCATTTTCAAGGACAAAATTTGCACCCCTGCTCCACTGCTGACAGACAAGCACCTGTCTGGCCAGTCTTTCAAAAATTCTTCCTATGTGGAACTTGGTAGCAAGCAGGACTGGCCAGTAACCAAATTTATCTTAGGACCACCCCAACTCCCATTAGCCTGGGAGCCACTGAACAGCGCCTATACGCCCAATGTGAAATTTAAAGGGGGGAAAGGGAAGGACAGGGGAGGGTGCCCCCCCCAAACCAACTGCAGGAACATGGAATCATAACAATGGATAGGATTGCCAGACTGCAACCTGAAGGTTTACCCGAACTAATTTGGAGGTCTCCCACCCAAATACTAGATCTGATGGAATAGGGCTATACAGGGGTGTACGTCGAGCTACAACTGAAACACTGCCTGAATTCATTATCTGAAAGAATGTGATAGGCATATTATAAAACCAGGTTATGGATTAGAAACAGTGTTCTATATATCAATAACCAAGGAATGATTGACAGTAATATTGCATGGTACATCAGCAAAGCGTACAAAAAGAAGGGAAAAAATGATCCAGACAGAATGGGGCTTTAATTATTATAATGGGGGGGGGAGGTGAATGATTGTTTTATGGGCTTTTATTGTGGGGAGAGTTTTCCTGTGAATTGCCACGAGCCCCCTGGAAGTGGCAGTAGATAAATTGAAATATAAAATGAATGAATGAATGAATGAATGAATGAATGAATGAATGAATGAATGAATGAGGCAGCCTTTAATTGTGTCCTGCGCATGGGGGAAGGAGAGATGGGGGAGGGAAACAGCCAAGGCACAGCACAAAGCTGTGATCATGCCTGAATCAAGGTGATCTCAACGGGAGAATTCCCAGAAGGCTTAAAAGAGGAAGTGGTGTTCCCGTTGCTGAAAATACCATCTCTGCACCTGCAGGAGCCCGACAACTACTGCCCCATCTCGTACTTAAAGAGTTTCTGGGGACGTTGGCTGGAAGGGCTGCTGCGGACCAAATATCAACATTCCTGTAGGACACCTCAGCCCTTGACCTCTTCCAGTCAGATTTCCGGCCTGGCCATGGGGTAGAAACCACGCTAGCCGCCCAGACGGACGACCTCCGCTGCCAGCTAGACCAAGGCAGGTCAGCGCTGCTTGTACTATTAGATCTGTCAGCAGCGTTTGACAGTCGATCCTGAGTTCTTAGCTCACCGCCTCACCAATGCTGGCAGGGGCTCATGGGAATTGTAGTCCACGGACATCTGGAGAGGCACAGTTTGGACACCCCTGCTCTAACTTCAAGCTTAGGGGCATGTTCTTTAGTCCCACTTTCTTGTTTGGGCTGGCAGTTTAAGGATGTGGTTCCTGCTTTCAGGAAGAGAGGTGAATTACCTTTGAAGTGTAGGCTTTTTTCCGTTTTGAGCCTGCTTTTTCGTTCTTCCGTTTGCCTTTCCCATCTTCTTCTACCCGGTCCCCTTCCTCTTCGCTGCTGGCATCTGCAGTATTCCCCCCTTCGCCCTCCGTCTCCGATGAGCTCTGTTGCTGGATTGCCTGTGGAGTTGAAAAAAGGCAGTCAACATGTCCACCAATGGGATTTTGTAATGTCTTGTACTTCCAGTACTGATCCAAGGTGCCTGGGAGCTCAGTTGTTCTAGGTAAGGTAAAGGTATCCCCTGTGCAAGCACCAGGTCATGTCTGACCTTTGGGGTGATGCCCTCCAGCGTTTTCTTGGCAGACTCAATACGGGGTGGTTTGCCAGTGCCTTCCCCAGTCATTACCTGAGCTGGGTACTCATTTTACCGACCTCGGAAGGGTGGAAGGCTGAGTCAACCTTGAGCCGGCTGCTGGGATCGAACTCCCAGCCTCATGGGCAGAGCTTTCAGACTGCATGTCTGCTGCCTTACCACTCTGCGCCACAAGAGGCTCAATAGCTCATTGTTCTAGGTACAGCAGCGTATACTCCAAGCCAAACATTTTTTTCAGAAATTTTGCACAGAGGCAACCTTAAATTCTGCATCATGAAAATCTGGATTCTGCGATCCATACTGATTATTCAAACCAGGCATACTCTTATCTTAAACGTTTTGTGCTGATCTTTCTAGACACGGGAAGGACACCACGTGTACAATCTTTCCCAACCACATCTCTGATTTTGGAGGTTTCAGCAGGACTTTGCCCATGAACCTTTAGGCATATCTGTGCAGTCATGAGGACAAGGGAAGAAATTTAAATGAAAAGTATGATTCTCTGCGAGGTGAAATCTTTACCCATTATCATATTTCTCTGCTTTTACTACATTCACACACATTTGAGGTATACACTGAGCCTTTTTTCTCAACCAGAGTTTCATGAAACCATGGGGTTACTTGAGAGTAACTCCCGAATGGGTGGGAGTTCATTAATTTTAATATGTTAACAGCACACAAACCTCCCTGAAAGACGGTGAATTCTAACCAACCCTTCCTTGTGATGTACAGCAAGGAGGGAACTTGCTGTGCTCTAGGGCACATTGACACAAAAGGCTCAACTGCCCCACAGAAACCCAACATACATTCCAAACCCACCCCGCCATCTTCTGCAGGGGATCTGGGAAGCAGAAAGTCTGAAAGACAAAGTCTCCTGGTTCTTAAAAGCCTGACTGAACACTGTCGAGGGATTTGGCAGAGAACAAGAAAGCTGCTGTTGAAGCAAGATTCTTCCTGCCCATGCTGGATCTAAGGCAGGAGTCAAACTGCAGCCCTCCAGATGTCCATGGACTACAATTCCCATGAGCCCCTGCCAGCGTTTGCTGGCAGGGGCTCATGGGAATTGTAGCCCATGGGCATCTGGAGGACCACAGGTTGACTACCCCTGCCCTAGAGCATGGCAAATTCCCTCGTTGCTCCATGGACATCTGGAGGGCCGCAGTTTGACTAACCCTGCTCTAAGGTATCAAATTGAGTGTATCTCCTAGTGCAACAGACCAATTGGTTGCACCTTGGCAGGGATACGAATGACGTAGGGAAGAAAGGAAAGGCAAACCTTACCTGGTATCCGGTAAACTTAACCCCAGGGTTGTTTTCTATTTCCCACAGGCCTTCATTAAATCCTTTTCGTTTGTTCGACTTCCCAAACTTGTCTTTATATTCTTTGTAGGGGAAGAGGTCTTTCGGCCCCAAGAACGCGCTGTGTTTTCAAAAAAAAGGTCAAATGAGAGTTCCCTTTTACTTTTCACTGAGGTTGTTTTAAAAAAAAAACCCCCGACGTTTTTCATTTAGAGAAAGGCCAAAAGTTGAGCGATACCATGCTACTTTCTAAAATAAATAAATTCACTCCTGAGATTGAACACTAGGCTGTCTTGTTCTCCGTGGTTCGAACGACATACGTCAACACGGTTAAAGCTTTGGAAGGGCACGCCCTCTCATGGTGAAACCACAAACTGCAGTTGTGTATTGCCTGCTATCAAAAAGCCAGCCACATGGGAGGGACGATATTTTAACGGCAGATGTATCACCGTCCCCCCCCCCAATCCTGACAGTTTTAGATGCCCTTTATCACACTTGTGTTGGCTGATTGTGGTGACTCAGTGGTGAGGAAAACGTCCTCCACACTGGCTTTTCATGATAACTATTCAATGACTGAACAAGCTGGGGAGCAAAACAAACAAAATCCCCTTCCGTCTTTTCAGCCCTAAGCCATACAGTCCAAAAAAAGTACGAAATCGCACGGCTTTCTCGAATGCTTCCTGAGGAGAAATGGATTTTCCTTTAGGGGTGGCCAAACTGTGCCTCTCCGGATGTCCATGTCCCCTATGAGCAGGGGCTCATGGGAATTGTAGTCCATGGACATCTGGAGAGCCACGGAGTTTTAAAAGCTTTACTGTCTTGGCAGAGTGCAGGTCCGTTCACTTACGTTTCGTGTGTCCCAAAAAAGAAGATAGGATATTTGTTTGCTGGAGGCTTCACAGCTCCCTCCGGGAGTTCGTCAATCTGTCGAACAGAAAGAGAGGTTGGAGGGTTACCCAATGCAAAGTGTGTCTGACAGGAAGAAGGAAGAGCCAATCCATTCCAAATGCCCAATGCAGCCATGAGCGGGCCACCAATTATTCTCAAAGGGAGGAATCTGCACGTATTTATGTATACTGAAACTTGGTAGAGCCCTGAGAACCCCATATTTCATTGTGGGAACAAATATGCACCTTTTTAACTTTCATGGTTCTTCAGAACCTCCTAACACAGACATTTCTACTTGACTCCCAAGACATCCAGATGTTTATCATTCATGGTACATACCAATGACACCCACTTTGTTTCACATGACAAAACCTTTCTTGGTTGGTCACCTATTATAAGTCTGGATGGGCAATGGCTTGGTGGCAGAGCATGTGCTTGGCACGCAGAAAGTCCTAGCTCAGGGGTAGTCAAACTACGGCCCTCCAGATGTCTAGGGACTACAATTTCCATGGGAATTGTAGTCCATGGACATCTGGAGGGCCGCAGTTTGACTACCCTTGTCCTAGCTCATTCATCTACATTTCCACTTGATGCAAAAGATCTCCACTTGAGACCTTGTCACAACAGACAACCTGTACAGGAAGGGTGGCCAGACTGTGGCTCTCCAGATGTCCATGGACTACAATTACCATGAGCCCTTGTGAGCATGCACTGGCAGGGGCTCATGGGAATTGTAGCCTATGGACATCTGGAGAACCACAGTTTGGCCACCCCTGCTGTAGACCATGAGAGACCAAAGTCTAAATCGGTATAAGGCAGCTTCACGTCTGTTCAAGGTATTTATCACACGTATATCTTGCTCCTTCTGATAGGGTTGTTTCCATTTTCTCTTCACAACAATTCTGCAGGAGAGCCACGGCTATCCCATGAACGTCACACCTGAACAGGGCTTAAAGGTAAAGGTAAAGCACCGAGTCATGACACCCTCTAGCGTTTACATGGTAGACTCAATAAGGGGTGGTTTGCCAGTACCTTCCCCAGTCATTACCGTTTACCCCCCAGCAAGCTGGGTGCTCATTTTACCGACCTCGGAAGGATGGAAGGCTGAGTCAGCCTTGAGCCAGCTGCTGGGATTGAACTCCCAGCCTCATGGGCAGAGCTTTCAGGCTGCATGTCTGCTGCCTTATCACTCTGCGCCACAAGAGGCTCTAACAGGGCTTAGAAGAACCTAAGTCTCCTTATTCTGCAGCTGCCAGCCTTCAGGGAACATTTACATATTGTTTATTGTTTATTATTCCCTACGCGATTAAGCTTCTGGCTATATTTGATTAATGCCCTGTACATCTTCCCCCTTTTTAAAGTGCCATAAGCCTTACACGCACATAGTCTTATCTATGAAAGATAAGCCTCACCCACCCCACAGGGTGTCTGTTGTGGGGAGAGGAATGGGAAGGCGACTGTAAGCCGCTTTGAGCCTCCTTCGGGTAGGGAAAAGCGGCATATAAGAACCAACTTCTTCTTCTTTTTCTTCTTCTTTGTTATTTTCTTCAATTTCCACATTTTAGCCAGGATCAATTTGGCAGTCATAATGACATATAATGTAACTACCCTATACTTCTATGGAATAGAAGCTACACAGTTCAAAAATAATTCTGCAGCATACTTTGGGTGAACATTGACTCCTACAAGACACTGAATGGATTCTGAAAGTGCCTACCTTGAACAGGGCCTGTTTTTGAAATATTAGAGGCCTCAAACAGTTTTATCTGGCTTTCTGGTCCACAGAATTGACCCTAGGCCCATAGGGTCCCGAATATCTTTTTTTATGTAAAGCAGCCGACAGGCTATAACCATTATTGCATTTATTGTATATTTTACGTATCTTGGTTTTATGTGATGCCTGACTATTGATAAAAGGCGGTAATGCTGAAATGCATCTGCTCAATGGAAGCTTTAGTACGCATGAATGCATTGATTTTTTGAGGCTATGCTAAAAGCCTTGGGTTTTTAACTTGATTAATAAATGTTGGCACTATATTTTTCTAAAAATTGTTTTCGACCCTGAAAAGAAGAAGCAGCAGCAGCAGCAGAAGAACAGTTGGTTCTTATATGCTGCTTTTCTCTACCCGAAGGAGTCTCAAAGTGGCTTACAGTCGCCTTCCCTTTCCTCTCCCCACAACAGACACCCTGTGAGGTAGGCGGGGCTGAGAGAGCTCTGGCAGGACTGCTCTGTGAGAACAGCACAATCAGGGCTGTGAGTAGCCCAAGGTCACCCAGATGGCTGTGTGTGGAGGAGCGCGGACTCAAACCTGGCTTGCTAGATCAGAAGCTACCCTCTTAGCCATACCACCAAAGTGGCTCTCTGCACCATACTGGCTTACTAGGCACAGGAGTTGGTGAAATATCTGCAGTTTGATAAAAGTGGCTGCTTACTTGCGAGGAAAACCATATTGCTCACGGAGCGTGCCCCTTTCAGAAGGGAGCAGGCATCCTTACTGGCCTTTGGTCATAATCAGCAATCTGTTAACTTCTGCCACCACTTCTGCCGGTGGCCTGGGGATGCTGATAAATGGCAATTCATAAATATCTAAACAGGGTTTATCTTGCATGCAGACATGCCGCTTTTACTAAACAGGCCAAGAAGGGCCTGAAACAGGGCAACAAAAATTCTGCTCTTTGTGAGAAGACCTTGCATTCAAAACGAAAAACAAAGGGGAGGGGGGGGTAAAACAGCTGAGAAACCGAAATGCATTCTATAAAACAAAGTGGATTTACCAAATTATTAAGACTGGAAGCTTTAACTGGTTTAACTAGTAGATTAGCCAACTAAGGCTGTAAGCCTATGCTAGTTAATTTGGAAACACATCCTGCTGAACTCGGTGACCTATGATCTATGTGTGTTTATTTGGGAGTAACCAGGCCTTCTGGGCAGCCATGCACAGGCTCACACAACACATCTTGGGCTGACTGACAGTGCAATCCTAAACTGAGTTAGGATTGCATGCCTTTGCAACGTTCCTCCGTTGCAGCTTGGTTTAGAGTAGACTGTAAGATTGCACCATTATTCACAGTGGGACAGGGGTGCAAATTTTGCCCAGCGAAGGACAATTTTACTCACCAAAGTTGAAACTCAGTAGGGTGTTCTTGTAAAGGGCACTTAATAGAAGTCTACTCCACTCTTTAATGATTTATTCCAGGGATTCCCAACCAGGGGTCTGTGGACACCTGGGGGTCCTTGAGAACTCCAGAGCAGGTCTGTGGCCTTTCCATTATCGGACTTGGCCACAAGTTATAGAACCAGCTGCCCCAGCCCAGATGCTGGTGGGAAGGCTGTGGGTGTAAAAATCAAAAGGGTTGTGTCACAGTTGGTTGTGTCACAGTATGGGGAAGGGGTCTGGGCTGTCTTCTCCGCTCCTGCCAACATGAAGAGGTAGAGCTGCCATATGGTAGGAAAGGTGAGCAAAAGGAGGGTGAAGGGTGTGGGTGGTAATGACCCTTCCAGGGACATGTCATTTCAGGGGCAGGGCAGGGAGGCATGGCCAGCTGGACATCAACTCTGGGATAGAATCCTTGAAGCTTGAAAACTTATTCCAGGGCCTTCTTCCCAGTCAAAGGTTTGAAAAAGGCTGGTCTTTTCCCTTGCCCTCCTTTTTGGAATTCTATTTTCTGCGCTTTTATGATTGTTGCTGTTAGGTGCGAAGTCGTGTCCGACCCATCGCGACCCCATGGACAATGATCCTCCAGGCCTTCCTGTCCTCTGCCATTCCCCGGAGTCCATTTAAGTTTGCACCTACTGCTTCACTGACTCCATCCAGCCACCTCATTCTCTGTCGTCCCCTTCTTCTTTTGCCCTCGATCGCTCCCGGCATCCAGCTGGGAACTTTTATGGTCGATCGTATCTTATACTGTTTTTGTTTGCCTTGTTTTCTATTCTTGCCATCCTAATCCTATTTGCATCATTTACCACCTGACTGCATGGAATCATATTTGGCAATCCACCTTGAAACTGTAGGAAAGGTGGGTCATAAATCAATTAAGGTAAGGACTCTACTTTGTTAGCGTTGGTTAGGCTCTCCCGAGAGAGCGTGGAATGAAGAAATAAAACGTTAAAGATGGCTTTCCGTCGAACAACGAACACTAATTCTCATTTACGAAAGTATTAATTCTTTTATGCTTCCTTCAATAGTTCGAAGGGCTTTTGCGCCAAGACTTGGGGTAATAAACAAATGCATTGAAATCCAGCTGATTAGTTAATCAGCAAATTGGATAAAAGGCAGCTGATTAATCAACTAAAATCATTTAATTAGTTGACAGACCTAAAAATAATACGGACGCCGCATATTTTAATCTGGTTGCAATTGACTCGAGCTTTTAAGGAAAGTGGAATTTTACAAAATCCTATTATGTGGCCCCAGTTATTTGGTCCCCCCCCTAAACTGAAAAGTCTCCAAGTCTTAGATGCTTCTTTATAGAGAAAACCCTGCTCAATCATTCTGTTTTCACTCTCTGTACCTTTTCCAGATCTATAACATCCTTTCTGAGATGCTGGAGCGTGATTAATATTCCAAATGTGGCCTTGTCACAGATTCATAGAAAGGCATTTTAGGGGAATGGCCATTTTATTGTCAATCCCTTTCATATTCAACTGTACCATGGGATTTGTGTTGTTGCACACAGACGTTTTCATTGAAGTTATCCACTAAAATCCTCAAACCTCCTTTTCTAGTTAAAGGTAAAGGCAAGCCCTGTGCAAGCCCTGAGTCATGTCTGACCCTTGGGGTGACGCTCTCTAGCGTTTTCATGGCAGACTCAGTATGGGGTGGTTTGCCAGTGCCTTCCCCAGTCCTGACCGTTTACCCCCCAGCATGCTGGGTACTCATTTTACCGACCTCGGAAGGATGGAAGGCTGAGTCAACCTTGAGCCGGCTGCTGGGATTGAACTCCCAGCCTCATGGGCTGAGCTTTCAGACTGCATGTCTGCTGCCTTACCACTCTGCGCCACAAATCCAATCAGACTACGTCCACGGAGCTATGATTTTTCTGCCCCAGGTGTGTATTGCTTTACTTACAAAGCATTTCTCAACTTTTTTACCACTGAGAAACCCCTGAAACTTTCTTCAGGCTTTGATAAACCCCAGAAGTGGCTCAATCATGCAGAATATGGTTGGGAAGCAGAGCTGTGGACACGCCCACCTGGGGCCCCTCCCCTCCCCACCCCCTCCAGGGCCATATTTGTCCATTTGGGGGTGGGGGTAGGTGGATCGAAATGTACCTATGTGGTCATTTCACCCAAAAAGCGTCAAATTTTAAAACCACACAAACATTTAATTAACTCCCACCCATTTGGGAAACCCATCCAGGGCTGTCAAGAAAGGATGACTTACATTGAACCTCATTTACCAGAATGTCTCCCATTCAACCAGTTTGGAATTACTCTTTTGACATCAGCTCTGCATTTTCCGATCCGGAATTATTGGGACTCCCGTCTTCACCCTTTCAGTGAAGTTCTAATCAGTTAGACCAGGGGTAGTCAAACTGCGGCCCTCCAGATGTCCATGGACTACAATTCCCAGAAGCCCCTGCCAGCGAATGCTTCTCAATTCACTGAAATAACTGGCTTAGAAGAAGGGCAACTCTGTTCGGGATGAGACTATTGGTACCTTTATTTCTAATCATTAATTAGGATTAATTGGGTCCATCCCTAGCACAGGTCCTTATGAGAACCCACTACTTATTTTTCTCCAGTGTAAGAGCTGTCCAATGTACTCCGTCCCTCTGCTTTTCACATGCTGAACTACTTGCTTGTCTACATGAGGATCTGCTCTCTTACCCCAGAATGTTAAATCGCCATAACCAGCATCTTGGATTGTGCCTGGAAATAAATCAATCGCCTCTAGATTCTGAAGCTTTATTTCTACTGGACCCGTATCTAACTTCAATAGCAATAAATGAACACACACAAAAAATGGGGGGGAAATCTAGAGCATTTCTGGCAGGCATGCGTACATAAGCCATTCATAATAAGTATAGTAACGAAGATCAACCCAGGTCAAACACCCTGTTTTTCTCAGTTACTAAGTGGAAGGGATAAATACGCTGGCCTGCTTGGAGAAAGGGAGAGATTAGCCAACTTGACGTAGTGGTTAAGAGTGGCAGCTTCTAATCTGGCGAGCCGGGTTTGATTCCCCGCTCCTCCACATGCAGCCAGCTGGGGGACCTCGGACTGGTCACAGCCCTGATGCAGCTGTTCTCACAGAGCAGTCCCTGTCAGGGCTCCTTAAGCGTCACCCACCTCACAGGGTGTCTGTTGTGGGGAAAGGAAGGCGACTGTCAGCCGCTTTGACACCCCTCCGGGCAGAGAAAAGCGGGGTATAAAAACCAACTCGTCTTCTTCATCAAAATATACTACCTCCGCGGTACCCTGATGTCTGTCACTTCGCCGTAACTTAGATCTGCGCCATGCAACCCTGTGCGGCAGGGTTCTCGGATTTTGGGGATGCAGCCTGGAGGTGGCAAGGTTTAGGACTTCAATGAAATATAATGTCCTGCAGTCTGCTTGTAAGCGGCCATTTTCTCCCCGGGAAGTGATCTCTGTTGCCCGGAGATGAGCTGCCATTCTGGGGGATCCCCAGGCCCCACCTCAGGCTGGCATCCCTGCTTGTGCAGAGATACTTTGGACGAAGCAATTGCAAACTGAAAGCAGAAGCACAGGTCCTTCACCTGTTAATTCTTTCGTCCTTAAACAGAGCAATCAAAGGGAAGGGAAGGGAGAATAAAAGTCTAAATAACCCTCACACACAAGTGCTTCCTCTAAACCCGGGATGAGCTGAGTGGTGGCTCTCCATAGGTCCATGCACTACAATTCCCATGAGTCCCTGCCTGCTCATCCCTGCTCCAAACAAAATCTTCTCTAAGTGCAGACACCATCACTACCGGTTATTTAACCAGCTGATTCACTGTAGCGCAGGCAAGAAACCCGCTGTTGTTTTCCACACGCAAACAGCGACAAGTGTTGTTAGCGGCCATCCCAGCAGAAATCCCCCCACCCCGTTCCCGTCTGCACACGCCACAGCTGGAATCGGTGGCAAATAAGTGTCCCCCTCCCCATCCTTACATACGGCCCTCCCTCCCAACTGGATTGGCTATTCTTCTCAGTGTCAACAAGACCTTAAGGAGAGAGACACGGAGAGAGAGAGAGACAGACACAGAGAGAAGAAAACCCCTCCAGGCTCAAATCCAGGAACAAAAGAGAGATGTTGTCGAGGGAGCTCTCAGATAATGGCAGAAGCGCTGGGCTTGCAAACCTCCCCTTATTTTTCCCCACTTGCTTTTCTTTGCCTCTCCTGCAGCCCACACTGTGCTTTTGGGCTGCTTCTGAAAGGAAACAAGTAGATTCCGAAGTGAAGGGCTGGCGATCCTAATAGCCCACAATCAGGCTTGGAGGTTGAGCGTTCAGGAGAAAACGTTCTCCTCCCTCTAACACAGGGGTAGTCAAACTGCGGCCCTCCAGATGTCCATGGACTACAATTCCCAGGAGCCCCTGCCAGCAGACGCTGGCAGGGGCTCCTGGGAATTGTAGTCCATGGACATCTGGAGGGCCGCAGTTTGACTACCCCTGCTCTAACATGTCACCCATCACCCCCACTCTGCACGATGATAATATTAATGAGGACAGTGTATATAGGGTTGCCAGTCTCCAGGTCAGGGCTGGGGGGTCTCCCAGACTTACAACAGATCTCCAGACTGCAAAGAAGAGAGAAAATAGCCACTTGGAGGGTGTCTTTAGAGAAGTGGTTTTCAACCTGGGGGTTGGGACCCCCTTTGGGGGTCGAACGACTCTTTCACAGGGGTCATGGCAGGGCAAGCAGCTTGGCCGGGGGAGGGGGAGGGGAAAGGAGCTCCATCTACAACAACCTTGCAGGATAGATCGAGATCGTCTGTCTGGAGCAGTGGAAAAGAGCAAGATCAGCATGGTGGGACAAAGAGGCGGAACTGAACTGAGAAACCCCAGGGGGGGAAAAAAAACAATTTATATACAATCAGGAACAATGGATCTTCATGCCTTTTGTCAGTTTCGGTTTAATTTCTGCGCAAGAACCCTTGCGGAATTTTTGGGTTGGGGGTCACCCCAACAGGAGGAACTGGATTAAAGGGTCACGGCAATTTATTTATTTAGATTTATATACCGCCCTCCCCGAAGGCTCAGGGGGCACAATAGGAAGGTTGGCCACCCCCGCACATAACAGTCTAGCCTCCTACCCTGGCTGCCTCCTAGCAAGAAGGACTGGGGCCAGCGGTGGGAGGGATCAAATATTTACTGGATCCAGATGTTCTGACCTTGTCCCTTCTCGTTCCTACTTGAGGAAGGGGCAAAGCCAACCCAGGTAAGAGCTCAGACATGCCCCGTCACAGAAGACAGAAGGATGGGCTGTTACGGTACGAAGGCAAAACCTTACAGACTAACACACAACCCTATATATTCCAAGCCCGAAAAGGTCAGGGCAGGGCTAGGAATGTATGAGAGGCTGCCAGATAATCTGAAGAGAAAGCCTCAGTTGAACTTCTCACAGAATTAATCTGTTTAACCTTTGCGCCAGGAAGACCTCTGAGCTCCTCCACTTTGAATAAAAGCCAACGTTTTAAAAGAGGCGATGTTATACAAACCAGGCGCAGGATAAAAAAGAATGGAATAAGTTTGCAGGAAACGTATTCCTCACAAATGACCAAGATCCAAATCTTTACAGCGTTTTGGGCTTCTGGGGAATATCCGTAAGTGAACAATGCAATACATATATGTACTTAGACACAGCTGACAACACCTCATTGTCTTCCCCATTACATAAAAAACCCATTATACAAAATTCAATGGGCTATGTTATTGTAGTAAACCTGGTTCACTAGGTTTAGAGCAGGGGTAGTCAAACTGCGGCCCTCCAGATGTCCATGGACTACAATTCCCAGGAGCCCCTGCCAGCCAACGCTGGCAGGGGCTCCTGGGAATTGTAGTCCATGGACATCTGGAGGGCTGCAGTTTGACTACCCCTGGTTTAGAGCAATCTCAGCTTTGCTTTGATTGGCCGGTTTAAAAGCCAAGACCCCATTTTGGAAACCAAGTACGACTTTCGTTGACAGTTAGCTGGAGGAAGTAATGGGTAAGCTTAGCTTGACAGGGAAATTTCTTATTTACTTGAAAGGAAACCAGTTTGGCTTTCAGACCTCTATGCCTAAAAGTGCTATTCACAAAACATTTTTTTTAAATATTGGCCATAAACTGTAATTTGTGAGTGAATTTAAGATGACTCAGTCCTTTTTTGATGGCATACTTGGGAGAAAAAAAAAACCCCTAGTCTTGCATTTGAGTAAATACTGTATAACAGAAATACCAGGGAGAACCTTATATACAACACTTATGGAAAGGGTCTGCTCCTTGGTTAATATACTGGTTTTCAACCAAATACCTAGGAGCAGAAACTGTCAATGATCTTTGCCAGGTTTACAGGCGCTAATTAGAAGCTGAAACCCAAAGAACTGGAGTGTGAATAAACTCAATCTTCTTTCAAGGGCAGAAGTAAATGAATAACTAAGTGTGCTTTTCTCTTGAGCTGACAAAATTCACTTCTCTTCCATATTCCCCTCACTACAACCCTGTGAGATAGATTAGACTGAAAAGTGTGTTAGTAGACCAGTCTTTCTCAACATACTTCAGGCTACGAGAAACCACAGAAGTGGCGAGATCAAGCAGAATATGGTCGGGAAGCATCGGTGTGGGGAAGCCCTTCCCTTCCCACCCCCTCCAGGCCCATCGCTGGCCAGTTTGGCATGAGGGGCAGGTCGACATGAGCATATATGATCATTTCGCCCCAATAAATGTTTAACAAATTAATCCCCACCCATTTGGGAAACCCTTCCAGGGCTGTCAAGGAAACCCTGGTTGAGAAACAGTGGACTAGACCAAGGTCACCACGCAAGCTTCCATGGCAGAGCAGGGATTTGAACTTGGTTCCACACTGACTCTCTGACCCAGAATCCTGTCTTTCAACACTGGACAACTGAATATGACAAGGAACCGCACAAGAAAGGCCTAACAGCCTCGCTGGCTGATTGCCCCCCAAAATTTGGCAACCATGATCCAGAGCAGAAAGTCTTCAGCTACGTGTGAGTGTGAATGGGCCAATGTCATGCAGAGAGCATCGGTAGCTGAATAGGATTCAAACCACAATCCTAGGCTACAACAATACAATTGTTGTATATGCTAAGGCAGGGGGAGTCAACCTGTGGTCCTCCAAATGTCCATGGACTACAATTCCCATGAGCCCCTGCCAGCGCTTGCTGGCAGGGGCTCATGGGAATTGTAGTCCATGGACATCTGGAGGACCACAGGTTGACTACCTCTGTGCTAAGGCACGTCAATAAGTAGATTTATGGATTTTTTAAAGCACTTCCTCCCCCCTCAAAAAAGCATTTGTCACTGAGGTAAAACATACACCCCCCACTGTTGAAATCTTGTGTTGCTACTTAAAATCCTAGTCGTGTTATCTCCTTCACAGTGTATTTCAGTCAATTTTCACTGAAATATGGTTCTCTAAACAGTGCATGACATTCATTACTAATCCCAACATAAGCAGTCCTATCAGTCACAGAGCTTCTTCAAAAACATTCACATGCACAAAGGATGCTGAGGGGTGCAGACTCCCACTCCCACGAAAGGCGAAACCTTGAGAACACGGAATTATTTGGCCTTCAAAAGTTAGAAAGAGAGGATCCCTATGTAAGAAGGAAGAATTGGCCCAATATAAGTGTGTCTGTGTGTCAGATCTGAAGGGTAAGGTAAAGGTGAAGGTATCCCCTGTGCAAGCACCGGGTCACGCCTGACCCTTGGGGTGACGCCCTCCAGCGTTTTCTTGGCAGACTCAATACGGGGTGGTTTGCCAGTGCCTTCCCCAGTCATTACCGTTTACCCCCCAGCAAGCTGGGTACTAATTTTACTGACCTCGGAAGGATGGAAGGCTGAGTCGACCTTGAGCTGGCTGCTGGGATCGAACTCCCAGCCTCATGGGCAGACAGCTTCAGACAGCATATCTGCTGCCTTAACATTCTGCGCCACAAGAGGCTCTATATTTGAAGGCTAAATTGCTTAAAAACAATTGAAAGAAACCAATTATAATCTCTGTCCTGCATCTTCCGGACCACAACCGTTTTAAGGAAATCTACATGAAATATACATCTTCTTGTTTACCTGAAAGGGCCATCAAGAGAAATGGGTTGTTTCATCACAAATTTACCTACATTCCCTTTACCTTCTGGTTATTCTAGTATCCCACCCACCTCTCCAATATTTCTTAACTTCAAATTGTGATTTTCCTTTCGATTGTCTGTTTTCTTCAAAAAAAAAAGAGCCATAGACGGTTTCATGCCGTGAGCTGGATGACCCAAGTTAGCCCCGTTTCATTACATCTTGGAAGATAAACAGGCTCAATCCTGATTGGTATTCAGATGGGAAATGATCAGGGGACACCAGGGTGGCCATGCAAAGGTGGGCAACCCCCTCTGTCCTCTCGCCTTGAAAAAGCCACAAGGTTTGCCACACGTGGCCTACAATTCCATTGGGTTCCCTACTGAGCCACAAGCTGCAGATGCCTGGCTTAACGTCTCTGGTTTGGGCAGGAGAGGACATGGCCTAAGGGTAGAGGCAGAAAGGAAGACGGTGAGCAAAGTGCAAACGCAGAGCATCGGGTGAGAACTTGTCCTCCTGTCTTCAGTGACATTTTACAAACCTTGGGGCAACCGAGCAAAATGTTCCTGCTTAGAGAAAGGGCAATTAAAGCCACTGGCAACATCTGAGTTGACTGGCGCTGAAGATAAACGGCAACCACAGGAAAAAACTTGCCAATTTGACTTGCGTTCTTCCTTTTTTCTACATATAGCAAATTGTTTCTGCCTGTGGGAAGGAGAAAAGATGCAAACCTGGAAGTGCCTTTTGAGCAATAACAGGCAGCTTCTTAAATCCCCGGAGAGGAACTGTGCGATTCTATACAGAGCGTCTACGGTGAATCCCACTGGAATAGCCCTGCATAGGATTGCACTGTACTTTTAACACTCAGCTGCACAGAGGACTGATCCGGGAAGCTTTCTACCTTGGATTCAAACGTCATCAACCATTAGGTTCCACTGTGCCCACTAATACCATCACCCCTCAATTATGTGCATCAGAGGCCAAGTCTAGAGAACGCTCTCCAAGAATCCACAGGCCCTTATCCACAGGCTCACCATAGAGCGGGGGTAGTCAAACTGCGGCCCTCCAGATGTCCATGGACTACAATTCCCATGAGCCCCTGTCAGCATTCACTGGCAGGGGCTCATGGAAATTGTAGTCCATGGACATCTGGAGGGCCGCGGTTTGACTACCCCTGCCGTAGGGATATGGACAGTGAAAACACACATCCTTTCCACATCAAAGTCATGCATCATTAATAGTTGTTGGGAAAGGCTTGAGACCCTGCAGAGTTGCTGGCAGTCAGCCTGGGCAATGGTCTTCAGCTACCAGGGCTGGCCAAACGACGACTCTCCAGTTGTCCATAGACTACAATTCCCACAAGGCCCTGCCAGCATCATGCTATCAGGGGCTCCTGGGAACTGTAGTCCATGGGCATCTGAAGAGCCACCCATGAGATCTTTGTGTCATGTATAAAACCACTGGGCCCTCCTCCGTTAGCGGTTTCAAAACTGGGTCCCTGTGAAAGTCACCTTTTTGTGCTAGGATGCTCAGCCTCAGGGATGATGGCAAGAAATAAAGCCCCAAGTCATGATAGCAACAGTGACCTGGAACTCCATCTTTAACGTATTTCCAATCCATTTTTTATATCCAACTGGTTCAAACTAAGTTTAAAAACCCAGGCGGACAGAAAATAGCATTTACAAGCAAAATAAAAAAATAAATAAAAAGGGCTGGCTCTCCACTCCTCTGTTTTATGCAGATCTCCACTGGCTAACTGTACTCTGAACATATTAGAATGATGTTTATTCTAGTCCAGGGCTGGCCAGACTGTGGCCTCTCCAGTTGTCCATGGACTCCAATTCCACAGCTGGCCACCCCATAAGTCCTTCCCAGAGATTAATTTGCCCACAACCTGGGCCCCTTGTATGCAAACGCACGCTTTGAGGGAAAGCCCTGCTGAATGGCATCTTTCCTTTTTTATGCATATTGTCAACGTTGTGCGATTCAAATGACAACTGTTACTGGGGATGCCTCCACAGAGAGGGGATAACACTTCCCTCCCACCGCCAGGCTGCTCCGTTCCCCCAAGCAAGAAAAGGGAATTCTGAAATCAGCTGGAATGGCTCAAACAGCGTCTGGCCTGGTTATTTTTGCTCGGAAAGCAAGCCGGCACAATTTTTAAAATAATTTAATTTCCCCCCCTCAAAATGAGAAAATATTCTTCAAGTGATGAGTCACAGCGATCAAAATTCGTAATAGAATGGTCTGTCTTAAATGAATCTGGGCAGCTGTGTTTATCTACCTTTTCTATTTTCTCTTGTTATCTTTTAAGATGTTTTAATTCCTGGTTTTAATGGGTGTTTCTTATGCTGGTCTATGACCGTAATAAAACTAACTAACTAACTAACACAGTGGTGTGTTTTTAAAACAGGGGGAAAAAAATTTAAAGGCCTTGGGCAGGGCGGTACAGAGGGATGTTTATTACCAACACGAGTCCCCCAAAACCATGCTCACCAAGCATTTGGCTGTGGCCGGGCTGCCAGGAACACCCAGGAACCCTCTTCCCTTCCTCGAATCTCCTGCACCATCTAGTTCTGGCAACTAATCTGAGGAGCAATATCAATGAGATAGGAAGTATGGGACACCAATTTTAGAGAATTATGGAGCAGATTTAACAATGTTGATTTTATTTGATGTACACCGCCTCAAGGCAGCTCAGCCGAGAGGGTGGGTCCTATAAAACCTAATTATTTATAAATAAATACTTTCCTTAGAATCATAGAATCATAGAGTTGGAAGGGGCCATACAGGCCATCTAGTCCAACCCCCTGCTCAACGCAGGATCAGCCCAAAACATCCTTCTTCAGCCCAGCTGTTTAGGGCACTGAATCTCTATTTTCCTTCACACCTGGACAGCTTCCCCCCCCTCACCCGCATCCTCTCTTCCTCTCTTTTATTTCTCCTTAAAGAAAATCAAGGGAACAGAACCTAAAAAGATCATAGCGTGGAGCATTTTGGTCAGGGTGCAATCCACATACTCTGGATCAGTGGCTTTAGCAAGGGAAGGAGGACGCCGTGGAATCCTTGCACACTGCGGAAGATTCAGGGCTAAATTTACGGTCCACAAGCAATTCCCACACAGCCGTAGATAGGGCTCTCTGCCGCTGTGCATGAACTTATAGAAAACAAACCGAATATTCTCATCTTGGGCTCGCATTGGAGGGAAAATCAAAGGACCTTGTGCGCTGTTATGTCCTTCTCCACTTAAGAGCCCCTTTGAGTGATGCCATTGTTTCGAGGAACATCGAAAACCTCTTCTAGAAGGATTTTCCCCTCCCCTTCCTTTATATATATTTCTTTATACATAGATATTACATGTGTGTGTGTGCATTATTTGTACACCCAGCTTATCCAAGGATTCAAGGTAAGGTCACTATTTTGTTGGGCACAGAACAAAAGAACCAAGCAAGGACCATGTTCTTCTGCGCTGAGCTTGTGCCGTTCCTACTCCAGGAAACTTTTGAACCTATTACTAGATCAACATTTACAAAATGGTCTAAAATGTTAGCCAGGGGGAACTTCTGAATCGAAATGAATGGGTTTTTTGTATGAGCGACAGAGGTGTCATTTTTTTTTTCATTTTTTTTTCCTTCCACTTATTTTTGACTGTTCAAGGCAGGAGAAAACATTTTCTTGTTAGAAATATAATAAGGCATTAACAACAAACGGTTAATAATGAACCAGTCAGAGACGGGTGAAGGAAAGATTCCTGGAATTTAAGGTGGAAGAGAATATCTAACTTGCATGGGGGGGTCCAGCAGGCAGATTTCAAGCTCCACAAGAGGAGACTACCCAGGCTTACAGATGCATACATAACATAAAAATATGATATTACAAAAAACATTATTGGAGACTTAATCACACTGGAAATAAAGCTGGAAATAAAGCACAATTCCACAGGGCCTGTAAGACAGAGCTCTTCTTCCAGGCTTCTGGTCAGACCCAAAATTAACATCTACTCAATTATCTATTTTATGGCCCCACCCATTCTATTTCTTTTATCCAACTGCAAACCTCCAAACCAGCCCGTCTTTTGGGGGAGCTGTAACACACATTCTGTGCAGAAAACGATTGCTGTTAATTTTAATCTTGAATTTTAACCTCTGTGCTAAATTAATTTCAAATCCAATAGTTATTTGGTTAACGATTGTATTTTACCCACAGCGTGCACCGCCCTGAGCTGGTTGGCCAGGAGGGCGGTCTAAAACTGAGGAAACAACTACATAAACTAGCAATATACACACATCATAACAGCCCGCCCCCCTAAGGAAAAAGTGTTTAGAGTTTCCTAGATATTCATGCTAGGTACAAATAGTTTTTTGGCAAGTAGTTAGTAGAGAGGGGAAGAAATCTGGGTAAGAAAGGGGTACCCGGGCACCGGATGAGTTGGGAACTGTTTCCCATGCACACCATGCGCTGCCACACACAATGCTCTGAAACAATGGCAATAAAATCAGAGTCCAGTGGAGCGTTTAAGACCAACAAAGGTTTATTCAAGGGGTGAGCTTTCGAGTGCAAGCACTCTTCCTCAGACTTGCTTGCACTCGAAAGCTCACGCCTCGAATAAATCCTAAAGGTGCTACAGGACTCTGAATTTATTGTGCTACTTCAGAACAACATGGCGACCCATTTGAATGAAACAATGCCAGTTCTAGTATGCTAGGAGCACAACCACAAAACAAAGATAACAACAACAAAACCCCAACATTCCTCACAAACACATGAAAATGCCTTACTGTATCCCACCATTGGTCCATCAAAGGTCAGGACTGTCTATTCCAGGAGCAGCCAAATAGTGGTTCTCCAGATGTCCATGGTCTACTGTTCCCATGAACCCCTGCCAGCACTGGCAAGCCACAGTTTGGCCACCGCTAGTCTCAAGTGGAAGTCTTTCACGTCATCTGACCATCTTAACTTGAGAAGCTGAGGACTGAACCTGGGGACCTACCACAAAGCCACATCCCCTCCCACTTGCCCATCACTGATAACTCCTCGTCAACATGACGTGTTCTGCAGCGTCAACCATCAGAATACTCTAGTTAAGAGAGAGTGTGGAAAAAGGAGATACAGAAGGGAGATTACTGATGGATCATTGATGTCTAAGGACCTTTTGAAAGCCCTGAAGTCATAAAGAACAGAGGTGAAGGAGATACAGAAGGGAGATTGTTTACTGATGGATCATTGATGTCTAAGGACTTTTTGAAAGCCCTGAAGTCATAAAGAACAGAGGTGGAGTGATGGGCTGCATACGGCATCCCTAGAGGTATTGCGTGGTGGGAGTAAGGGATTCCCAGATGTTCAGTGACTGATTGATTGGTGGTTGTTAAAAGAGCTACTGGCCGGCTTGGCTTCGGCCCACAGAAGCTTTTTAAGATCACAGTTGAGTTGCAAACTCAACTCCTGCATCATAACAAACTGGAGTCAATAAAAGGATAGCATTTTATTTATGCAACACACAGAGATGCCGCCCTCTCATCAATATGCACAGGAACGCTTAACAGTTGAGCTTAAAAGGGCAAAAGAGAATGAAACGACGAGGAGGAAAAAGTCCTCTAAAAATAGAGGCCTTGACTTTACTTAGTTCTTTACACGGTGTGAAGTTTTGCTCCGGCATCCAATGGGACCAAGATAGAAGTCTCCATTATCATAGAATCATAGAGTTGGAAGGGGCCGTACAGGCCATCTAGTCCAACCCCCTGCTCAACGCAGGATCACACTGGGCCACGGTCCAAGGCTCATGTTCTGCATGAGATCCTGGCATGCAAATTTTTGATGGTTTTTTCTCAAAAGATCTTAAGTACTAAGACTGAAAGGACATGGGAAATACACAATAGGGATTTTCCACAGCCCTTTTTTAAAAAGTTAAAAACAACTGTGGTGTATTCCTGTGTGAATTGGATCATGGACATATCATTTGGGAAGGGGGATATAACCAACATCGTTGTTCCAGATTTAAATATCTCCTCCCCCAAGCTGCTATTCGCTCCTCAGAGGAAAACATGTAGATACCCCTGGAGTATTACAAGGACTTTCCTCATGGGTCAAAATGGTAGCCTCAGGAAGCTAGTGCAAATAAAAAAAAACCCACAGGGGGCACCAGCTGCTCTCAACTTTAAAGAGAAACGCACAAGAGAATACCTTCACAGTCCCCCTCCATCTTTTCTGGTCCTATGACCCTGGCACAGTAGCACCAACACTGGATCTTGACCACTGGCCTACCTTGACATAGGTTAGTAGCTGTGTGGGTTCAGAAGTAAAATCCAAAAACCAAACTAACCCCAGAAGTGAATCCACATAAAGGACCAACCAAATTTCACATCCACCAGGCTGGATGTTACAAAAAAAAATGTTCTAAAAGAAAAAGGGAATTCCTCAGAACGTGATAGTTTTAGATTTTGCATTCCCAACGTACATCCAAGCATCCAGTCCAAATTGCACAATGTCTTCCATCTACATACTTTTCTCGGATGCTTTAGGATGCTTTGGGCTGATCCTGCGTTGAGCAGGGGGTTAGACTAGATGGCCTGCATGGCCCCTTCCAACTCTATGGTTCTATGATTCTATGATTCTATGAGCAGGGGGTTGGACTAGGTGGCCTGTATGGCCCCTTCCAACTCTATGATTCTATGATTCTATGAGCAGGGGGTTGGACTAGATGGCCTGCATGGCCCCTTCCAAGTCTATGATTCTATGATTCTATGATTCTATGAGCAGGGGGTTGGACTAGATGGCCTGCATGGCCCCTCCTACCAACTCTATGATTCTAGACCAGCCCTTTTCAACGTTTTTACCATTGCGAAACCTCTGTAACGTTCTTCAGGCTTCAAGAAACCCGGAAGTGATGTCAGCAGGTTAACACCTCCTTTCACCCCACCCCAGAAGTCACATGCCACCAGAAGGGACATAACCCAGACACTCCATTGGATGTGAAATCATTGTCACCCCCTGCCACACACTCCCCCCCAGTGCAGTGCAGTTAAATTAAAACGAGAATAGTTACCTCTCTGGATTCCAGTCACTACCACAAGCAAGGAGCCTGGGCCAGCAAGGATTTTTATGACTCCTCCCCTTTTTAAAGGCTCCTCCCCTTTCTACCCCATCTGGGGCCATTTTGGGAAGGGGGAGGCCAGTCAGCATGAGCAAATATGGTCTTGTCACCCAATAGTTTATATATATAACAATATATATATCTCCTATATACGATATATCTCCTACCCAATCGGGGCCGGTAAGAAACCCCAGGGTTTCACGAAACGCCTGATCTAGAATGATGGACATCATCCTTTCCAAGTTCTCTGCTGGTCTCCAGAGTTAACAGAGGCAGCGATGAGAAAAGACGCACAGCTGATGTGACGCAAAAACAAAACATGCACGTGCCCAAGAGTCCCCTCCTGTCCCCGTTGTCGAGAAACCTTCCGTTTTATGATCCCAAGCTCCAGAAACACCCTAGAATCATACGGGACTTTCCCAGCCGGGGGGTCTCTATAGCCTGTTTGTTGTGCTTACCCTAAAATCCAATATAAAGCATAGCCAGACATTGTCTCATAGCCCTTCCCTCCACTTCTCTTAGCTGTTTAAGGACAGAAACAGAAGGGCTGGGGTCTCCGTTCACCTTTTTACAGGTAAATAACAGGTGCAGGAAGAGGAGGGAACCCCTGCTGAAAGGGGAATCTTTGCAGGGGCGGCTTCTCATGCAGAGCCCACCTCTGCTTTAAATCCCACAGGGTAGAAGTGACCAAACTGTGGGTCTCCAGATGTCCATGGACTGCACATATTATGAGTCCCTGGTAACTGTAGCGCATTGTCATCTGGAGAGCCAGTTTGGTCACCCCTGTCATAGAGGAACTTTTCTCTATCTCTCTTTCTCTCCTCCCTAAAACGAAAGCAGAAGCCAGCAAGACACCAAATGCCTGAGTAGTACAACCACCAAAGCAAACCTCCTGAGACACAAAGCCATATGCCAGCTCCAGCCCAGCCCACTGTGTAACAATCGACATTATGCAGGATGCCACCGCATTCAAGTCCGCATGTGAGAGAGTTATAGGAAATCTACAAATGTCAAATCACATCCGACATGCTTTGGAACACACACACACACACACACACACACACACACACACACACACACACACACACACACACACACACACACACACACACACAAACCTACAGACACAAATAACCCAGCTCTGTGTTATTATAGCTGTTATCGAATATGGATAGGACAAGATACAATAGGATCCTTATTTTGCTTGCCAGTTTCCCAGGGTGCCTTGCAAAGCCATCGCTGGCTTTCGACGTGCTGAAAGAGATGCCAACTGTCACAATTTATACCCAAGCCAGGCGGCATCCTTTCAAGAAACAGCTTTCAAAAACATTCTCCATCTCCAAATTTTTTGTTTTAAAGGTCTGACTTCATGGAGGCAGGCAAAATGTCTGAAAGCACGGTCCGTGCTGGGCTCGAAGACAACCTTCAAGAAAGCGCACATAATTCTCCCTTTTGTAAAACATTCCCATTTAAAATACCATCGTTTTAAAGAATGAATTGCAAATTGTACGCACAGTACTTGTGCATTGTTATGTGTGTCCCAGTTATGATTGCTGCTTTGACTGTTATGGTTACAAATGTATTCCTTCATTTCCTGTTGTTCGATGTAAACTGCCCTGAGACATCGTAGTGAGGGGCGGTATATAATTCAATTGAATGAATGAATGAATGAATGAAGGAAGGAAGGAAGGAAGGAAGGAAGGAAGGAAGGAAGGAAGGAAGGAAGGAAGGAAGGAAGGAAGGAAGGATGATAGAAGGCAACTGGAAGGAAGGAATAATGAATGAATGAATGAATGAATGAATGAATGAAGGAAGGAAGGAAGGAAGGAAGGAAGGAAGGAAGGAAGGAAGGAAGGAAGGAAGGAAGGAATAATGAATGAATGAATGAATGAATGAATGAAGGAAGGAAGGAAGGAAGGAAGGAAGGAATGAAGGAAGATAGAAGGCAACAGGAAGGAAGGAAGGAATAATGAATGAATGAATGAATGAATGAATGAATGAATGAATGAAGAAGGAAGGAAGGAAGGAAGATAGAAGGCAACTGGAAGGAAGGGAAAAAGGAAGATGGAAGGGAAGGAAGGGAAGAAAGGGAAGGAAGGGAGGAAGGAAGAGCATAGTGATTATTAAAGAAAGCTCATTTTGAAAAGATTAAGGATGGGGGCCTAGTGTGAGTTCCTAAATTCAACAGAGTGGCTAGAAAGACTCAGAAGGCAGTCTTGGGTGGATTTAGATCCTTCTAAGCTCATCTACTTCCACAAACTTAGAAGAGGGTGACCCTGTGCAAGCACGGCAGTGCTACAATGTCACCCGCGGCACAGTTAAAATCAACAGCCTAGCCTCATGTAAGTTGGCCTAAGATGCACTGCCAGGCTGCATATGCTATGAGCAGCGGGTGAAGCATGCCGGCCAAAGATTCGAAAGCTTTCCCTATGATCGACCAACAAGATGGCTGGTTTATAAAAGAAAAGCACAAACAGTAGAAACTTTCAGAACAACAACGGCACCATGCTTTTCCTTCCCACTTTCCCCTGGCACTAGGTTTGCGGCTAAAGGCCTAGTCCAGCCCTTAAATGATGCATCACTCTGGCCCAAATGTTGTGGCACTTTACAAGGCTAATAACAGCACTTCGCAAGCATGTGGTGGGTTTGTGGCATTCAATACATTTCAGCCAGGATTCTGGCTGCCACCAACAGTGAAACTCCCAACCATTTTGTTAGATAGGATGGTGTGTGTGTGTGTGCACACGTGTGCGGGGAGACTGTTCTCAGATCAGCCAGCTTCCTGGCATTCTAGGAGAATGAGGAACTCAACCAACCATGGTCTTGCAGATCCGTAACTCTATTATACCACGGTGGATTCTGGCATTTCATAGAATCATAGAGTTGGAAGGGATCTCCTGGTCATCTACTCCAACCCCCACACAATGACGGACACCCACAACCCTCTCGCTCATCCACTGTCACCTGCCACCCCCTTGAACCTTCACAGAATCAGCCTCTCCAACAGATGGCTCTCCAGCCTCTGTTAAAAAATTTCCAAAGATGGAGAACCCACCACCTCCCAAGGAAGCCTGTTCCACTGAGAAACCGCTCTGTCAGGAACTTCTTCCGGATGTTTAGATGGAATTTATTTGCATTAATTTCATCCCATTGGGGGCAGGTCAACATGACCAATGGGATGAAATTAATGCCAAAGAAATTCATTTATCATATTTATATTGGTCCAGCTGGCTCATAGCGGTTTACAATACTGGCCATCAAAATACAATAAAATCCCCACAGACCAACAATCCCACCCCCAGCAGGTTCGATGGCCCCTTCAACCCAATGGTTCGGGGAGGGTATTTGGAGGAGGAACCCAACAGATCTTCCCAGCCTCGGCCTCAACCAAACGCCTGGTGGAACAGCTCCATCTTGCAGGAACTGTGATAGCTCCAACAGGGCCCTCAGCTCTTCTGGGAGCTCATTCCACCAGGTGGGGGCCAGGACCAAAAAGGCCCTGGCTCTGGTCGAGGCCAGGCACACTTCCCACAGGCATGGCCCTTGGCTCCTTGTGGCAAAACAGACTATTGTTTCTTTTCATGCAGCCCAAATGAGCCAGATACTTGGCATCTTCATGAAACCTAGGATGTCTGTATCATGAGAGGAGAAGCGTGTAATAACTCAAATCCACAAAGCTGCTTCATAAGTCAGACCGTTATCCTATCAATATCATTATAATATGCTTTGACTGGCAGAAGCTCTCACTATTTCAGGTCCAGTTCCTTTCACATCACCCCCTACCTGATCTCCTCAACTTGAGACACTGGGGATTGAACCTGAGACCTGTGGCTTATGAAGCAGATGCCCTCTGACTGAGCCAGACCCTTTGCTGCCGCTGTCCATCTTATCTTGTGCCCCCTTTCAGGGCTGTAGCTTAATCTATGTCAAGTCCCTTGTCCCTTCTGAAATACCAGGACATCCATTATTCTGAGTTGGACTATGGCCTAAAGCTGTTTTTACAAGTTGCACTTAAATTGGGAGGGGGAGGCATTTCTCTCAGATCTGTAGTTTGAAAATGAAACCTGGAACGTACTTCCTGCTTCATAATGACCCACTTTCTGCCCTTCATTAATAGCATTCACAAATGTATTCCTTACTCAAAGGCATCCTAAGCCAGGTTTTCTCCACTTTTTTAGAAGGAGAAGAAGAAGAAGAAGGAGAAGGAGAAGAAGAAAGGAGAAAAAGAAGAAGTTGGTTCTTATGTGCCACTTTTCTCTACCCAAAGGAGTCTCATACAGTCGCCGTTCCCTTTCCTTTTAACGTTGAGAACCCCCTGAAACATTCTTCAGGCTTTGAGAAACCCCAGACGTGGCAGGATCATGCAGAATATGGTTGAGGAGCAGAGCTGTGGACATGCCCACCGAGGGCCCCTCCCCTTCCTACCCCCTCCAGGCCCTTCATTGGCCATTTTGGGAGGGGGGCAGGTCAACATGGCCATATTACATTAAAATAAAACATCAATTAACTCCCACCCATTCAGGAAACTCTTCCAGGGCTGTCAAGAAAGCCTAGGGCTTCACGAAACCCTGGTTGAGAAACTCTGTCCTAAACTGAAGTACCATAAAGTGTGGTTCTCAAGGCAAAGAGATGAGCCAAGGTGCCTCGCCAATGCACTGCAGCTGTGATCTCCCCTGGTGGTCTTCCACCCTACTACTGACCATGAGCAACCAGGCTTTGCTTCCGAACTCTCCCGACAACGATCGAAACCTCGGGGCTGTAGCCCCAGTTCAAGCTACAACAAGTTTACAAACGGCCTCTAGAGCGTTAGCAAAAGGGGATGAAATCAAAAGAACTTAGCACACAAGGTTCTGTAGCCTGGGCAAGTTGTGTGGGAAGACGGGACAGTAAATGTCTGTGGGCTTCCTTACAAGCTGTTGTTTCTTGGACCTTCCCTATCTGCTGTGCTTCTAATTCTGCTCTGATAGCAAACATTCAAGATTTATGAAACAATATCTTCAGCTATGCGTTGAATTCCCCCTATGTTCTCCATTTAGGGACAAGTGAGCAACCTTTGGACAGCTTCCATAGGATGCCTGAAGGTTCAGGAATACTTCTGAAAGCCCTCGGTCAATTTCTAACAGTAATGCAAGAAAAAATGAAGGAATTCCTGTCCTGCACAATGACCCTTTGGTCTTTCTCATCTTAGTGAATGGGTAAATTCCTGCCTTGTATTACGGTAACATATGCATAAAGCTTGTGCATTTACACAGGGCATGTTTTCCTTGAGCTCAAAATCTAGCCTTGATTTGCAATGACTGCTGGTTCAGAAGTTGTTCCTGACAGAGCGGTTTCTCAGTGGAACAGGCTTCCTCGGGAGGTGGTGGGTGCTCCATCTTTGGAAGTTTTTAATCAGAGGCTGGAAAGCCAACTGACGGAGAGGCTGATTCTGTGAAGGCTCATGAGGGATAGGGTTGTGAGTGTCCTGCATAGTGCAGGGGGTTGGACTAGATGACCCAGGAGGTCCCTTCCAATTCTGTTATTCTATGATTCTCCAAACTGCACAGTATTGACACTCTAGAGAATCCCAAGTACTAGTTACAAAGGAAATCAGAAGCTAGGTCTATCTATGGGTTATTCTATGATTCTAAGGTTGACTCTCAGGCTGACACTACTGGAAATCTGGGAACAGCCGAGGAGCAAATTTCTCTAGACAAGTAGCCATCCACTTTTCCTGATCAAGGACCACCCAACACGGCAGCATGGAACCATTTCAGCTGAGAGTACGTGACATTACGATCATATGACTTCAGCCACATGATGAGAGGAAGAAATGAGGAATAAACCATGGAAATCCTCTCCACTGCTGAGGGGCCATCCCGATGCTGAACCCAAGAACACCTGAGCCTGCCTCATGCCCATTCATAATGCCACCTGTGCATCAAAGTCAGTACAGTCTACTCTGACACACAGCAGCTTACAAGGGTGTCAGGATCTGGGACCTTCTGAATGCAAAGCAAATGGTCTGTTACTAAGTTTTGCATGCTCCTCTTAGCTTATATGCAAAAAGCGTATGGGGGTGTAGCTGCCTTGCTTCCTATGCATGTGCCCTAGCAGCAGAACCTTCCAAAAAGCAGCCAAATCCCCATCATGGGTCCCTCTACAGGCACTGTAATTTCTAAGGATAGAATCATAGAGTTGGAAGGGGCCATACAAGCCATCTAGTCCAACCCCCTGCTCATAGAATCATAGAATCATAGAGTTGGAAGGGCCATACAGGCCATCTAGTCCAACCCCCTGCTCAACACAGGATAGAATCATAGAATCATAGAGTTGGAAGGGGCCATTCAGGCCATCTAGTCCAACCCCCTGCTCAACGCAGGATCAGCCCTAAGCATCCAAGAAAAGTGTGCATCCAACCTTTGCTTGATGACTGCCAGTGAGGGGGAGCTCACCACCTCCCTAGGCAGCCTATTCCACTGCTGAACTACTCTGACTGTGAATTTTTCCCCCTGATATCTAGCCTATATCGTTGTAGTGTAGTTTAAACCCATTACTGCGTGTCCTCTCCTCTGCAGCCAAGTTTGGACCGGCTAGTGCTTGGGATGGGAAACCAGAAAGGAACCCTGCGTCTGCTTCCTTAACCCCTACTAGAAAGCCTGGTTTTAAATGTAGAAAGCAACCACCAAACCCAACCTGCAGTAGAGCAATAAAGCAGTATATGCCTGTTTTTTATTTTTAAAAATTCTTTGCAGAAAGGAGATGCCCCTATCTGGTTTCTTGGCTTCCTTATGGCTCTCCGGGTAATCCTTACCTCCTTGACCTGCAAGCAAAGCACTTTCACTGTACACAATACTGGCATATTGACAACTCCTTCACTACTGTCTGACCTCCTTGCCGGCCTCCCTTGGCCATCTGGGAGTTACTGCTTGTGTGTACTGGCCACAACCCAACAGAGAGTTAAGTAGGCTTTGTTTCCATGGGCTTAAGTGACCCTGTGCCAGACCATTCATCGTCCATACAAAAACCAATGGCTGAATATTTTTTTATAGCTCAAGAGCCACTGATTGCACATTCTTGTATCTCCCTCTAAATCCAACAGGCCTTAAAAGTGTTCAACATAGGGTCATGTCCATGGTTAGTCGCAGATTTGAAATGCTGGGATTTTAATTTTTTTGTGTGTGCAAATAATCTCAGATACACGTGGATCGGAGAGGCGCTAAAGGGACTGTTCTATGAGATACTTGATGTTGGCTCCATACTCAAAGCTCACTTTAAAACTAATTTTTGCTTTGGTAAAGTCAAACCAGAACCGCACGACCCTTTCAATACATTCAATACATTCACAACTCATCATAGCTTCAAGGGACTTCCCAATTACTCCTGGAATACTGAAATGGTACCCTGATTTTGCAAAATGTGTTGAATCACTCTTAAATTATTCCACTAATCTGCTTACACTGATTGGGAGGGTGGAGGGTAGAAGACTCTGCTTCCATGACATGTTATTGTACTAAAGACAGGACTTGGGGACGTATATCTCGAACGGTACGAGATAAAAATTAATTGTGTGTATGTGGGGGGGGGGGGGATACAATCCAAACACTGATTACAACTGCTGTTGTTCTATATTATTACTGGGCAGGCCTGTACAAACAGAATGAAGGCCAAGCCATGAGATGATTTCCCCCACGCCCCCTTCATCTTTTTTCCCCCTGTATATATTTTGCAACATTTGTGTATACTGTCATTTCAATTTTGTAAATTTCATTTAAAAATTACACGGATGCCAGAATACTGAGTTTTAGGGGAAGGGCAGATGGGGCAGAAATGAAAAGGGAGTCCAAAATGGGGAAAAAATTGGAGGGGGGGGGTTCAGACGCAGGCCTCCCTCGTTTCTAGGTACTGACCGAGGAGTTGAATTCCTTGCTGGCACCGTATGTTGTGAACCTATGAGGCTGAACTGTATTCTGAATTTCTCTGCCTCTCTCTCTCTTTCACACGCATGGATAGACAGGTGCATCTTGTAACCGCCTCTTCTAGGGATGCCAACTCTTGGGGGGGGGATCCCACCTGGACTACTCCAACGCAGCATGTTCAGCAGGAACCAGCAGCAGGGATTCCTGCAGGTGAAGCCCCCCAACAGGGGCCGGCGGGCAAAGAGCCGGCCACCCCCTTCCCCTTGGCCCGCTCTCAGGCCCTACAAAGAAGAAACGGGCCTCTGACTGCAGACTTTATCCCCCCTTCGAAAGGAAAGGAAAGCAAGCCATTCCAAATGCACCGAAAATGTCTGCAACATCGCCAACACCCCACGGCACCGTCCAGGCCCGCCGCTCGCTAGCCAAGGCCCCCTTCCCCCATTTAGGCCACAATCCTAAACCCAGAGCGGGGCTCTGCCAGGTTAGGGCACCGTTGCCAAGGCGCACCAGCGGGGAAGAAGCTGGGGAACGTCGCTATCCTCCCTCGCCCTCCCCCCATGTCTCCTGCCTGCAAAGGAGCAAGGGGGCGGGGAGGAGAAGGCGCCTTCGGTGCCCAGTTTGGGGGAGAGGCCGAGCGCGCACAAGGCACCGGCGTCATT
The DNA here is from genome assembly GCF_049243985.1 of Paroedura picta. Lineage (NCBI taxonomy): Eukaryota > Metazoa > Chordata > Lepidosauria > Squamata > Gekkonidae > Paroedura > Paroedura picta. The sequence goes on from NC_135386.1 coordinate 9,107,678, forward strand.
GTCATGCCGCGCCGGCTCCTGTCTCCTTCCCCCCCTCCCCAACAAAGGTCCCCCGGCCTGCTCTGGCCACCAGGCCCCCTCCCACCGTCACCACCACCACCCGGGCAGGAGGGAGGGGGCGTCTGCAGGTCCTGATAAAGAAGAATGGGCTCCGGTGCGGGGGAAGGGAGGGATGGCGGCGGGGGAAGGGAGGGAGGGAAGAGGACAGCGACCCTCCCCCCAGCCTTTGCTCCACTGGGGGGGTGGGGGAGGCAGGAGGAGCCCCCCCTCCACACACACACCCCCCCCCACAGCCGCCCGGCCTTCGCCCCTGGCCGCAGCCAGCGCCACAACAATGCCCCCTTTGCGGCAGGCAGGCGGGCTGGAGGGAGGGAGACAAGGGCCGGGCCGCGCTGCCTGCCGGGCATCCCCTCCGCCCTCCCCGCGGGCATGCCTCCCCAGTACTCACCCGGGCGGGCCAGTGCGGGTAGCCCTTCATTTTGGCAAAGACCAGGTCGCCGGCTTTGTACTCGCGGGGCCTCGGCCGAGCCATCGGGTCCTGCCCTCCCTCCCTCCCCGCGCGCCGCCGAGTCCGATGCAAGCGGCGCCCTCCCTCCCTCCCCTCCCTCCGTGCCGGGCAGGCCTCCTCGCAGCCTCCAAACGCGGCGCTCTCTCCCTCCCTCCCTCGCTGGCTGGCTGGGTGGGTGGGCGGCGCGGTCGGCCCGGGGGCTCTCGGCGGGCCTGGGCGATGGCAGCGGCGAGGGTGGTGGCGTGTGTGCGCGCCAGCCAGCGAGCGAGCGAGCGAGGGTGGCTGTGCCGCCGGAGGGAGGGAGGGACGGACGGAGGGAGGGAGGGGACGGAGGGAGGGAGAGAGGGGCAGGCCCGGACCCAGACCCAGCACTGCCGCCGCCGTCCCCGCGGTCTCCCAGCTGCGGCGCGGGGGTCCTGGGCGGCCGCGGCTTTAGCTTGGGAGGAGGGCGCCGCTCCCCTTCCGCGCAGCCTCCGGCTTGGCAACCATGTTGCGAGCGGAGGAAAAGCCGCCTCCTCCTGGGGAAAGATGGAGCCCTCGCCTCCCGCTTCCCTGCCCAGCTCCGCGCTCCGCTGCTGTTTCCCAATCGGCCCCCGGGCGAAGCGAAGCAGCCCAACGCGCCTGCCCCGCACGCCTCTTTCCGTCCCTTCTGGCGCGGGGGATGCGGGGCGGAGGTCTCCCGGGAGGCTGCTTGGGGAAGGTGGCATCGGGGCTGGGAGCCTGGCCAAGCCTTTTCTTGCTTGCTCCAAAACGGGACACGGAGGCAACTGAAATCCTGCAGATTGCAGAGCTCAGCTTCAGAGCCAGCGCCTGGACGCCTCTGGAGCGGGAGGAGGGGGAGAGGGAGAAGGACCAGCGTCCATTTTTAAGATTGGTCCTGTGGATGGATGGGTGGATGGGTGCCCTGCCTAGCAAGGGGGCTGGGGGTCGGTAGGCCCGGCTGAGCGCACAGCTCCTGCATTTTGGGGGTGGTTTGGGCCGGGCGGGGCCCGAGCATCACCCCTTAGGGATGCAAACAAACGGGAAGGCAATTCCGGCCATTCAGGAATTTGGCAGGCCTTTCCCAGAATTTCGCCTTGTGACATGCAGGGAGGGGGAAATGCGGCGGGTTTTCCTGGATGGCCATTTTGAGAGCGGAGGGAGAAGTCAAGCACACATGCGCGCATGCACTCACGCACACACAAATACACACACACACATGCTTTTTCTCCTCTCTCCCTCTGTCTCTCGCTCCCTGGCCTCCCAAGCAAGTTCTTCTAACAAAGACATCCCTCCCCTGGATCTCTGTGATCTGGCAATTGGCATCTCGGCAGAGTTTTTGAGGAAGGGGGGGCAGATTTGGCACAGGGGGCTTCGCAGTCAGCCCCCTAAAACGGAGATTTTTAGCACAGCGTGAGCCACGTTGATCATCACCCACTGGGCTTCTTCCCCAAGGCAACGGTCCCATCTCAGCTTTTCTGTACCTCTGAGGCGGTCAGAAGTACTTCAAGAAGAGCCTCATCTGTCTGTAGGGACCCCCCCCAAAAATTTCGACAACAGCTGCCTCCATCCTAGGAATATGCTTGGCTTGAGATTTCCCATGATTTTGGGACTGGCTGCAGCCACCCCCCAAGGCAGCCATTTTGTGGCTGTCCCTCCTGGCAGCCATTTTGTGGCGCCGTGCGCATGTGATGTCAAGCCAGAAAAAAAAGCCATGCGCGCTGTTTTAGGATGGTTACTCCTCTCCGTTCTATAAGGGAAATTAAAAAAAATTAAAACAAATGATGCAAGCTTTCTGGGGGGACCCTTGGCGCTACTCTGGCTCAAGGGGACTCTTGGAAATTAAAAAAATACAAAACACTGTCCTCCAAGTGACATATCTGTTCCAAACTGCCTTGTCTGTTTTTTAAATATCTGGTTCCCCTCATTCAGGGAAGGTGCTCGCTCACAAAAAGCCAGTTATCAAGGGCCTTGTGCCACCATGTGCCAATCTTGCCAATTTTAAGACCCTTCTTGTGCACAATGAGAAAGGGAACATCTACACTTCAAGTGCATAGAGGTGGTATACCCGTTTGACAAACGTGGTTTCGCCCAAAGAATCCTGGGAAACGTAGTTTGGTCAAAGAGGAGAGCATTAGTCCTTTCCCGAACTAGTTTCCAGGTCTCTCTGTGGAGAGAAATAACTATTAAACCCACTTACGTTTATGGGGCAGATATGCACTGAACCAGGTGCTTCACATGGGACAGTGTGCCTCTGGTACGTTCTCAGTGTCAATTCAGCGTCCAAGTGGGACTGTAACAGTTTTGCCTTCCTTGCATGCTTATTACCAACAATGAAAGAAGGACCGAACCAAAAGATATTTATCGGGCATGCTTTCCTAGCCTGAGTTTCTCTCAGCCCGGCTTAAATTCCCAATTTTCCTTCACAGCAATCTCCATTTTGAATGGCACGGTGTTACAATGTGAGGAGGCTGTTTTGAACTGGCTGCCTAGGGAGAGATGTTGTGGGAAGGGGAAAAAAACCCTGCAAATTGTCCACAAACGCAAGAAGGAAGGGTCTAAGCCAGCCAACTCCCTTCTTGTGCTAGCTTTCTCCCTGCAAGGATTTTAAAAAAACATTGTGGAGCACTGCCCCACCCCAAAGACTGGGAGGGAAGAGGCATCCTGCAGCACTAATCGGCAAAGAAAATAAAAAGTGAAAACCTAGGCCTTGGTGCACTGGATCCATACTGCTCAAATATGCAGTAAAGGCCTTGACTATATGACACTGGCTTGCTAGACTGGGCAAAATATGCTAAGAGCAGCTGCAAGGAAAATCACCCACCTCCACAAAGCAGCAAAACAAAGTTCTCGTCCTCCGTTTCTTGCCAGAGTGTGATTGTGGCAGTAGAACTCCTGTGCAAGAACAAGAAAGCCCCTATAGACACCCAGGGAGTCAACCTGTATGGCAGCCTTTCTCAACTTTTGGCCATCGAGGAACCCCTGAAACATTCTTCAGCCTTCAAGAAACCAAGAAGTGGCAGGATGACACAGAATATGCTTGGGCAGCATAGTAAATGCCCACCCAGGGTCCCTCCCATTCCCACCCCCCTCCAGGACCACCGTAGGCCATTTTGGGAGGCAGCGTGTTGACGTCATGGGCATATCATGGGTAAATGTTTAAAACATTTTAAAAATATCAAAAAATCATTAGCTACCACCCATTTGGGAAACCCAGGGCCATCGAGGTTTAACGAAATTCTGGCCGAGAGTGCCTGCTGCATGGTTTGACAGCTGTTAACCCTGCAAGCATGAGAGAGAGGGGTCTGGTCGCACAGATAAATTTGGGAGCTGTTTGAGATGTTTTTGTCTGAATAGCTCTGTATTTTGCATTTTGCATCTGGGAGTTCACTCTCCCTGATAAAGACTCACTTCAGAACACAGCGTCAACCAGTGGCATGTTAAATATTGCACCCGTGTTTATACTATTGCTTAGCAAACAAGATGCCACTGTTTAGAAATATACGTATACTATATTAAAGCAAATGCATCATTTGGCGCATTATATCGGGATATTTATGCACAGTACTTGTTTTGCGCTTGTAAGTTCCACCATGCGCGGTCTGGGCCTGGTGTACCTAAAGAACTGTTTCTCTGCCTATGTTCCCTAAAGCAGTGGTCCCCAACCTTTTTATCACCGGGGACCACTCAACGCCTTTTACTGAGGCCTGGTGGTGGTGGTGGGGGGGTAGTTTACTCCTCTACTCTCAACCACTGCCCTAACCCTCTCTGATCGCTATGGTAATGTTTAAACATCCCTTCAAAATAAGATACAGACACGCCACAACAATGAAGTGTGTTGTAAAGGGCCGGGGCGGGGGGTGAAGTAAAGGGCCGGGGGGGGGGAGAAGGTGTCCTTCGGGGCCCACCTCCAATTAGTCAAAGGACCACATGTGGTCCGCGGCCCACAGGTTGGGGATCACTACCCTAAAGAACATTGTGTTCCTTGAATGCCAACCGGTTGGTAGTCCCTGGCCCCAAGGAAGGACATCTGGCCTCAACCAAGGCCAGAGCTTTCTCCATCCTGCCCCTACCTGGTGGAACGAGCTCCCAGAGGAGATCAGGGCCCTGATGGAGCTTGAACAGTTCCGCAGGGCCTGCAGAAGGGAGCTCTTCCACCAGGCATTTGGCTGACCTGAAACACCCCTTCCCACAGGCCCTCCCCTCTATGGCACCCACTACAACTCTGCCCAGCCCACTGGGCTATCGGTATGCATTAATTTAACGCACTCATTATTCTATTCTACTATGTTGCTTGCCGTTATCACTATATTATTGTTAAAGTGAGTTATCTGTATCGTTTCTGTCTTACGTGAACCAACCTGAGCCTTCGGGGAGGGCTGTATATAAAGATAATAAATAAACAGGGCGAGGACATTTTCTGTCCTGGCTCCCACTCGGTGGAAAGAGTCTCCAGAGGAGACCAGCAGGGGCCCTGTAGGAGCCGCCTCAGTTCTGCAGGGCCTGCAAGATGGAGCTCCTTCACCAGACTTCTGGTTACAGTGATCCTGTAACATGAATTGGGGGCCTCCTTTGGATAAACCCCTTAAGGAGAACTACTTCTGAAGATGCTATATCGGAGAGAAACTGCACGGTTGCACCAAGACGTTTGCAGTTTTAATTTTATCATATGTTTTATTAATGCTTTTAATTAATATTTAGGCTTTATTGTTCTTAATGAACTCCTGTTGCACACTGCCCTCAGCCGCTAGGGAGGGCGGAAGATAAATTAAATAAATAATACTATTTCACAACATGTCTAGAATGCTGCCTCGGTAAATATAGTTAAATGTAGCAAAATAGGTCCTGGATAGTCACCCTCCATGGGCTCTCAATTCTCAGCAGGGAAAGGATTGGCCGTCACTTTGGCGGAGTCTTCTTATTCCTTTGTAGGGCACCAGTGGGGCTGGGGTTCTGTGGGAGGCAAAGACATCTGTGGGGCAATGATTTCTTGCCTCCATGCCACCAACCCCTCCAATTTGCTCTGTTAGCAGCATGCCTCCCATTCAGTGAACCCAAGAAACACACTTCTTCCCTTTCTGAGCAGGCTGCTTATCGTGAAGATACTGTAACATGGCCCACAGCCTCTCTTTGGAAACATGCTGCTTGTGACGGAAGAAAAAGAAGGGTTGGTTCTTATATGCTGCTTTTCTCTCCCCAAAGGAGTCTCAAAGCGGCTTACAATTGCCTTCCCTTTCCTCTCCCCACCACAGACACCCTGTGAGGGAGGTGAGGCTGAGCCCTGAGATTACTGCTTGGTAAAGAACAGAAGAAGAGTTGGTTCTTATATGCCGTTCTTCTGTACCAGAAGGACTCTCAAAGTGGCTTACAATTGCCTTCCCTTTCCTCTCCCCACAACAGACACCCTGTGAGGGAGGGGAGGCTGAGAGAGCTCTGATATTGCTGCTTGGTCAGAAGAGAAGAAGAAGAAGAGTTGATTCTTCTATGCCGCTTTTCTCTACCCGAAGGAGGCTCAAAGCGGCTTACATTGACCTTCCCTTCTTCTCCCCACAACAGACACCTTGTGAGGGAGGTGGGTGAGGCTGAGGATATTACTGCTCGGTCAGAACAGTTTTATCAGCGAGCCCAAGGGCACCCAGCTGGCTGCATGTGGAGGAGGAGCGGGGAATCAAACCCAGCTCGCCAGATTAGAAGTCTGCACTCCTACCACTACACCAAGGGGGAGGATATAACTTTTGTCCCCATCCTTCCCTCAGTATGAAGCGCCTGTCTTCTGGGCAAGCAGACAGGCACACAGAATGATACAGAATCAAGAAAGCCAGTGAGGGAAATGCAAGAACAAGTTGGTTTTTATACTCCACTTTTCACTGCCCAAAGGAGTCTCAAAGTGGCTTACAATTGTCTTCCCTTCCTCTCTGCACAGCACGCACCCTGTGAGGTATTTGGGGTTGAGAGAGCTTTGACAGGACTCTGTGAGAACAGCACTATCAGGACTGTGACAGGCCCAGGATCACCCAGCTGGCTGCCTGTGGAGGAGGAGCGGGGAATCAAACCTGGCTCTCCAGATTAGAAGCTGCCACTCTTAACTTCTACACCGTGCTGGCCATGAAACCCTGCAGTTTCTTGACCACCCTGGGTGAACCTGGAAGGGTTCACTGAATGGGTGGGGGTTAATTAATTTTTGATATATTTTTAAAGTTTTAAACATTTATTGGGTGAAATGACCATATATCATGTCGACCTGCCCCTCGTCCTAAAATGGCCATCGATGGGCCTGGAGGGGGTGGGAAGGGGAGGGGCCCCAGGTGGGCGTGTCCACAGCTCTGCTTCCCAACTCTCTTCTGCCCCATAGCACCACTTATGGGATTTCTTGAATCCTGAAAAATGTTTCAGGGGTTTCTCAGCAGTAAGAAAGTTGAGACTTATTTGCCAGAACAACTGCTAACTCTGCTTGGGAGATGCCCCATCAGTTACAACATCATCTGCCCCATCAGCTCCTGTTCTCAATATACTCCCCAGTCTTCTATTCCCTCCCCTTGAGCGATTAGGAAAAGCAAACAGCAATGCACAAAAATAAGAGTAAGTTCTAAGTTCTAACCCACATGCTGCTGTTTTAGTGAATTTAACGAATGAAGTGAAAACATTCAGATATAGATTTATTGATTTGAAATACGGCTCAGTACTAGGTAGGCTCACACGGAAGAAGGAATGGTAGTCGTACACTGATTTTTCCTTCCATGTACACGGTTGAACTTGGGATATCATAAGTAATCAGCTCCGTGACGAATCCGTGAAAGGCACAAGACGAATCAGTGACAAATTCTCAAATCAGTTGAATATTTTATACACCGTGTCCTTGTTTCTAAATTGCAACACGATCACTGGGTGTTTTTTTTTTAAGTTGGCTGTACCCTGTGAGTCCCTTGTTTAGTTCTTTGTTTATAATTTAATTAAACAGATAAATCCCACCCTATCAAAAATTAATAGAACCAGCCTTTGCAGAAAGTAGTCTGTAGGGCCGTCGCAACAAATAATATCCATCTTCTCAACGACACCATTGCTGCAAAAATTTAGCGTGGCTGGCATCCTAAATCAGAAAAAGAATATCATGAAACAGACCGCCCAAACTGGATTGACAGGGGCATTTTCTTGCGTCCAGTTAAAAACAGGATCCGCAGATTCAAGACGAAGGCAGACTGAACCTTTAAAACAAAGGTGATGGTTGCAGGGGTGGCCAGACTGTGGCTCTCCAGAGGACAGCCTCAGTTTGGCCACCTCTGAGAAAATTGCCTTTGACATACAGACTATCAGTGAAAAGCTGGCTGTGGTGGGGAAGGGGTAGCTTTCAACTGGGAAATTCCCGAAGAGCTGCAGATGGAGGCTAGGGAGGATGGACATGAAACTCACTCTCCAAAGCTGCCACTTTCTTTGGCAGAGGACAGAGAGAAAGTAGAAAGGATCAGTGCCTATTTTGCCTCTGTCCCCCCCCCCCAGAAGTAGCATATAGGCCCGTCTAGGAATCATAGAATCATAGAGTTGGAAGGGGCCATACAGGCCATCTAGTCCAACTCCCTGCTCAACGCAGGATCATAGAATCATAGAATCATAGAATCATAGAGTTGGAAGGGGCCATACAGGCCATCTAGTCCAACCCCCTGCTCATAGAATCATAGAATCATAGAACCATAGAACCATAGAACCATAGAACCATAGAACCATAGAACCATAGAACCATAGAACCATAGAACCATAGAACCATAGAGCTGGAAGGGGCCATACAGGCCATCTTGTCCAACCCCCTGCTCAACGCAGGATCAGCCCAAAGCATCCTAAAGCATCCAAGAAAAGTGTGTATCCAACCTTTGCTTGAAGACTGCCAGTGAGGGGGAGCTCACCACCTCCTTAGGCAGCCTATTCCACTGCTGAACTACTCTGACTGTGAAATTCCCCCCCCCCCGATATCTAGCCTATATCGTTATACTTGTAGTTTAAACCCATTACTGCGTGTCCTCTCCTCTGCAGCCAACAGAAACAGCATCCTGCCCTCCTCCAAGTGACAACCTTTCAAATACTTAAAGAGGGCTATCATGTCCACTCTCAACCTCCTTTGAGTAGGTAGTAGGATTTTTTTTTCACTCTGAGGCAGCGTGTTAACGATCAAACAATCGACAGCTCAAACACCCCAGGCAGCTGGATGGGTCTCTCCGTTGCAACGAATCTACCCAGATTCGTTACAATGGGTCTGTTCTTTTTTTTTAAAAAAACCTTTCTTAAAGGGAAAGGGGCTGTTTGGGAGCATGCTAACGGCTGCCCATTGGCTGCTTGATGGCCAGGGGCGGGACGAGCTTGGCAATAGCGCTTCCTTTCTAGCGATTTCTGCCGAGACCGGAAGCCTGTGGGAAACGCTAAAAAACGCAACTGATTCCACTACAAAGGCAGGTATGCATAACGACGAATTCCACTATTTTAAATGGCGATTTTTCATTCAGTGACCAATTTGCAACAAAGATCCCCGTGCAAAAAGGCCCTTCGTGTTACTTACCTGGATTTCAGTAAGGCTTTTGATAAGGTTCCCCGTGATATTCTGATGGGTAATCTTACTGATTTTTGGATGGTTAGGTAGATAGGGAAGTGGCTAGAAAACTGCACCCAAAGACTGGTTGTCCGTGGTATTTCAGCAGATTGGAGCGAGGTGAGTAGTGGGGTGCCACAGGGTTCAGTGCAAGGTCAACTTTTCAACATTTTTATCAGTGATCTGGATGAGGGGGTGGTGGAATTAATCACTAAATTTGCAGATTGAGAGGAGTAAATTGAGAGGAGTAGTGAATACCCCAGAGCAGCCCTGTCCAACCTTTTGACCAGGAGGAATCCCTGAAATTTTTTTTCAGGCTTCAAGGAACCTGTAAGTGGTGGCAAGTCCCTTCAAAGAAGTGGGCATGGAAGTAAGATGTGGGAGCCAGTCACATACCTTCAGTCTAGCTCAGCCTTTCTCAACATTGTCACTGTGGAGTAACCCCTGAAATATTCTTCAGGCTTCAAGTAACTCCAGAAGGGATGCCAGCTGGCCATACTTCTCTGCCACGTCCCCAGAAGTTACATTGTGCATGGCATCACTGGTACAATAACATGCTTGTTAAATAAGAAGCTAGTTTCATTTTTGTGTGTGCAGTACTTTGCCTGACCAAAACAAGGAAACATTCGTCTCAGCTGTCATAAAGCCCACCGTGCAAACCAGCAATTTTCCTGTGAGGAAATGGTCTGTGAGATTCGGAGATCACTTGTAACTTTGGGAGATCTCCAGGCATCACCAGGAGGTTGGCAATTCTAGCAAGACCTGAGACTATATTTTCCCAGGGTCAGAAATGGGTGCCAGGGCAAGGAGAAACCTGGGAAGAAAGGAATCCCTGTGCAGGCTGTGCACAGGATCCTTGCACTGGATCCAGGTGTAGTAGCTCTTGGCTAGGGATGCCTCCAGGTAGGACCTGGGCATCCCCTGGTATTACAGCTCATCTCCAGACTACAGAGATCAGTTTCCCCAGAGACAATGGCTACTTCGGAGGGAAGTCTCTGTGGCATCAGATACAGTCCTCTCCTGCTTGAATATCTGAACCCCTTGGCTTGAAATGGCCACCTTCCAGCCATTTTTTGCAGTGGGTCGTCGAGATGAAATGGGGAAAATGGGAGGAGCCATTGGGGGGGAGTGCAGCAGATTCAGCTCTCCCCCCCCATTCCTTTTCCATTGTGTGTGAATTCAACGAGGCCACCAAAGACTAGGCAGACGAGCAGAAAGCCAACCAGCAGTCAACATTCAGACAAGAGGATGGGAGAGAGGAAAGCACAGAGGATTCACACTGCTCTTCAGAGAGCCCCCAAGAGCCGCTTGAATTATTAGATTCAGGGCCTTTTCGCACAGGGATCTTTGTTGCAAATTGTTTGCGGGATGAAAAATCGCCATTTAAAATAGTGGAATTCGTCGTTGTGCATACCTGCCTTTGTAGTGGAATCAGTTGCGTTTTTTAGCGTTTCCCACAGGCTTCCGGTCTCGGCAGAAATCGCTAGAAAGGAAGCGCTATTGCCAAGCTCGTCCCGCCCCTGGCCGTCAAGCAGCCAATGGGCAGCCATTAGTATGCTCCCAAACAGCCCCTTTCCCTTTAAGAAAGGTTTTTTTAAAAAAAAAACGACCCATAGCAACGAATCTAGGTAGATTCGTTGCTACGGAGAGACCCATCCAGCTGCCTAATGTGAGCTGTCGTTTGATTGTATGATCGTTTGCACGCTGCCTCGAGTGATAAACCCCCCCCCCCCCTCTCACGGGCCCGATTTTCGGCTGGATTTATTTGTAAAAAATAAAGGGACTTTATTTCAGCAAACGGGCTTTTCAGTGGTTTGTGCTTAGTGACTAAAGGTGAAGGACTGAAGCCAGGGAAGCCTCTAAACAGAAAGAGGCTCGCCGGTGCGTTTATCCCCGCTCGCTCGGAGAAAAAAAAATGGCCATCGCTTCGCCGGAAGTTTGGAGGAGAGAGCCAGGGGGAGGGACTTTGAAGAACCAGCAACAATGGTAACGCACAGGTCTTTAGCGCTACTGTTGCAGATTGGTTGCAGGAGTGTATCGCTATCCGGAGGGTGAATCCACTTTTCTGGATTCCCCTGAAAGCGCCACAACGAAGCGCTTTTTGCTGATTGGTTTCAGGATTGTTGCAGATTGTCTACGACGTCGTGGGTTATGGCAAATGAGTAGCGTTTCCAAATAGCAACCATTGTGCTACTTTGAAGCCGTGCGAAATGGCCCTCAGATTTTCTTTTTGCAGTACCCACAAGATGCCAGCAGAGGCCTCTGTGCGCTAACAATTGTCATCGTGTGGTTTGACGAAGTCCCAAGGTAAACTCGTTTTCCCACCAGACCAGTCTCCCCAACCTGCCAAAAATTTAAGCAATTTCCCTGGGACGGAATATTGCATGAGGTTAGGAATGCGAGGTCTTAAACTAGGAAACTTGTGGCCCTCTTAGTCTGGCCTGCCTGTTCAGTATTTCTGCTGTGTATTTACCGGCCGGTCTTGACTTGCACAGATCAGCTATTTTGAGATGGGCCTTTCCCCCCACCCCTCAAAACACTCCCCATAGTGTGACCTGCAAGGACATGTTTCACCAGGCGGCAGCCCTTGCTGAAAAAGTATGCCTAGGCTTCATCCTCTGACTTCCCAAAAACTTGCTAGAGCATGCCTCTGAGTTTATTAAAACCAGCTCCCCACTGACCCCCAGCTTGGGCTCCACGGACCACAGGTTGGCAACTGCACTTAGGTGCCCAGTCCACGTATTTGACCAGACCTGGAGTTTCCCTCAGGATTACAATGGATCTTCAGACAACAAAGATTGTGAAGGGAATGGGAGCTTCAGAGTAGGGTTGTATGCTACAGCAGCCGAAGCACACAACCCTACTTCAGAGGATGGACTTCAGGAATCCCACCCTTTCTGAGTTCCTTCCTCTTCCTCAAGCACTTCTTCATCAGATCTCCAGGGATTCGCCCTATATGTAGACCCGCTGGCTCACTTTGCTGCTGGTATGGGCTCAAGAGAATACCAAAGGAGAAAGACTCCAAAACATTTGCTGCCTCTGTGGCTTTAGAGTACAAGGACCTTTTCCGCACCAAGAATCTGTCCTGGCACAGCGCTTGTCCAGTTGCAGGGCTCATTTCTGCTTCCATATGACGTTGACATCAATTCAGGGTGGCCCCAGGCCTGGTACGACACAGGGGAATGTGGATATCCACAAATGAGGGCCTGTGTCATACCAGGCCTGGGACTGTCCTGGACCAGAGCCAAAAATTAGCTCCTTTGACCAGATGAGCACTGTGCTGGGCCAGATTCCCGGTGCAGAAAAGGCCTTTGGAAGCAAAAGAACTACTCAACATACATACTGTGGGCCGTGGAGGGTAAGGTGGTAGGCTAACCTACTGCAGCCAAAAGGATCTTGTGGCCCTTTAAAATCTAGTTACGTATTGTGGCATAAGTTTCTGTGCTCAGTTCAAAGCGCAGGTCAACTCTAGAAAGCCAGTTTGGTGTAGTGGTTAGGAGTGCGGACTTCTAATCTGGCACGCTGGGTTCAATTCTGCACTCCCCCACATGCAGCCAGCTGGGTGACCTTGGGCTCGCCATGGCACTGATAAAGCTGTTCTGACAGAGCAGTGATATCAGGGCTCTCTCAGCCTCACCCACCTCACAGGGTGTCTGTTGTAGGGAGAGGAGAGGAAAGGGAAGGCGACTGTAAGCCGTTTTTAGTCTCCTTCGGGTAGGGAAAAGCGGCATATAAGAACCAACTCTTATTCTTCTTCTTTCTAAAGTCCTAAATCGTGGTTGGCCGAAGTGTGACTTTCCAATGTCCATGGACTAATTATACTTATTTTTTGCCCCATCGAGCCCCATGGAGTTGCCATAAGTTGGCTGCAATTTGACAGCACCTTACACAAACAATTATGCTTTTAATCAGGAGAAAGCAATAGGCACCTGTCCCATAAACGAGCCAGCCCACTGCAAGAGCATAATTTATTTCGTTACCTTCTGTCAGTAGTGTGGACGTGCTCTTAAAACCATGGTGAGCATCTAGTTTTGGAAGCTCCAGTCTTGGACTACAAGCCTGTAAATCTACCCGTTTTACAACACCTCCCTTTGTTCCCACATAAAGGATTTTGCTTTGGACCCTGTACACAAAAAGAATCAGAGTTTCTTTTTTTCTTCCTGGCAGAGAAAAATGGTTTGTTTTACCCCTATCAAAGACTGCGTTTTGTTTAGTTTTGTGTTTTTCCTAATGGACCCAAAAGCAAAACGGTGGAAACACCGCCTTAGGGTGTGTCCCTGCTATTGTTTGTTCTAAATACAAAAGCAGGAAGTAGATTTGACACTTTCCTGCCCAGACGGGGATCTCAGGCGTTCTGGAATCTCCCCAATCACAGGAACGCAGCTCTGGATGACTGGGAATGTTCTGCTTACTCCAGGGCGGCCCAGTTCACACATTATTTGACAGCATATTTAAGGAGGGAGCTGCAGTTAATTCTGAATTCCTGAGGACTATTTTAATTATTGATTTGCTTCCCTGATACCTGATACAAGAACCTCTTGTGGCGCAGAGTGGTAAGGCAGCAGACGTGCAGTCTGAAAGCTCTGCCCATGAGGCTGGGAGTTCGATCCCAGCAGCCGGCTCAAGGTTGACTCAGCCTTCCATCCTTCCGAGGTCGGTAAAATGAGGACCCAGCTTGCTGGGGGGGTAAACGGTAATGACTGGGGAAGGCACTGGCAAACCACCCTGTATTGAGTCTGCCGTGAAAACGCTAAAGGGCGTCACCCCAAGGGTCAGATATGACTCGGTGCTTACACAGGGGATACCTTTACCTGATACCCCAGCTTTGGACAAAGTGTTCAGGGTGGCAGAAGTTTGCCATCCCCTCTCCCCTAATCTACAATGAAAAACAGAACCTGATTTTTTTTTGGGGGGGGATTTTTCAATCCAGAAGTGACACCCTGATTCTTGCATTTGGAGTTTGAACTTCTCTGATTATCCCAGTATGCATTATTATGCATTATTATCAGAAAAGAAGAGGGGGCATCTTCCCACAGGAATTTTTGCTGGAATATGTCAAGAAAGGAGCAAACCACATGAGTGGGGGGAGTCATAGCATTCATGGAGTCACGCACTTTAAGAACATTTCCAGTGTCAGAGCTTGGAAGGGTCCATGTGCACCCCACCTGTGACCTCCAGCCTTTCTATCCCAGAGCTGTTTCGCAAACCAGGAGTTTGCAGGTGCATCATTCATGCTTTTCAACACACTAGGGTGGTTTCATACCAGCTGCCACTGTCTGGTTTGTTCACAGCTAAAATGGAATGGATTGAAGGGCTGTTCCCTATTTGTATGATAGATGGATAGATGGATAAATGATAGAAGATAGATAGAAGATAGATAGGTAGAAGATGGAGGGAGGATGGAGGGAGGGAGGATGAGAGAGAAGAGAGAGAGAAAGAGAGAGAGAAAGAGAGAAAGAGAAAGAGAGAGAAAGAAAGAGAAGAGAGAGAAGAGAAAGAGAGAGAGAAGAAAGAGAAGAGAAAGAGAGAGAGAGAGAGAGAAAGAGAGAGAAGAGAGAGAAGAGAGAAAGAGAGAAGAGAGAGAAGAGAGAGAGAGAGAGAGAGAGAAAGAGAGAGAGAGAGAGAGAAAGAGAGAAAGAGAGAAAGAGAGAGAAAGAGAGAGAGAAAGAGAGAGAGAGAGAGAGAGAGAGAGAGAGAGAGAGAGAGAGAGAGAGATGAGCGTTGAAAAGACATCCACAAAGGGCCCTGGCCTAAACTTGGCATAAGCCAAATTACCATTTTCCTTAAGTTTCACAAAAGTAGAATATAATTGTGGATAAACTGCCTGTCCTTGTATAGGCAATTTGTGTTCCGCTGTTGTTCTTCAAAAAGCAGTGACAATAAAAATGGAGACGCTGAAGAAGCTTTAGAAACTCAAGGCACCTATGAAACCGGTGGAAATGAAGAACGTGAGCCTGCGGCAGCTCCCTGTACTGGGAGGCTGAGCTTCTTCTGAGTGGACACCTGAGTCTTCTCTGTCTGCCTTGTCTGTCTCCCTGATTTGGGAGGAAGGTGAGCACCTGTGGCACTGCCAGCCTGCAGTGGAAAGTCAAGTATCAGAGGGTGCCAACCATACCTCTTGCTATGCCTCTGCCCCCCTCAAACTGTGTTGCATCATTCTACCATATGTGGTGGACTTGTAAAAAAGCAAGGTAGCCCAATCTCATCAGATCTTAGAAGCTAAGCAGGGTTTGTGTTTGGATGGGAGACCACCCAGGAAACACAAGGTGGCTGCAGTGATGTGGGCAATGGCAAACCACTCCTGAACCTTTCTTGCCTTAAAAATCTTTTGAAAAAAACTTTTACTGGATCGAACTCCCAAATATTAAAAAACACAATCAATGCTTCTTTGCATTTCTCTTTTCAGAAGTTTTTAACCCAGCTACCATATTTACTGAAAAGGAAGATAACCTTGAACATAACTGACAATGTTATGCATACCTACTGCAGTTAAGTCATACGTCAACCCCAGCAAGGGATTTTCAAGGCAAGTGAAAAGCAGAGATGGTTTGCCTTTGTCTTCCTCCCCCCTTCATTGATTTATAAGCTCCAGTACTGCTTAGTACTCTGATCTAAGAGTTCTTTAGTAATGTTGAAATGATGGAGAAGCTTTTCATGTAATTCTCAAATGTGATAGTAGGATCAGTGAGCAAAGAAGCAGAATTCATTTCCCTCCTCCAGAGATATCTGTTCTAAGTCTTACCTCTATTGATGAGTTTGCCCAACATGTGATCAACCAGTCAAGTCTGTTCACCTTGCCAGCCCCATGGTTGGTAGCAGAGCCACTGCAGGAAGGTTTTGTTGTGAGCCCAGGTCCTGTTAGTGAAGACTCCTCACAGGAAGAGCCTTGCCAGAAGCTCCCAATTTCACCAGAGTCTCAGTTGGATGGGAGCTTAGCCTAGCCAGATATTCAACAGGCAGAGAGCTCTGACCAGCAGAAGGGAATGGAGCTGTAGACAAACTGGGGCTCAGACGCCAAAGTTGTTGCAGAAGCTTATAATTCCTCTGCCCAGCCTCCAGCTGTATCTCCCTGTCTTGTCAGCCCACCTGGCTCACCTGAGCCAATTAAGCAATGCCAGCTATGTGCTGGAAGAGAACTTCAGCCTAAAAGGCAGCATGCCAAGTTAGCAAGACAGTTGCTGATTGCAGGAGTCTGTGAGTCACCACAGAGTGAGAATGGAGAGGCTGCTTACTACCTATATTAACGTGGCTAGGAGGCCTGGGTTGTGGGTGCAGTTTTGAGGCAACCTGCTCCTTCTTCTGACATCCTTAGACTACCTGAATAAACCCTTGACTCACTGGAATTCTCCCTGCCTTCCAGTCAGCTCATCTATACTTCCAGCAGAAAGCTGAAACCTGAAACAAGCAGAGTTTGCTGGAAACAGCTAAAGTACACAACAGTTCCCCGCCCACCAAATAGGGCCCCAGGGTCATTCTCTTTCATCTCTTGTTAAAAGTCATATGTGATTGCATTTGGAGGAACAATGAAAGGAGGAGATGGAGCCAGGAGAGAGGGAGATGAGTCACCTCTTCCCAGGTGAGGTTATCTCATAGTTGGCACAACATTTTTGAAGGGGCTATGTCAGGGAGCCAAAGGCAGCTGTCAGCTCCTTGGCATAGCCCCTTTAAACAGGATTTGTGAACAAACCTGAAACAGCCAGCCCAGCCGTCTTTCCAGCATGCTCAGCTGCCTCTTGTTCCCTGTGGAAGCTGGGATGGCAGGGAGAGCTCTCCCTGCTATCTCAGCTGTGGGCTCTCTCTTGCAGCCCAATTTAGAGGGACTGCAGGAAGAACCCCAGTTAGTTGACAGGGAGAGCTGTACCATCAGAGGAGAGGGAGATGGGATGCCTGTACCCCAGTCATCCCATTCTCCTTTCTCCTTTAAAGGGGCTATACAAGGAAGCCAGCAGCTGCCTCTGACCAATAAGGAGAGACCAACCGTGCTGCACTCCCTCAAAAACAAACAACCCCCCCCACCTTTCAGTGTTGTTTTTTTTCAATGAGAGCCAGGTTGGTATAGTGATGAAGAGTAGCAACTTTTAATCT
This sequence comes from Paroedura picta, assembly GCF_049243985.1. Lineage (NCBI taxonomy): Eukaryota > Metazoa > Chordata > Lepidosauria > Squamata > Gekkonidae > Paroedura > Paroedura picta. The sequence continues at coordinate 9,124,822 of NC_135386.1, forward strand.
GGAGAGCTGGGTTTAATTTTCCATTCCTCCACATGCAGCTAGCTGGATGATCTTGAGCTAGTCACAGTCCTTTTAGAGCTGTTTGCTTAGAGCAATTTCTCTCAGAGCTCTCACGGCCTCATCTACATCACAGGGTGTCTTGTAGGGAGAAAGGGAAGGCGATTATAAGCCGCTTTGCAACTCTTTACGGGTAATGGAAAGCAGGGCATAAAAAAGCCCAACTCTTCTTCTGTGACGCTATCTGTTTTTTTCTTATTGGCATACAGAACACATATGTGCTGGCAGTATCCTTCACCATTCTTCCAGAAACTAAGCCAAGGGAGATTGCAAGATGAAAAGTTATTCCAATCAAAGTTCAAGAGTCCAGAAATCAGTCCAAAGGTCAAGGGTTCCAAGATTCAGGCAAGGCTTGTCAGCTTATAGCATCCATATCCCACAATGTCTCCCAGAAAGTTGTATAGCTAAACACCAGCCATTCAGGCTAAATCCTGCAATGACTCATCATCACTTTCAGCTGGTAACTAATGTCTAGCCAGGTGGCGAGCGCTTCTCCTTTTAGCCTGCAGTTCTGCTTCTTGGTGCAGGAGATCCTAGAGGGCTGGAAATAGGCAACTCACTTTCACCTGCTGGATCAGAGCTGGATCTGTGTTTTGGCATGCTTGCACCTCCTCCTCTTGCTTGTTGGCTTCTGGCCTGGCTACCTTGCCTCCTTCCTCCTCTGAGGAGTTGTTAGCATTGCTGAGTCCTGGCTGACCCATGACAATTGGATTTTTAAAAAGGTAAAGAGTGTAGGCACAAGATTCAAAGTAAAGCCATACCCATTCCAGTTCAATAAAAAAATGAAAGGAAGGGCCAGGAACCAAGCCTGGAGAAAAGGAGGTTGAGAGGGGACATGATAGCCCTCTTTAAGTATTTGAAAGGTTGTCACTTGGAGGAGGGCAGGATGCTGTTCCCATTGGCTGCAGAGGAAAGGACACGCAGTAATGGGTTTAAACTTCAAGTACAACGATATAGGCTAGATATCAGGAAAAAAAATTTCACAGTCAGAGTAGTTCAGCAGTGGAATAGGCTGCCTAAGGAGGTGGTGAGCTCCCCCTCACTGGCAGTCTTCCAGCAAAGGTTGGATACACACTTTTCTTGGATGCTTTAGGATGCTTGGGGCTGATCCTGCGTTGAGCAGGGGGTTGGACTAGATGGCCTGTGTGGCCCCTTCCAACTCTATGATTCTGTTCACAATTTTTCCCCATTTAGATTTTTACAGTCAGGCCACAGTCTGAGTAGGAGGGCCATTTCAAGGGCTTTTTTGAGAGAGAGTGTCACAAGGGGGAAGAGACAGCAAGGTTTTACAACCTAATTTTGGATGGATTGTTCTGTTCCATTGCAAAACAGATGGTTTATAAACCAACCAAAAGTCTTGTGGCACCTTAAAAACCAATTTATTGTGGCATAAATTTTCATGAAAGCTTACGCTGTAGTACAGGTAGTACCTCCGAGGCACCCCGAATGTGTTAAAATAATCTTCAGAAGCATGTTAACAATACTAGTTTGTTTTCTAGCAAGAGAATCCTGGCAGAAGAGATGTTAAATAAAAAGAGAGAGACAGAGAGAGAGACAGAGAGAGATTCATACAGTAGCTGCGGCATTCTAGGTCAATCTACATTGTTATGCAGGAGTGCAGTGGTGGAATCCTCTTGATGTTTTTATTTCTGCTTTAAAGTTAAGTGTGTACCTCTTTTGCAGTGCCTGTGGGGTTCACCAGCTTTGGCGAAGGAGTGAGTTAGATCAGGGAAACAGTACAGATAATAACGCCCCCCCCCCAGCTCCGTTGCCACAACAAAATCTGGAGCTGTCCCCCACGTAACATTAAAAAGGTGGCAATAATATATAACATAGCCTGCAGATCACCCATTTATAATAATTAAATCAGTGGAAATTTGCGGAAACTATAAACAAGCAATTGAAAGTGAAGAATAGTTTTCTATCCCTTGGCTCCCGCCTATTGATCAACTAGCGTGTTCAGCTTTGCAGACTGCCCATCTGTTTGTTCCACATAAAAATATTTCTGGTAAGGGCTTGGAGGAGGATCATCTCATGGTTTAAGTGCCACTCAGCGCTTCAGACCCACTCAGGATGGCTGTCCCGCCCCTGCTTTCCTCCTCCTCCAACCTGCTTGCCTGTCTATCCAGCAGCCAGCCAATCGCCTTCCATCCCCCATCCCTGACCACCCCCTCCTCATTCCACTTCCCTCCGAGGTTCGGAGGCTGCAGATCCCTGCTGTGTGAGATCTGCTCCTGCCAATGAGTTCCCTTCCTGGTGGCCTCCAGCCTGCAGCCTTTCAGGTCCTGGACAGGGGGGAGAGGCCATCTGCAGAGTTCTTCCAACCCCCCCCCCCAGTTATATTCCTTGCACCCATTATATTCCTGAATGCAACAGACTTGTCCCCTAGTAATTACATATTTGACTTAACAAAATAATCGTCCCTTTCAATGGGATATTGTAAGACTGGCCAAGAAACGAACTAATTCTGTGTGTGCCCTTTGGGCTTAGCATTCTACCGCTGGAGTGAATGTTGGGCCAAAAAGAGCACTGGGGAGTCCCTCTGTCCTGCCTTGACTTAAACAGGCTTTTCATATATCAAACTAAACACTTTTATCTCTGTGCCTTGGGATTTACCTTTGATATGAAGGAGGCCCAAAGCTGGGTGCCTATTCTCCGTATGAATCCATCTACTTCCCCGTGTCCATTTGTGAATTATCTGTAGGTTGATGATTCTAATTACGAGGGAGAACAGAGTCAAATGGATTACTGCTCGGAAGAGGGAAGAAGAACCCAGGTTGCTTCTTGAAGCAAAAAGAGACTTAAAGGTTATCCCTCAAATTATTATTAGTTCTTTCTTTTTATTGTTAATGTCCTGTATTGGACCTTGTCTCCTATGCTCCATCCTTCTGCAACATCTTGCCTATTTACAGATGATTGTCGTCGTACGTCTCCGCACTAATAGACCCATGCCTGAGGCGCTGTTTTATGCTGGTTCTGTGAAATCTACTTCCAACAGCCTGGGCTAGATGAGGATGTGGCCACGCCCCTTACCATGGCCATGGACTCAGTTGAGCCAACGACCCATGTTCTCCTTTCATTCATCGGCTCGCATGTTATGGCACTCTGAGGAGTTATTAGCCCAATATCTGCTGTATGACAAAGATCCCCAGGTGTAGCTCGCTTTCTATGTAAAGCTTTTTACTTCTGTGTTATGGATTAAGTATATTTAGTTGATCTGTTGTGAACCATTTTTCCTAATTTGTTATTATAATGCTGCTAGGGGTCAAGCCTGTTGCATTCAGGAATACAACGGGCACTAGATTGGGAGAGTAGAGTAGAAGAACTCTGTGGCCTCCCCCTCCCCCAAGGACCTGGAGAGGTTGCAGGCAGCAAGGATCTGCAGCCTCCGAGCCTCGGAGTGAAGTGGAAGGAGGAGGGGGTGGTCAGGGGTGGGGGACAGAAGGTGATTGGCTGGCTGCTGGACAGGCAGGCAAGCTGGTTTCAGGAGGAGGCACTCAGGGGCGGGACAGCTGCCCTGAGTGGGTGTTAAGTGCTGAGTGGCACTTAAGCTATGAGACATGCTCCTCCTCCAAGCCCTTACCAGAAATATTAAGTGGAACAGATTAAAGGTATTTTGATTTGATTTGTATTGGATCTGGGGCAGTACTATCTGTATTTGGATATGCATTCTGGAGTACAAATGCGCTAGGATGTTGGACATAGGGTTCAAGTCAGGAGGGGCCTGCCTTCAACCAGGTATGCTAGCAGGGGCTCATGTGAATTGTAGTTCATGGACATCTGGAGAACCACAGTGTGGCCACCCCTGCCATAGGGATTTCAAGACTGGAAACATTCAGAAGTGGTTTTCTGTTGTCTGCTTCTGTGGACCAACCCAGGACTTCCTTGGTGGTCTCCCATCCAGCTACTAATCAGGCCCAACCTGGTTTAGCTTCTGAGATCTGACAAGATTGGGCTAACCTGAGTCATCCAGGTCACCATTAAGCAGTCTCTGGCCTTCCATACCAAATTATGTACTGGATTCCAAGTACAGGGTGGTCTTCTAGTGCATCGAGAGGGGCTGGGATACCCCTAAACCGTAACAATTTAAGAAAAGAAGCAGATTAGACTATTGACCATGGTAGCTAAAAGTAACCTCCACTTGCAGAAGGTTGCATGCCTTTCTGGTAGTGACGAATGGCAGTTCAAAGCTCTGTGCAATCTTGGGAGCTTCTAAAAACGTCTAACTGGTTTGCTCTGGAATGCTGAATTAGAAGGAACTTTGGTCTAATCCAGTATAAAGTATATAAAACAGTGGAATCGGCTGCCTAAGGAGGTGGTGAGCTCCCCCTCACTGGCCATCTTCAAGCAGCAGCTGGACAGATCTTTCTCCTGGATGCTGGAGGCTGATTCTGCATTGAGCAGGGGGTGGGACTAGATGGCCTGTGTGGCCCCTTCTCACTCTAGGATTCTAGGAGTCTAGTTCAGCAGTGGAAGGGGCTGCCTCAGGAGGTGGGGAGCTCCCCCTCACTGGCCGTCTTCAAGCAGCTGCTGGACAGATCCTTCTCCTGGATGCTGGAGGCTGATCCTGCATTGAGCAGGGGGTGGGACTCGATGGCCTGTCTGGCCTTTTCCAACTCTATGATTCTATGATTCTATCAAGCAGTTCCACCTCCATCTCGCCATACGTTCGGTTTCCGAATGCAGTTTGGCTTTGGATCAACTCGAAGACACGATTGCATATTTTTATTAACACATAGAAAAACTCTGAAGAAATACAAAACGGTATTACTTGGGGGGCGGGGGGTGGTGAAAAACATCGTAGGGCAGCATAGCTTGTGTTTTACAGCACACGTTTCTTTTCATTAAAAAGAAAAAAACCTTTAAACTTCAAGCAAGCACGTCTACCTATGCAAAGTAAAGCAAAGACTTGAAATAAATGGCAAAGGTGTTGTCGACAGACCTGGTTACACTGAATTCAACAGGATGGGACACACTGTTGGACCCCATTTCCTTTAACCAGCCAATGGCGTGGCATCTGATCCTGCCAGTGACCCTTAATCCCAGAAGTGCAGCCCCGTTAGAGTTCCAGCATGAAGAGTAAGTTGGCCTGATTTGTCCGCAAATGCAAAACATTTTATCTCTGATAAAAGAGCTCCAGATGCCGTTGTTTCCCCGTGCAGTCCTTCTTAACATCACTTTACGCTGAATTTGTCACACCCGTTTCCCTGCGGACCGAGCATTTCCAGTTCTGCAAAATGCCATTTTTTAAGCCCTCCTCTAATCTTTTGAGGGACCAGTGCACAAGACCCTATGGCCATTGAGAGTCATGGAATCCCAGGGAGGTCGCAAGCATGGAATCGCTGCCAACACTGTCGCCCAGCCATGCAGTTTGGGTGACCCATCAAGCTGGTGCCCCCCTAGGAGATATATGCTGTACCTGCCCCAGTTTTTGTCATGCCGGCATGTTTACTGAGCCCCCGTTGAACTGCCATGCACAGTAGATGGCCTGTGTTCCATTTGGTCTATTACAAGTTACACTTTGCATTGGGATTACTTTTTGTTTGGAGTTCACAGACATCCAGTGCTGGGTCTCCTTTCTGCTGAAACAACTGCATCTATAAGGCTTAAAGGAAGGAAAGCCACAAGACTCAAACCTCCTTCTGTCCCTGAAGTGCTTGTCCGTGGCTCGGCCTGTCCCTTCCTGACATTAATATCCTGCCTAAATATTTGACACTCCTGGAGTGGCTGAGGACACCCAACCCTGTAGATGTCAACCACCAACTCATCCAAGAAAATACAAGGATTCCGTGGTTCTGACGCTCAGCCTGATCCAGAGAGTCAGAGAGCATGTCTCGTTTGACAAAGAGGGGTCCAGATTAAACAGAGACTCATCTCCTTTTCCATGTGGTCACTGGGTGTCCAAATGGGTCCCCAGCGCGTGTCTGAACAGCTCTCCAGTCTGTGAAGCAGGAGGTTGGGTGCGGGAGTCCAGAGCTGTGAGCTACCTGCTGATTTCAACATATGGCCGAACCTTCTGTGGTGAATCCGCTGTGAATCAAATCTGTCGTAAACGAGAGAACCGGTTTAACATGTGCGAAGACCAAATCAGGTTGGTCTCAACCCAAATTCTGGCACATCAAAGGTTGTGAGGATTAACGGCACCTTCTGATTCTTTCAGTCTGCCTCGTGATAAGAAATGTAACAAAACTTACAAACGTTGTCGCGTTGGTGTAGAAATGAAAGCATGGACCATGCAGCTGGCTTTTCGGATTCGTGCTCCCTGTCAAGTCCAAAATTCCTATCTAATGCTACAATTACAAAATAAGGGTCATCAAGGTGAAAATTGAGCAACACCACCAACAACCCCCTCCCCCAACAACCCCGAAACAGTCATTGAAAGCACAACTCAGTCGAAACATTTTGGGCATCCTATGTACACAATGTGCAATAAGCATGGTGCTTGGGTCACACAAACAACCAAAATCTGAGGAGAAGAAATCAAGACATTTATCCCGCTGAATAGAAAGAGTGGTTTTGTTGCAACTACCTAAAACAACGACAACAACAACTTTTCAGCAAAGACACCAGCACAACGCTTACACAAACGCAGCCACGGAAATGACGTCGCTGGAAATTAAATATTATAAAAGTGTTTTTAAATACAACGTAAGACCAATCCTTTTTAAGTGCATAGAACATACTGTAGAATACTGGTACGTACAATGACAAGAATATCGAACAGTGTTAGATTTATACCAAGCAATGTTCTAATAGAAAAGGATGTGTCCAACAAAGCAGATGACCCCTTTTTTAACACGGCAAAGACCAGCATCTCCTCCGTACGACAAACAAAGTTCAGTAACAAAAATAATACATATCAATTTATTCATATCTGCCAGGTTTAGTATTTCCTCTTATAAAGTATTGAAAAAAATGCTAAATATTTTTTTTTAGGATGCCGTATTTTTTAAATGTAGCAGTTTAAAAAGTGCAATAAAAATATACACGGTATTTTGAACATCTCCCATGTACGTTTGCTGTGGTTCAAAAATCTTTGGACGCATGGGATGATTTGTTAGCCTAAACTTATGGATACTATCAAAGGCTTCAAACGAAAACAGAGAGCTTTTTTTTTTTTTTTAAGGAATGATTTCTATTCTTTTGAGACTACTCCTGAGGGCTGCTCCTTTTATTACATTTTAAAGATGTAGGGGGGGGCTCAGAAGTAAGTTCTAGGACAGATCTACAAACTGCCAAGTTCACAAATCCGTTTTGAAGCCAGCAACGCTATTCTTTAAGACAAAACCTTAACATGACTTGTGAAAATTGGGCTCTGCATTTCTCAAGTGCAAAAATAATGACCAACCCAATAGTGGAATGCATCCCCACCATATTTCTTCTTCAAGTAAAATGTCAACTGCCATCGAGGAGTAAGGTGCTCCACGACCAAATGCTACATTTTTCTAAATCTGTATTATTATTATTTTTTTTGGGGTTTGGCTTTTGGCATGAAACAATAAATTAATCTTGAAAACACCACATGGATTTAATACTGCTAAGTCAGCCTTAAGGGCAGGATTATGTGTTATAAGGCAGGGGTAGTCAACCTGTGGTCCTCCAGATGTCCATGGACTACAATTCCCATGAGCCCCTGCCAGCTGGCAGGGGCTCATGGGAATTGTAGTCCATGGACATCTGGAGGACCACGGGTTGACTACCCCTGTTATAAGGAACTCATGGCTGCTGTGGAAAACAGCATCCTCGGGTCAAGTTCTCCAGCCACCTCTTCCTTCACGTAATTGGCAGCCTGGCTGTGGCTGGGGGAAGAAACACACAACACGATGATGCCAGGGCACAAAACAAGTTTTACTGCCCCTTGGGTGGGTGGAGAGAGGGAAGGAGAGATGGAGAACACCAGGATGCTGTTTTCAGTGGCAGGCATGAATGTCTTGGAACATGGGGGTCTTAAGTGAAATGGCAGTGCTCAAAAACGCAGCTCCACTAGTGGATAACACCGAGAAGGTTTTACCGGGCTGATCTGCCTCCCATGTAACGTGTAAACAAACCGTCCGAACGGCATCTTCACGGCTTCCTGGTTTGGAAAACGTGAAAATCGTTGTTTAGTGCGGAACGCCATCCCCCGTGTTTCAATATTTCTTTGTTCTTTCTAAGCAGACATCTGCGTTTGAGTATAAAATTGTCACACTGGTGTTTTTTTTGTGTGTGTTGTTTTTTAGGGCCAAAAATCCTGGAGCTGTCCGTGTTCAGTGAAGAGTAGCCCACAGAAGCAGAATCGGGATCCGACCCTGTGGTTTTCAGCGGGTTCCGTGGAAAAGCAAAGCAAAGACGTATCTTATTCTGGCACGTTTCTGAAGCTGAAATGATTACGATCGAACGTAAGTCCCTACGGAGCGGCGAGACGCTACATGGGGATATTTGCCGATCTCCCCAAACTCTTGTGTAGATTAGGGTTCTGGCTGTGCCTATTTCGGCTGCGAACCGACGAAAACATGGTGTTGCATCCGGGCACCTTGCATTTGTGTAGCTGTCGGAGGTGCACAGTTTTGTAATGGGCCCTGAAGGTTCCTTTATTACTGTAACTTTTCTGGCAGAGGTGACAGGTGATCGACAAACCGGAAGGGACGTTTGGAAAGCCCGGGCTGGACTTCTCCTCCGCGAGAATGCCGTCCGGATAGAGCTCTTCATTCGGCACCAAGCCTGAACTTTCACTACTTTCATCGCTGTCTTCTTCCAGACCGTCCTCATTCCCGCCATCTGAATCCCAAGAGGAAGGCGTGCTGCTCTCTGACTTGATGCTAGACGTGGTGCTTAAATCCAGGACTGCTCCGTCATTCTCCGCGTGATACCTGTAGCTCTCGGGATAGGAGTCTACAGTCTTGCTCATGGGGAAGACGAGGCTGCCAGTTCTGTTCATGCCTTTAAATATGACCGACGTCTGTTGTCCGAGGTGGCCTTTCAGAGAGTCCTCTGGGCTGACCTCTTGAGGAACGTCCTTCAAGAGGTAGGCTGTGCTGAAATGGTTGCTCTTGATCTCCAAAGGGTCGTGGTGGGTCAAGAGTTTATGGTGAAGGTTTAGGTTAGAGCTATGTCTGAAGAAACGAGAAAGAAGATCAGCAAGGCAGCCAGGAATCAACATTGATCAGCAAACGACTGGATTGTGTATTAGCTGTTAGCATTAAGGATATTTATACAGTTCAAGCACTCTTAGTCGATATTATATTAATCGGCTAAGCTTTCTCTTACCAAGTCACAGCGCTTTTAATTAATTGACTAAAATAGCCCATTGCTTATATTTGCACTAGGGGCCAAGCCCATTGAATTCAGGAATGCAATAGGTGCTATATTTGGGGTGGAAGAACTCTGTGGATGGCCTCTCCCTCCTCCCAGGACCTGGAAAGGCTGCAGGCTGGTGGCCCCCAGGCAGGGAACTCACTGGCAGGGGCAGCTCTCACACAGCAGGGATCTGCAGCCTCCGAGCCTCAGAGAGAAGTGGAAGGAGGAAGGGGTGGTCAGGAGTGGGGGATGGAAGGTGATTGGCTGGCCGCTGGACAGACAGGCAAGCTGGTTGGAGGAGGAGGCACTCAGGGGTGGGACAGCCGCCCTGAGTGGGTGTTAAGCACTGAGTGGCACTTAAGCCGTGCGACATGCTCCTCCTCCAAGGCCTTACCAGAAATATATTATGTGGAACAGATATGATGAAAAAAACAGTTCTATAGAAGTGCAAGTCGCTAAATTTTTGTCCTCTGCTGTGAAACTCTGAGCTGAGGGAATGTCTTCTGAATAGTAAAATTCTAGTAGTACCTACATAGTAGGTTGGATATAATTTTAGGTCATTAACAGTTTGTCCTGCTTTTGGTGGCTAATGGAGGACAGGAAGTCAGGCAGAGAGGCCCCACTGTAGCTTTTGTCTGTAACCCAACACAATAGTATTGTGATAAAGCTGTTGGGGTAAGAGCCTCTTGTGGCGCAGAGCGGTAAGGCAGCTGCCTGAATGCTTTGCCCATGAGGTTGGGAGTTCAATCCCAGCAGCCGGCTCAAGGTTGACTCAGCCTTCCATCCTTCCGAGGTCGGTAAAATGAGCACCCAGCTTGCTGGGGGGTAAACGGTAATGACTGGGGAAGGCACTGGCAAACCACCCCGTATTGAGTCTGCCATGAAAACGCTGGAGGGCGTCACCCCAAGGGTCAGACATGACTCGGTGCTTGCACAGGGGATACCTTTACCTTTTTTAAAGCTGTTGGGGGGAAGAGAAAATTTGAACCATGAAATATTGGAGATTTTTTTGTGCAGCAGCAGGATATCTGGGCCAATAGAACAGGGAATTTCAGATCTTGAAATCCACAACCATCTAGGCTGGGGTGCACAAAATGGTTCCACGCCTAAAAATGACTAATTAACGTATCAGAGAGAGGCAGAGAGAGAGAGACTAGAAAGAAGGGGAGAATGCTTGTTATCTGTTTTTGAGTATCTGCACATTCCTTACTTGAGCACTGCATGAAAAATACATAAAAGCCCATAACATTGCGTGGATGGGGCAGGAGGCGTTGAATTGTACATCATTAATGAGATCAACAGGACGATCCGATGGGACCTCAGTGATCTTGTGGGCTCCTTTCTTCATCCTAATAATTTTTCTCAAGAAGGGCTGTGACTCAGAGGCAGAGCGCCTGTTTTCCATACAGAAATGTCCAGGCTCGGTCTCCCATTAAGTGCCGAAGCTAGTAGGTGTTGAGAAAGACCTTTCTCTGCCTGTGACCCTGGAGAGTCAGCGTCACACAGGCCCATTATGCACGGAGGGGAAGGTCTGCATTCGGGGTGGAATGGCGTTGCCTAAAATCACCGATAACGCACGGACCCAGCTGCAACCGGCCGCAGATTTGGTGCAGGCCGCCGAAAAAGCCGCGTTAGCGAAACGCGGGAGAAGGCGGAGCTTCCGGGCGACCAGGGCGCAACCAGAAGTAGTCGCTGCGTGCATAATCGGTTACTCTGGGTTTTGCCGCCATTACATCCCGTCCCGTGCGTAAGCGGTTTGCTTCGCTCCTTCCCCCTCCGCGTTTTCCCTGTGATCTGAAATCGCCGTTTCGGCAGCTGTGCATAATAGGCCACAGAGGAGCAAAGACAGACCAAGATGAACCAACAGACTCACTCAGTGAAAGGCAGTTAGGCATGTCCTCATCTAACGGGCTTACAGATTTTCTCTTAATCCACCTCTGTTTGCCTCTTCCCTTGAAAACCCAGGGGGTTGCCGTAAGTCAGCTGCAACTTGACAACATTTTCCGCCACCAATGTCCTCAGAACTGGGGGTCTGGAGGCACAATAAACTTGAGCAGAAAAGTGGACGGGGTAGAAGACAGTCAGAAAGTCGCTTGATCTTCACTTGTGCAGGCTTGGAGCCAAGACAGGCTCTGAGCTTTATAACAGAGCTGTATTGTCTACATCTGTCTTTCTCAACTTCTTTTTTTACCATTGTGAACCTCCTGAGACATTCTTCAAGGCTTTGAGAAACCCCAGAAGTGGCACAATCACACAGAATAGGATTTGGAAGCAGAGCTGTGGACACGCCCACCCAGGGCTCCTCCCCTCCCCACCCCCTCCAGACCCATCATTGGCCATTGGGGAGGGGGGTTGACATGACCATATATAGTCATATCACCCGAGAAACGTTACCATATTTTAAAAATATATTAAATATCAACTTCCACCCATTTGGAAAATCCTTTCAGGGCCTCGAGAAACCCCAGGGTTTCGTGAAACCCTGGTTGGGAGAGTCTGGTCTAGGGTGACTGTATTTTGAAAGCAAAACAGAGGCCACATTTCCTGGATGATGGATATAGTCAAGTGATCTTACGACAGATCTCATTTTATTTAAACTGTGCAGGGATCACTGCGACTAACTAGGAATATTGCTAATCTTGCAACTGCAAAAGAGGACATTTTGATCAGATTTTTTTAAAAAAGAGACCAAAATAGGATGGACATCAAAAAACAAGAAATATCCTCTATAAAGAAGACATCTGGTAACCCTAGTATTATCCTCTTGTTTTACCTGAGGTAACAGTTGAACTAGAAGCTACAATATCCCCATCTGGCCAGCACACTAGTGGTGTCCTAGAGCAAGATACTTAGATCTGTTTGCCAGGATATCTGGCTTAAGTACCCTACATCATAAACTTAAATAAATATTTGTTTGACCAAATACGCATGCACACATGTGCGGCCGCACACACATACTGGCCGCTTGTGCTGTGTATTTTGTGCTGTGTATTTTGTGCTGCGTATTTTGTATTAATTAATACACTTGTGCTGTGTATTTTGTATTAAAATATTTTAAAAGATATGAAAATACATATAAAATAGAAGACCATGCCCCCTTTTCAAAAATTTCCTTCCACAAATGCAGTCAAGTCAGCAAGGAAACGTTCTGCTCATGTCTCAGGGAAAGCTCGGCTTTGTTCAGCGCATTTTCATTATGGCAGCGTTCTGATAAGGTGTGGAGAACAACAGAGGAAAAACCCACAGCACGATTCTTCAAAACATATTTGCCTCTCAAACGAGGCTCCGTCAGCCCATTGTTAAAAACAAGAAAAGAAACCATTTCATTCACCCTTTTCTTACCTGTCTCGACTTCTACGAGACGGAAAAGCTGCGTTGCATCCCTCCACTGTGCAAATGTGCATTTCTTTCAGGTGTACGTTTTTAAAATGCATTTTCACACTGTATGGGTTTTTAAAGGTCTTCTGACAGATGTCACAGTGGAAGCGACCGTCTTCCTTCTGAACCCCTAATGCATGTTGACTGACGTGATCCATAGCTTGGAAGTCTTCAGAATCAGAAAGGGTAACAACCTGTTTGCCCAAGGAGTGGAAACCCTCTTCCATCAGCAATTGATGTTGCAGTCCAGAGCAGTCATTCATAGGAATTCTGTAATTCAACGTCTCTTTAAAATAGATCTGTGATTCAGTCATTGCTTTGATCACATCACCGTGCTGGTTGGGGTCTTCATAGACCTTTTGACGAGAAACCGTTTTTAGCACCTGGCTATGTTCTGGATTCTCTTTTTCAGGGCTGTGTGATCTGCCCACAATGGTGTATGCCTCGTTGAGCTTGGCGGATTCAAAATATTTCGGCTCTCCAACCTCAGAAATGGATTTCCACGCGTCACCTGAAGGGGGTTGCTTTTCCACCGGGTGATTCTTATCTGTTTCTATCCGAGATTCGCACGACACCTCAACATGCCCCGCACTTACAACCTGCGTAGGCATGTCATCTTCTGAGCTGGCGGCTTCGTGGGTCACACTCGTCGTTTTGACCGCTTCTTTCTCGATCTTGATGGGCATGCTGGACTTCCGAGATTTCTTCTTGGGTAGCAAGTCAAAAGCTGATTCGTTAGAATTCAGTGGTTCGGGTACTGATGAGGAAACCAGAGGTAGAGAAGGGAGCGTCCCTGGCGTATTGGCAAGCTCGGCTGGTGTGACAGGGCTGCGATAGAATGGAAGAACGGGTTGGACCGTCTTCAGGTTTGGAAACAGAATCCCATTTTGTCCCGTACCATGGAAATTCTGCTGTACCTTCGAATCAGTACAAGAGTTAGCATAGCTTGAAAGGGATCTGGTATCCGGAGGCAAAATGGTAAAGTCCGTTCGTTTGTTGTCCTCCAGTCCAGCGATGGCCAATCCGTTTCTCAGGTCTTTATCACGGTTGTTTCTGTTCATCGGCATGTGAAGCCTCGGGTTGGGATTGGCGCTGTGACGGTTACGGCTCCGCAGGGAGCTAAACACCATGTTGCACCCGTCAATTGTGCACTTGTGTTTGATTTTCAGATGGACCGCGTTATAGTGGATCTTGAGGGTCCCCTTGTCGTAAAACGTCTTCTCGCACGCGGTGCAATATACGCGCCCTTTCCTCGTGCTGGTTCCATTTTTGTCAGCCGATTTCGTCTTGCTCTCCGGAGACCCCCGGCTCATTTCAAGCTTGGCGATCAGATTTCGGGAAGTGGATTCGCTCGCCGGAATGCCGTCCTCAGGATCGGAAGTGATATAGGGGCTGTCAGCGGCCTTCTCCTTTTCGGCTCGAAACGAAGAGCCGCAATTTAAGAAGTTGCTTTCCGGGAATGGCACTTGAACGTCTTGTTTAAGTTCACTGCTCTGGTCCTGAGCCTGCTCCATCAAAAGCCTTTCCGGCAGGGTGCCTATCAGTGGGGGAGGGATGGGACTAAAAAACTGAAAGGGCAGCATGAAAGCCATATTGTTGACAACACTTTCAAAGGGATGTATGCTAACAGGGTTCATCTTGTCCATGGAAGAAGGTAGACTTGGACTCCGCTGGCTGTAGCTTTCTATAAACGCCCGGATATCCATATTGGGTGCTGTTGCGGGGATGACAATCGATTGGCCTTCTTTCTCCTGAATGGCCATCAGCTCCACAATGGACTTGGTCTCCCCAAAACGAAGAAACTGCTGCAGAGTCGCCAGCTCTTCTTCACTGGTCATGATACTCCAGTGATCCAGCACCTTTCCTGAGGCATCCTTTAAAAAGAGGGTAGGGAAACACACAAACACACATTTACAGAGCATGTGAAAAAGATGCGCTGACCTTTAATGCACACAAGCACCTAATCAAGTATTGGGAATATCTATATTTCAATATGGTCTACAGCTAAAATCTAGACCAGCCTTTCTCAGCTTTTTTTCATCGTTGAGAAACCCCTGAATTGTTCTTCAAGGCTTCAAAAAACCCCAGAAGTGGCATAAAAGTGCAGAACAGGGTTGGGACACGCCCACCTGGGGCCCCTCCCCATCCCACCCCCTGCAGGCCCATCCAGTGGCCATTTTGGAAGAAGGGCCAGTTGTAACACATTTTAAAAAATGAATGAACTCCCACCCATTCAGGAAACCCTTCCAGGGTTGTGACAAAACCCTGGTTGAGAAAGCCTGATCTAGATCTGCAGTCTTTAAATTTCCCACAGAAATGGGGAAATCAGGCCGTGGCAGAATTCTCTCTGCCATCTTGCAATTTCTCCCCTTTGCCGTAACCTACTGTGCAACATGTACAGCACCGTACACTGGTCCCAACAGGAAGTGATAAGGGCAGGTGGGGATGTAGTTATCCTGCATTCTGCACTTTCAATGCACTTTAGCAGTCGTTCACAACTGGAATTTCCTGTTTCTCACAGGAGAATCCAGTTGAAACGATCGCCAAAGTGCATTGAAAGCATATTGAAAGTGCATTAATGGTTACAACTGTGCGACAGCTGCTTAATTTGCTACCAGTCACTTTGGCCTGCCCATACTTAGGGCTGATGCTTAGGGCTGATCCTGCGTTGAGCAGGGAGTTGGACTAGATGGCCTGCATGCTCCCTTCCAACTCTATGATTCTATGGTTCTATACTGGATGGGGACACTGTCCAACACAGAAATTTCTGAATTTTTCCGAGCATAGCACACACATGCTCAAAGCACCCATGTTCTTGCAAGCGCCCCATAACAATGAAGATGTGCACCAGTGAAACAAAATGCAAGAGAGCCAGTTTGGTGTAGTGGTTAGGAGTGCGGACTTCTAATCTGGCATGCCGGGTTCGATTCTGCGCTCCCCCACATGCAACCAGCTGGGTGACCTTGGGCTCGCCACGGCACTGAGAAAACTGTCCTGACCGGGCAGTGATATCAGCGCTCTCTCAGCCTCACCCACCCCACAGGGTGTCTGTTGTGGGGAGAGGAATGGGAAGGCGACTGTAAGCCGCTTTGAGCCTCCTTCGGGTGGGGAAAAGCGGCATATAAGAACCAACTCTTCTTCTTCTTCTTCAAGCATGAAGTGAAGAGACGGAGCAATCAGAAGGAGACCTAGTTCCACGTTTAAGTCAAGTATTCTTTCTCTGCAAGTTTAATCACCTTCCAAGCAACTAAGATCAGAGAACAAATGAACCTCTATCGATCCTTTGTCAGTGTTCGCGGAGCACAGCTGTAATTACACTGGAGTGTTGGAGTTCTTTCAAACTACAGCCATACCTAACTTTTCCCAATAACTACAATAAATATTTTATCACAGCACATGTATCTGATGGCCTACAGAGAGTTCTCACGGTGCATGCGGAGTCTTCTAAGACGAAGAAGAATGTACCGTCATCAATTTTTCATGCCAAAAAAGGTTCAAGGTAATTGAGTCCATCTTTTTTAATCCTAACACTAAAAAGCCAAATTATCCAGTGCCATTAAATATTTAGTTGTGTCATAACGTAAATCAGGGCATTACTTTACATTAAAAATGAGAATGCAGACTGGAGAGCAAGGATGTGCATTTGACTAAACATACCGAACTAACTTCAGGGCCCTCGTGTAATGGCTTTGATTCCAGCGGAATTCGAAGTGACATCATCTGAACCATGAAAATATTATGAATATCTATATTTCATTGTACTTTGGGAAGCAAGGCCTCTGACATTGGTCGAGGTGCTGAGATGCTATAGAATATTTACAGACATTTCAACACCCGGGGGATTAAAAGTGTCACAATATTTGCAGGGCACCTTCCATGACGGAAAGGGGAAGTTGTTAGTTTGGTTGGGATTAGAACGTCACATGAATCAAGCAAACAGGGGCAGCTTTGGAGGGCAAGGGGCCTAGAGAGAAAGTGGCTGAAGAAAAGGTGTAGAGTAGTCATTTGTACCAGTAACGCAAACCCCGAGGGAAAAGAAGGTGAAGGAGATTCAAGGCATATGGCAGAAAAGACGGGCAACTCGGGCAGCAAACAATTGCAAAAAAGCAAGAAGAATAAGAATTGGTTTTAAACCCTGCTTTTCTCTACCTGAAGGAGTCTCAAAGTGGCTTGCAGTTGCCTTCCCTTTTCTCTCCCCACAACAGACACCCTGTGAGGGAGGTGAGGCTGAGAGAGCCCTGATATTACTGAAGAAGAAGAAGAGTTGGTGCTTATATGCCACTTTTCTCTACCCGAAGGAGTCTCAAAGCGGCTTACAATCGCCTTCCCTTCCTCTCCCCACAACAGAGACCCTGTGAGGTAGGTGGGGCTGAGAGAGCCCTGACAGGACTACAGTATTATCAGGACTGTGATGAGTCTAAAGTCACCGAGCTGGCTACACACGGAAGATTGGGCAATCGAACAGATTAGAAGCCGCTGCTCTTAACCACTACACCAAGCTGGCTCTTAGCCACAGCGCCAAGGAAATGAGGAACCATTTCCTTTAATGATTTGGATTTACCAGCCACTTCTTTGGCTGCAGGTTTCCAATTCAAAGTATCCCACTCTATTCCTGTTGTGCTATTACTCCGGCCACCCCACTTTTGACAAAGTATCACTCCGCTTACTTGTAAGACATATCCACGAATGTAGTCTTGAAGCGTCCAGTCAAGCGCGTGGAGAATCTGTACTACTTCTTCTTGCTTTAGG
Organism: Paroedura picta; assembly: GCF_049243985.1. Taxonomy (NCBI): domain Eukaryota; kingdom Metazoa; phylum Chordata; class Lepidosauria; order Squamata; family Gekkonidae; genus Paroedura; species Paroedura picta. The sequence continues at coordinate 9,142,282 of NC_135386.1, forward strand.
ACGCTGAAAAGGCGATCTAGGAGAATTTTGAGGCGGACAGGGACGGCTTGGGTTCCGTACAGCATGAGACTGCTGATGTCAAAAACCACATTGGACTGGACTATTTCTACCTGGGTCGTTGGATATAGATTGGGGATCCTTAGTTTGCTTAAAGCTGAAAAGAAGATAAAAAAAAAAGTTATATTACAATGGGTATGATTTTTAAAAAGAAGATATACAATGCCCTTGGGATGTGAGAACATCTGTTCCACTTAATATTTCTGGTAAGGGCTAGGAGGAGGAGCTGGTCTCATGGCTTAATTGTCACTCAGCGCTTAACACCCACTCAGGGCAGCTGTCCCGCCCCTGAATGCCTCCTCCTCCAACCGGCTTGCCTGTCTGTCCGGTGGCCAGCCAATCGCCTTCCGTCCCCCACCCCTGACCACCCCCTCCTCCTTCCACTTCCCTCCGAGGCTTGGAGGCTGCAGATCCCTGCTGTGTGAGAGCTCCCCCTGCTGGTGAGTTCCATAGCAGCTGCCTGCAGCCTTTCCAGGCCCTGGGGGGACGGGGAGGCCGTCCACAGTGTTCTTCCACCCCCCACCCCCGAATCTAGTGCCCGTTGTATTCGTGAATGCAACAGGCTTGGCCCCTAGTGTTGTCATCATATGATATAACTATGAAAGATAGATTGTTTACGTTGTAGCAGTTTCACGGTTGACCAACCCCAGCAGTTTCCTCTCTCTCCCGTTGCAGTCCCGAATATCCCAACCCCAAACAGGGACTGGGAAGTCTACAGCAGGAGGTGAGAATTAGCTACTACCCTCTCTTCTATCTGCTGGATCCAAGTCAGTATTTTACAATGTGAAACACATCACAAATTGAATTGTTACTAGTAATACTATTGAAGAAGATGGGGATCCAAATGTGTTCAGTATATTTGACATTGTCCTTGTGTGAATCTGTGGACACTTTCAGTGATGTGGCATTTAGCTAGGTTAATATACTGCAGACGGAAACGAGACATTGATCTAGCCATTGTTCAGTTTGCACATCTAGTCTGTGGTCTGGGAAGTGGTCGTGTGTGTCTTTGTGGTTTGCGCTTTATTACCATGTGCCACCCATCCATGCCGACACTGGTCACATTGGCGCTGGTTGATTTTCCCAGGTTTAAAATGCTGACAGCTGCAGTTTACCAGGGTGCACCGGATCGCCTGAAAGATCAAATATGCTTAATGATAAAAAAGGACCATCGTAACATTTGCTTATTTGTTTATTATGTAACTTCTATACCCCTCCCTCGTGATTGGACGCCTTAGGGGGGTAAACAACACAGACATGAATAGAACAATCAGTATAAAAGCCAAGAAAATACAAGTTCAATAGAAGTTGGGTAAAATGTTTAAAATACAGTTTAAGGTCAATTGGAAAGATACATTAAAATTAGAACCGCTAGGCTTGTAAGGGAATGGGGATGTCCTAATCAGATTGTATTTTGATTCCACGGGTCTCAGAAGAAGGTTCTTATATGCCACTTTTCTCTACCTGAAGCAATCTCAAAGTGGTTTACAGTCACCTTCCCTTTCCTCTCCCCACAACAGACACCCTGTGAGGTAGGTGAGGCTGAGAGAGCCCTGATATTACTGAGGAAGAAGAGTTGGTTCTTATATGCCGTTTTTCTCTACCTGAAGCAATCTCAAAGTGGCTTATAGTCGCCTTCCCATTCCTCTCCCCACAACAGACACCCTGTGGGGTGGGTGAGGCTGAGAGAGCCCTGATATCACTGCTCAATCAGAACAGCTTTATCACTGCTGTGGTGAGCCCAAGGTCACCCAGTTGGCTGCATGTGGGGGAGCAGGGAATCAAACCTGGCTTGCTAGATTAGAAGTCTGTGCTCCTAACCAGCTGGCTCAGCCATAAGCTTGGCAGAAGAGCTCCATTTTGCATCTCCTGAGAAACTGTTCGAGTTCTGTCAGGGTCTGATCTCCTCAGGGAGCTCATTCCACCAAGTTGGAGCCGGGGATGAAAAGGGGCTGGGGACCACCAACCAGTTAGCAGCCAGTTGAAGGGCTCTCTGAGGGACCTATTCCCTCAGGGGCTTGCCTGCATAAGGTCTTGAGCAGGGGTAGTCAAACTGCAGCCCTCCAGATGTCCATGGACTACAATTCCCAGGAGCCCCTGCCAGCGAATGCTGGCAGGGGCTCCTGGGAATTGTAGTCCATGGACATCTGGAGGGCCGCAGTTTGACTACCCCTGGTCTTGAGCATTACCATGCATTCAGGAAGCTTGTTACATACATGCAATTTATTTTTTAAATCAAGGATTATTACGCAGACGAACAATTACATATAATCCCAATCCAGCCAAAATGCAATTGAGTTCTCATGGAAATGAATGATTCTCCATTCTTTAAAAAATCCTGTACAGAACAGGATTTTTTAAAACAGAAATGGTGTGTGCCACGAGATTTGGTAACATCCCTACAAAAGAAAAGCACAATTACGCTCGCAGAAGTCTTGAAGCAACACTGATTGCAACACAAATGTATTTAGTGCCATGAAGGATAGGGCTGTACACAAATGATAGACATGACAGCTCCATGAAACGTCCATGTTCAGAGACAGTGAACTTCAGAATGCCAGCTGCTGGGAAGAGGGTAACAGCTGTAGCTTTCGTTTCCTACTTGTTCGCTTTGCCGAGGCAACCAACAATAAAAATTGGTGTCAATTCACCAGTTGTCTTTTCCCATTCTGCAGCCAATTTTAAGGAGGGAGCAACGGGCAAGCGAATAGATGTTGTATACAACTATGACGACGATGACTACTACTACTACTACTACTACTACTACTACTACTACTACTACTACTACTACTACTACGTTCGCACTGCTGAGCTGGGAGGCTTGGACCACTTTGCTTCACATGTTCTGAAGCCATTTGGACTTCCTAGTTCCTTCTGAGACACAACTAACTGGCAACAATATAAAAAAACAGAACCTTTGCATAACAATTTATCACCACTGCTACACCGCTTGAATAGGTTAACTCACTCTTGAGTAGGTTAACTGGATAGAAAACTCAAAAAGGCCTTTTGATACTTCACAGAAGAGAGAATTTCACTTAATATATTAAACATTGTAAAGAAACAATCATATGGGGGAAAATAAACCTTTCCAAAGTTGATGGGTCCACCTATTGATTCTAATATCTCGTAAATCATCCCATTTCCTCTGAAAGTAATTCTCTATTCCCTCTGCCCCGCACATCCTTACAAGGATACTATCTTCTGTTTACCTACTGAATTTCTTTTAGCCATGAGCCATATTTCTAGCTTTTGCTTTATACAGATAAGCAAACATTCCCTAATTTCTTTTTGTCTGTGTTTTGTACACTTTATGTGCAGAATGTATTTATTTATTTACAGCATTTTCTGACAGGGGCTCATGGGAATTGTAGTCCATGAACATCTGAAGGACCACAGGTTGACTACCCCAGATCTAGTCCAACCCCCTGCACTATGCAGGACACTCACATCCCAATCGCTCATCCACTGTCACCTGCCACCCCCTTGAGCCTTCACAGAATCAGCCTCTCTGTCAGATGGCTCTCCAGCCTCTGTTTAAAAATCTCCAAAGATGGAGAACCCACCACCTCCCGAGGAAGCCTGTTCCAGCAAGAAACCGCTTGGACTGTCAGGAACTTCTTCCAGATGTTTAGACCTGAGCTTGGCATGTCTCTCTGCCACCACACACCAGCATCCTGTCTTCCTTTGCATGTAGGTACTCCACAGGCAGAAAGGGAGCCTATCTTGTGAAAACAAAAGTTTGGATTAGAGGTGGGCTTTATGAGGGCGGAGGCTACCGATGAAAAGGACCTACGTTAATGAATAGAATAAGAGTCCAGAGGCACTTTTAAGACCAACAAAGATATATTCAGGGTGTGAGCTTTCGAGTGCAAGCCCTCTTTGTGTTAAATGTCCTCCTGGACTCTGATTCTGTTGTGCTACTTCAGACCAACACGGCTACCCACTTGAATCTACATGAATGACATCTACGTTCTTGAGCAAAGTGAAATCAGAGCACACAGCAACATACTGGGAGTCAGACTGAGAATCACTTTGCTTTAATGCAGATAGAAGGTTTGCTTAACGGTTAGCATTCTTTAATTGGACTCCTGAAAGCCATAAATTAGCTTTATAAAGGTTCATTTAAGGAGGGGAGGGTGTTTTATGTTTCTTCGAGCCGAGACATCACGAGATGTCAGATAGAGCGGCAGTGCAATTCAATTACCTCAGCAGGCGCATAAATATCAGTGTCGCGTCCACAGACTGAAGTGCGCTCGAGTCCTTAAGATCAGCGCTAGATCCACAATTCCATAAATAAAGAGAGAAGGAGGTCCTGGAAGGAACTCCTGAACGGTCCCAGCAAGGAGGGGAAAGAGAAGTTGAAAAGGATTTGGAAAAAGGAGGTCTGCTGAGGTTTCTGGCAGAGTTTAAATAGATAAAGAGGGTCGAGCATCAAGCGACTTTAAATAATGAAGGAGTTTTATGCAGAAGAGAAACAAACTTTGTATAGAAACAGGAGAGAGTCCTAACAGCACAGCTGACGGAAGGTGATTGGCTGGCTGCTGGACAGACAGGCAAGCTGGTTGGAGGAGGAGGAGGCACGCAGAGGCGGGACAGCCATCCTGAGTGGGTGTTAAGCGTTGAGTGGCATTTAAGCCATGAGACCAGCTCCTCCTCCAAGCCCTTACCAGAAATATTAAGTGGAACAGATTTCAGTGCTGTTTTTAAAAACAGGATGGAGGGGGGAGGGAAGGGACACCGCTGACTATGATAGCACCTCCCCTTCAAAATCCTCTTTATGGAAGGCGTGTGCATCAGAAAATAAACTGAGTCCACAACTGTGAAAATGCACAGGGAGGGCAGGTGTGAGGCCCAATTGGGCCCAAACCAATTCCAGCCGGCAGGTAGTAGAGAAATGTCCTGCATTGTGCAGGGGGTTGGACTAGATGGCCCTGGAGATCCCTTCCAGATCTATAATTCTATGATTCTAATCTGGTTCATCTGAGCCAGTGCATCAATCTTAGACTTCCACAGCCCTTCCGCAGCCCTGTGATACTTTGCTCCGTCGGCAACACCCACCCCCTAGAAGCTGTGATTTATTACAACAAGTTCTTTGTTGCCTAGTTTAGTATTTGAGCGTGCCAAGGAGGCAAGCTTCACTCCAAACTTCTTGAACGACAGCCTGGACAGATTTCTCAAAGGCTGCTGCAGATCTACATTTCCATGGCTTGTGGATTCTTGTCAAACATCTGTTGCCTTTTGCCATCTCAAGTCAGCCCCCCCCTGCCCAATCTCTCTTCCAGTCCTTTTCTCCTCTTCACATCTGCACCGAGCACGATGCTCATCTCTCATCAGGCCAGGAGTTGTGCTTGTGGTTCTGCTAAGGACTGAGCTTGAGGTCCAAGATGGGATCAAAGCAAGCAATGTAACTGACCAATGCGCATCTAGATCCCGCTTTCTGGATCCAGTCAGGGTAAACTGAAACTGACCAATAGTGTGCAATGGGAGGAAGATCCATTGTTTGCTACTGCATATAAGTTGAGGGTTTTCAGGGGGCTCTTGGTTCAGTTTTGCCTCTTGTAACATCATGCTGAGATCACAATGAAACTCCTAGTGCTCCTTGCCTCCTCCGAACCCAAGAATTTAACACCACCCATAGGTAAAGGTGGAGGTATCCCCTGTGCAAGCACCGAATCATGTCTGACCCTTGGGGTGACGCCCTCCAGCGTTTTCATGGCAGACTCAATACGGGGTGGTTTGCCAGTGCCTTCCCCAGTCATTACCGTTTACCCCCCAGCAAGCTGGGTCCTCATTTTACCGACCTCGGAAGGATGGAAGGCTGAGTCGACCTTGAGCCGGCTGCTGGGATCGAACTCCCAGCCTCATGGGCAGAGCTTTCAGACTGCATGTATGCTGCCTTACCACCCTGTGCCACAAGAGGCTCATAACACCACCCATAAGCTTTGCCTATTATGGTGTTGGAGACGAATGCTGAGAATACCATGGGCAGCCAAAGTTACCAACAAGATCGTCTTGGAGAGGGGCAGGCCAACTTTGTCATTGGAAGGGAAGATATTACGGCTGAAGCTCACTTACTTTGGATACAGCACGCAATCAAACTCATTAGAAAAATGATTAATGCTCAGCATGGTCAGCGGCAAAAGGAAACGTGGTCGCCAAAGGATCCGCTGGCTCGACACGATCAAAGCCGATACAGGGATGACCATGAACCAACTAAAAGAAGCAGTCAGAGACAGGGGCGAACGGCGGAGACTTTCCTACAGAATCGCCGAGGGTCAGACACGACTGAACGGATAACATCATGAGAGGCTTTTGCATCCACGTTGGGGGCATGAGCACATCCCTCCTCCCCCCGTGTTGCATGGGAGTGGGTGGAAATCAGATCCGAAACCTCTGTTGCTGAGTAACTCACTGCTGCCACCCCCAGCCCCTGACCCGTTCCCATTGTCATCTGTGGGGAAGCACAGACACAATTTCTCCGTGTTCACCCACAGCCCGTTGCACCTCAGTTCCCCTTTCTGAATCAAGCTGAGCAGGAACTTTAGTGTGTCTCAGATCTCAGGATTCAAATGTGGTTAAGTCTCCTGGGCCTATTCTGCACACATAGGATAATGCACTTTCGAAGTAGATTTTCCTGTTCTGCACAGGAACATCCAGCTGCCAAAGCACATTGAAAGTGCATTATCCTATGTGTGCAGACTAGGCCCTAGTCCCTGGGGAAGGAAAAAGCCTCAGTTGCATTCAGAACTCATAAAAAACGGGAGCCATTCTCAGTGCGCCACACACTGGGAGAACGAAGGAGAAGAACCAGGCCCAATCCAGACGCAGGGCGATACCTGTCACAACCCAACTCATTGGTGGCATTTGAATTAGGGTGGCCAGCACTCCCTCTTCAAAAGCCTGAAGATTTTGAGAGCCAGGTCCAGGGCTGGTGGAATTTGGGGAGGATGTGAAGGCACTTCCAGGTGACCCTCTTCTTGGCATTTCTCTTGGAGTCAAGATTTTCCTGTCTGATATTTATCTTGAACTGTAGTACAATGTTTTGATCATAAAATGTTACAAAGGGATCCCTAGCATCTGCGCGATCATGTGGCAGAAGATTGGGCCTACCCCTAATAAACAGGGAGTTTTATGATACTGGGCTGGGCAGATCTTATCAATAAACATTCTGCAGTTGGGAGTAATGCAGCTTGCCTCACATAGCTGCTGTGGATAAAGAGTCTTTTATGAAAAAGAAGTGAGGGAAGAGTTGGGTTTATCCTTGTATCCTGCTTTTTACTACCTGAAGGATTCTCAAAGCAGCTTACAATTGCCTCCCCGTCCTCTCCCCGTAGTGGATACTCTGCGGGATAACTGAGGACGAGAGAGCTCTGGGAGAACTGAGACTGGCCCAAGGTCACCCAGCCTTTGGAGGAGAACTGGGGGATCAAACCTGTTTTTTTCAGACTAGAGGCCACCGCTGTTAACCCCTGAACCAAGCTAAGATCTTTGGAGGAAGCGTGGCATTTCAAATGCACAGGTATGTGATGCCTTTGTATCTAGAGAGAGGTGGGCTACGAACACGGCTGGAAGACCTTGATCTCTCTCGGTTGGGAAATTTCCTGGAGATTTGAGAGTGAAGCCTGGGGAAAGCAGGTTCTGGAAAGGAGAGGGGAGGTACCTTGCTGGGGTATAATGCCATACAGCAGGACTGGAAAAACTGTGGCTCTCCAGATGTTCATGGACTACAATTCCCATGAGCCCCTGCCAGCATGCTGGCAGGGGCTCATGGGAATTGTAGTCCATGAACATCTGGAGAGCCACAGTTTGGCCATCCCTACCATAGAGTACACCTTCCAGAGCAGCAGTTTTCTCCATGGCCCCTGTTTCTTGTAGTCTGGAGGCCAGTTATAATTCTGGGAGATCTCCCGGCCCCACCTAGAGCTTTGTAACTCTATCTCTCACACACCCATTCTACACAACTACATCCATTTTGCTAGTACGCATTCATATTTATTATATGTTCCATTCGTCGCCAAAATGTTCAGGTTACTTTAGCTCAGAAACTCTTACCACAGTCTTGTAAGGTAGGCCTATAGAATGAGTTCATGACAAAGCTGATATTCACACCAGAAGAAGTGCTCAGATTTGTAACAGAGCTGGCCTTTTTGGGGGGCACCCTGCACAGAAGGGGAACCCTGCAACTTTGTCTCTTTAGGATATTCCCACCTGCACAGTAAACAAGTCAGTCCTCAAAGAGCAATCATTTACCCCTCAACGCTTTCCTTCTGAAACAGATAGAACCAACCTGGGATGGGGTGGGAGAAACCTCACACCCATCCTTTATGTTTACATTTTCTCCTAGAAGGTAAAGGCAGATTGGCTCCTGAGTCAAGCTGACCCAGAGCAGAGCTGCCAGATTTGTCGGGCCGACGTGAAAAAGCAGACCGCTATCAGGAACCATCAGCTTTCGGATTAAGGTAGAAATTCTTGACGAGAGCAGTTTCGAAACTCCTCCTACTGTCTGTGCATTTCACAAGGTCACTGACTGTTAGCAATACAATTTCTAGTCTCTCTCTCTCTCTCTCTCTCTCTCTCTCTCCCTCCCCCCTAGGAGATTCATACTGAACTGGGTCTGCTAACAGATCTAGTGTGCTCCTTGGTTCACTGCAAGTTGGACACCCTAAACCAGGAGTAGTCAAACTGCGGCCCTCCAGCTGGCAGGGGCACATGGGAATTGTAGTCCATGGACATCTGGAGGGCCGCTTTTTGACTACCCCTGCCCTAAACAATCAAACAAACAATACCTCTCAATACTGGAGCCCTAACCTTGATCCTTTAGGGATGAGCCGAAGCGAAATTTCAAAAACTGTGAAATTTAAAAAAGTTGTTTATCAAGAAGCTGGCTTCTTGGAGCCTTAGGGGAAGGCGGAATACAAATGTAATAAATAAACAAATAAACATACATCTGCAAATATATAAGGGGGATGATTTGCGATGGAACTTAAGTCCAGTAAAATGAGATATATTTATATTTAAGATAAGGATAAGAATTGCTGGGAAAAAACAGCTTTTTAAAGCTATCCATCTTTGCTCCTTAAATCATATCTTGTGTGTTTGTGTGTGTTTGTGTTCCTTTCAGCAATATATGTTGGGCCAACTACAATGGCAACCATTTCCCCATGCCAAAATACAATTGTGCGTTGTACAACAGGACGTGGGGGGATTCTTTTACGATAGATACTATAGTTGCCGGATTTAATAAGAGCAATTTATGAAAGATAAAGAGCTGTATTTTATTATTATTATTATTATTATTATTATTATTATTATTATTATTATTATTAGATTTATAGCCCGCCACTCCCTTGCGGCTCGTGGCGGGTAACAATATCGCAAATCCCCATTAAAACCCCATAAAACAATAATAACATTGCCAATATTGCCGGCATGGCAAGAATGGCAGCTCAACTCCCCCCCCCTCCCACTACTAGCGGGTGGAGAGGAGGTCCTGATGATGTTTTGCTTCGGGTCCAGAACCCGAGTCCACGGGGGAGGCATTATGTGTGGTTCTGGGGGAAAGTAGTCAGCCACTCGAAAATCCAAGTCTGCATAACCCAAAATGGCGCAAAACCCAATATTGCAAAACCCAAAATGCTGTGCTATCTTTAGTAACTAGTAACTAAGGGTATTAATGCTTTACTACTATATTTAAATTGCAAAAGGTAAGAGGTGAAATAATGAAGAAGGGTTGGGTTTTATATCCCGCTTTTCACTACCCCAAAGCAGCTTACAATCGCCTTCCCTTCCTCTCCCCACAGCAGACATTCTATGAAGTCGGTGGGGCTGAGAGAGCTCTGACATTACTGCTCGGTCAGAACAGCTCTATGAGGACTGTGACTAGCCCAAGGTCACCCAGCTGGCTACATGTGGAGGAGCAGGGAATCAAACCCAGCTCACCAGATTAGAGGCTGCCGCTCTTAACTACTACACCAATGGTATATGCCCTTTTCCCCCCACTATCTTTTACAACAATAACTGGATTACAAAATTATTATAATATAAAACAAAAAAGAGCTCTTCCAATCCAAATTTTGTTGTGCACTTGTCTGTTTGCAGAGGGCTTTCCCATAAATCATCTCACTATTAAGGGCAGGTATGTGCTGATGGAGGGAAGGGGGCAACCTTCAAGGGAAGTGAATAAGGAACATTTTCTGAACTCAGAAGCTGCCTATATTTCTGTTCAATGCTTTTTTCGTTAGCATATATTTTCAGCTGATCACTATAATAATTTCAAATTACATTTTCCTCTTCAAAAATAAGTGCGGTGCGTGTGGGGGGAGATAATCCTAATCAAATAAATTTGAAGAAGAGTTGGTTTTTATAGTCTGGATCAGACAGCCCCAATTTGTACTTCTCTTTGTATTTTGAACACAACCACGTGAGATGTGCACGCCAGATCTTATTTACACGGTTAGAGACTTGTACAATGTTTTTTTCACGGTTTCGCACCAACAAAGTCAATTACGCCATTTTAAAAGGACAAATTTTTTTCCTGGGTTTTCCCCCCCTTTTAAATTATCATTCCTGCTGAAATGTCATGTGGTGTCCAAGTGGATGGTTAGCCACTTCGATAAGAGCAAAGACCTTTACATTTGGCTTCCTAATATTTTTAAAAGATTGTTATTGGTTTTTAGATTTATATACCACTTCTCCTTTCTTAGTTTCAACAGAGTTTTGATCTTAGCTGTTGGAACCATGAATTATCAGTTTGATTTTATTGCAAATTATTTGTTTGTTTATTTTAAACACTTCTATCCTACCTTCCCACCCAGAGAGTGAAAATGGTCCTGGGGTGTCCCCCCCAGCTGCTTTAGGCTTGTTAGCCTCTGGGAGCTCTCCTACAAGTGATCTTCAGACTTCAGGGATCAGTTCCTTTGGAGAAAATTACCGCCTTGCACTTTATTGACATTTTATCCTGCGGAAACTCCTTCCTCCCCAAACCCCACCATCCACAGGTCCTGTTCCTGAAACACCAAGTACGTCTCAATCTGGAATCAGCAACCCCTAACCCTAATCTGAACCCTTGAAGCCAGGAAAATGATCACACTTTGAATCCGGCCCTAACTTTGGCAGCAGAAGGAGTGATGCAAAAATTTGAGTCCAATGGCACTTTCATGACCGATCTAGCTGGGAGCTTTCAGGTACATGCACACTTCCTGGGACAATGAAACAGGAATCCTTAGAGTGCCGCTTCAAGGAGTGAGTAAATGAGCAGGAAATTAGTAAACAGCATCATGAAGATAGCCCACGAATTTACAACATAATATCTTGCTAGAACAACAGAAGCTGTTTACTCAGAAAACTTTGTTGGTTTTAAAGCCACTGGAGCTAAGGTAAACTTTGGTAAAGCAGGACACCATTGACCCAGGGGGGGGGGTGTTCTTGATTAAAATTGGGTCTATATGGAGCAACAAAATTTTTCATAGAACGCAAAAATAGAATTATAATATATATTTTTTTACTTTCAACATAAGTGCAATTTTCCAGGTGCCCCTAGATGCCCCTCCAAAAGAGGGACAATCTGGTCACCTTACCCTGGACTCAAATTTTGTTCAGCTCCTTCAGACCAACACGGCTTTGCGCCTGAATCAACACTTATACAATCGTTCAAGTTGGAGGGCTAGGCTGCAATCTGTAGCGCACATATCCAGAAACGACAACCACACACACACAAACAACAAATACACACACGCACAAACCCTAACTGAAACCACTGAGGGTGTTTTCCTAGGTAAGAGAGATGAAAACTGTTTCTAGGCTGAATGTAAATGTTACAACAGGTTAGAAATCCTCATTTGCATGACAAAGGCCACCCCTGTGTCTTTTCTGCCTTCTAAATGATCAGCCTTTAACATAAGCTGTAGCCTAGAAGCTAATTTCAGCCTCACAACAGGATCACACTGGCAAGCCTGCTGAACATGTGGACAACTCCAAATTATTCTTGCGGATGCACAGTATTTATTTCCCCGCAAGTGAAGGTTGGGAATCACATTTTTGTGACCAGGCTCGCTTTCATTAACATACCCCAGAGGTGCTTTTGGACTCCCCTGGTATTAGCTGGCGAATGGCGATGTCTACCAAATTTCATGTACGAGATGTGACAAGAAAATCTAGTGGCAAGTAAGTTGTTCCTGATACAGCCCTGCAGGAGACATAGAACTGGTATTCTAAACCAGGGGTAGTCAAATTGCGGCCCTCCAGATGTCCATGGACTACGATCCCCATGAGCCCCTGCCAGCATTTGCTGGCAGGGGCTAATGGGAATCGTAGTCCATGGAATTGTAGTCCATGGACATCTGGAGGGTCGCAGTTTGACTACATCTGTTAAACCCTTCTTCTTATCTTACTGTTCTTTTGACTCAAAGGTCGAGACCCAGCTCTCTTACAAGCGCTTGTCGCAGCTAAATATTTAGCAACTGTCAAGATTGTTTTCCAGTCCTCATCTCCAAGGAAAAACAGCGATATTTTTGAGATGGAAAATCCACATATCCTATTAAGGGGGAGGACAAATACCTTTATCTAAAATCAGACCAGATTTTATATGTTCAAGATGACTATCTCCACATTTACAAAGTCTGCCGAAACTGTGCCTGTGATTGGGCCTTCCATTTGAGCTGAGGGGAAAGAATTTAAGCCAGGGAGCATAAATGCTCTTCTATAACAAAATCAGTGTCCAGTGGTCCCTTTAAGACCAACAAAGATTTATTCAAGGCGTGCTTGCACTCGAAAGCTCACGCCTTGAATAAATCTTTGTTGGTCTTAAAGGGATCACTGGACTCTGATTTTGTCGTGCTCCTTCAGCCCAACACGGCTACTCATTTGAATCTTCTCTTCTTTAATGAGGGATTGCCAGCTTTCTTCTCCACAAGCCTTACTAAAGTCAATGGGTCTGCTCGGAAGGAAGGACTCAGAGAACGCATCTGCTCACTGATCCACAACAATGAAAGCTGTTCAATCCGGACCGCTCAGTTTTTCTGGACATTCCTGGTCTCATCCTGTGGACGTTATACAATGTTTTCGTTTGCTGAGGACCAAGGGTCTGTCTCAGACCCCAGAACGAACATCTGTAGTGTTTAGAAACTTCATGATAACAAAAGTGAAAGACAAGATGTGGTGGTCATTGGTGACTCTGTACTCTGTGCCGGTAGCCTTGCTGGATCAAACCAAGCTGTCTTTAGATTAGTATTGTCTTCAACAGTGACTAGTCTCTGGAATGTCACAAGATGAATCATCTGGGGTAGATCATCTGGATCTAGAAATGTGTCTAACCCCAGAAGCTGGGGATTTCCAATGAGATCTCAGTTATTATATGCATGTCTTACAATATTCATTATCTTCCTTACTCTGGGGACTCAAGGTCTCCATACATGCATAGAGCTATTACTCTATCAATAGTTCTTTCCTCCCACTATAGATAGACCTAGCTTCTGATTTCCTTTGTAACCGGTACTTGGGATTCCCCAGAGTGTCAATACCGTGTAGTTTGGAGAATCATAGAATAACAGGATTGGAAGGGACCTCCTGGGTCATCTAGTCCAACCCCCTGCACTATGCAGGACGCTCACAACCCTATCGCTCATCCACTGTCACCTGCCACCCCCTTGAGCCCTCACAGAATCAGCCTCTCCGTCAGATGGCTATTCAGTCTCTGTTTAAAGATCTCCAAAGATGGAGAACCCACCACCTCCCGAGGAAGCCTGTTCCACGGAGAAACCACTTTGTATTATGGAAGAATGCCATGATACAAATACCAGAGTTACAGATGGTTTATCTATTAGCCCAGTTAATCACAAAGTAAAAAGTTAGTGATGAGCAACATCACAGCAGCAAATTATCTTGGAGAACCCAAGAGGCATTCTCGTTTAGAGGCGTGAAGCTTCTAGGACAAGGGACTTAGGCTTGTCACAGCACATACAGTCACACAAGAACCGCTGTTTCTTTATTCCAGACATCTGAATTCTTCCCGTCCTCCATGTACCCATGTTGGGATACGTTGTTCTCCGCTCTCTCACTTTATTCTGAAAGGCTGCGCCTGGCCCAACATTACCCAGAAAGCTTCACGCAAGAGTAGGGAACTGAAAACTGAACCTGGGTCCTCCAGATCTCACTCTAACTGTGACCCCGCACACATGGACATATTTTTTTTCAGGGAGCAAACTTCACCAGCTCCTGAGCAGAGGTACGAAAGTTAATAGATGCAGCTGGAACTCTGTTCAGGGTAGCTGCCCAATTGGGCAGCCTGTGCTTCCGAAGGAGGAAACATAAAATGAATGGACATTTAATGCATCTCCCGCCAATCTGTGTTGTGACCCAAAACGTTGTCCCAAAACAGAAGGGATTTCCACAGCGTAACCAGGGGTAGTCAAACTGCGGCCCTCCAGATGCCCGTGGACTACAATTCCCATGAGCCCCTGCCAGCGAACGCCGGCAGGGGCTCATGGGAATTGTAGTCCACGGACATCTGGAGGGCCGCAGTTTGACTACCCCGGGCTGTAATCCCAAACAGAATCACACCTTTCTAAACCTTTTGACTTCAGTGTAGCTCTGTTTAGGATTCCGCCGCCAGTCCCTTTCATTTCAGATTTCGGAACTTTCACTGCCGGCCGAGAGCTTGTGTCAACCGCATGCCTCCTGCTCTGTAATTTCTTTCTTTTTTTTTAAAGTTAATGGACAGCGATGCACACCCATACTCCCCGCCCCGCCCGCCATCTCCGTCTCCACAATTAAAGGCAATTAGCCGGCATCCCCTTTAACCGTCCAAGGCACACAGTGGCAGCTCTCTCGCCACAAAAGGGGAGCCGGTAAATGAGAAGAACATGTTAGTACACTGCATCTGAGAAAGTTTGGCTCCGAGCTATGCGCTGATTAACATCAGATCTCCTCCTCTCCCTGCCTCTCGACAATCTTGTCACATCTGGCTGACATATCCTTACAAGCTTATCCAAACCCGGGCAGCCCCAGTCATGCTCGGGGACTGGCTGGAAGGAAGCGCCAACGCCAGCCGCGCACTGTTGTGCCATCCGTGAAACTAATGAAGCTGACTTCAGTGGCTGCTTTCCCGGTACGCTGAAAGGCGAGCGAGCAACGTGCCTCCAGGTTTTGCAAGGCAGCGTTCGCTCCCCAGAAGAAAAAGGCAAACAATGCTCTCTCAAGGTTCCAGGAGCCAAAGAACGGCATGATCAAAAAAAGGAAACATTTTTTAAAAGAAGCGATCTCTGTGAACCCAAACCGTCTCCCTCGAGAAAGCGCACTTTTCAAAAAAAACGGGGATGCTGTTTAAAAACCCTCTTGAAATAATCACTTTCCTATGCTGGTGGGACACATGGCAGTGCTACAAAACAGGAACATTAGTTTTCTTGTTCCCTGCAGTGTCAGAAAAGGGGGAACGAAACACCTAGCGCCACAGGTTAATTGGTCCGAGACGTATTTTGGGGGAAGCCCCGGGAGGTGCCTCCCCTTTGTAACCTTTCGGAGAAGGAAAAGTTACCACACACACGCCTTTTTAGGAGTCTTCTCCCGATCGCCTTCTTTTGTTGGTTTGTTTTTGTTTGAAAGCAACACAATGGTACACTTTTTAAAAACGGAGAGAAAGGGAGGAGAAGGACGGGGGTGCGGAGAGCCCCTTTTCGGTTAACTGAGCTGGAAAGGAAAATTATTTGCATTTTTAACCAAGCTAACAAGATTGCTTGGAGTCTGACGGACAGTTTCAAATCATGCTTTCATGGGATGAAATTCCAAAGCAAAGAAAACTCCAGAATCGGAACTCTTGCGGTTTGGAAGAGCTGTTTAGCCATCCTTTGAAAACACACTCAGCAAAACTCCTAGTTAACAGGCTAGCGGGGAATCTTCCAGGATACAAACAGCACACACCATTCCGAACCTAATTTCCAAGAAACTTCCTTAGCAAAATTTACATTGTCCCGTCTCCCGTGCATTTGATACATCACCATAATGAGGACGCGTTTGTTTTAGAGCACTTGTCTGCGACCCCATTGAAGTCGCAAACGATGAATTTTATAGCTATTGATGCGCATCCCAGACCTGTACAATTAAACCTTGTCAAGTCACATCCATTTACAGAGGTTGTTGCTTCTTTGACGGGGGGGGGGGGGGGGGATGAATGATCCGAGGCCCGATTCTGCACGATCGTATTTACTATCCAGAACTTAAGGGCAAGAGGCAGGGAATAGGTAGTTTTCAGGATGCCTTTCAGCATGAAGGCCAGCATTTTATGCTTCTCAGGATGGGGATTTAGTTTGAAATCCACTGGGTTGTTTTTTCTGAGCAAACCGGGTTAAGAGAGGGGCTGTTAGCCAGAGAGAACAATTCCCAATCAAGCCCACCAGAACTAAGATCCCGGCGGAACGTTACTGTTCCCTAAACCACGACCCTGTCGAGCCACTACAGTAAAAAAAAGGAGAAAAACACCCAAAATGAAGACAAAACCCTCGTCCCCCTTGCAAGGATTGATAAGAGGCAAGGAATGAACCCCAAATGTATGTACAACTCCCCAAAACAAAAAAGTTTCCTTACCTCTGACATTCTTATGGTGCATGCGTTTCAAGAGCTACTACGGAACAGTTTGCCATCCCCTCCGCTGTGGGTTGTACAAAAGGAGAAGCAAGCAGGAAGCATTCCTGTCTGTACAAGCAAAGGAGGCAGACTCATCACATGCCTCGGTCTTCTCAGCCCCGTCTGAAGCAGAGCACCTTCAGGTCTGGCGTGCGCTCACAGTGCGCACAGGGGAGTGAAATCAGATCCCTCCTCCTCCTCCTCCTCCTCAGCTGAGCTGCCCCAGAACCTCCAGTTGGAAGTTCAGGCTGTCTCTTGCCCAGCTCACCTCCTTGAGATGCTCCCACCTCCCTCTCCAGTCACAGGGCAGAACCCCGCACAGCTGACTGGGGAGGGGGGGGATGACACTCATCTTTCACAGAGGCTTGATCAAAAGGAGTCCCGGTGACCTGAGGCTCTCCCAGTGCAGTGCGGGGAGATTCTCTGCCTCGTCTCCAGCTGCCTAAACTATGTCATTAAATCAATGCGGGTAACCCAAGGCCTGGGTTACAATTCCACTCCCCCTTTCCCAAGAATACGAATGAGTATCTGCAAATAAAGTTGGTTTTTACAGTAGGTGGAGGCGAAAGGGAATCAGGACGCTTCTCAGACCGTACCTGTGGGATTGAGCAGCCCCCCCCCCCACTCCCCCAAAAGTAATTTAGTAATAAGATTTCCAAGTGTTAAATGCAGTGGCCTTTGTGAGCGCATAAGAAGCAGCATGAAATGATGTTCTGGTCTTACGAGGATAGTTATTAGGAAGTTATTTTCTATTATTTTTTTTTAAATATTTGAAAAGGAAAAATAAAACAGAAGGGAAATTTGAGATTTTAATCGACGGAGGAAGGGAGGGAGGCCACGAATACAAATAAAAGCACTTAAGTATTTCCTACAGGCCGGCCTTTCTCAACTTCTTTACCATTGAGAAAACCCTGAAACGTTTTTTTGGGATTTGAGAAATCCCAGCAGTGGCGCAATGGTTGGGAAGCAGAACTGTGGACACGCCCACTTGGGACCCCTCCCCCTCCCACCCTTTCCAGGTCATCACTGCCCATGGGTGTTTGTGGGTGACATGGCCAGGGCCACTGAGAAAATCCTGGGTTCCACAAAACTCACTGGTTGATCTTGAGCCAGTCATTCCCTGTTAGCCTAACCCAGGGGTAGTCAAACTGCGGCCCTCCAGATGTCCATGAACTACAAATCCCAGGAGCCCCTGCCAGCAAATGCTGGCAGGGGCCTCCTGGGAATTGTAGTTCATGGACATCTGGAGGGCCACAGTTTGACTACCCCTGGCCTAACCTACCTCACAGGGCTCTTGTGAGGATAAAAACGTAGGCAAGGGAAGACAGGTGGGACTCTAAATCCATCCAGGAGGAAATGTGAGGACCTGCGTTTAAAAGTCAGCATTGTACAGGATTCCTTCAGCCGGAGAGCTTTCCTCTACTCTGGACGGTGGAGAACTGGAAGTAAATAGAGCTCATGGCGACCGCAAGCATGTCCCTGGGCAAATACAGTCATTTTTTTCTTTGCTGCACTCTGCGGGGACCTTCAAACGGACATCCAAGCAGGCCCATGCAGCTGAAGGGACAGGGCCCTGCAGATCGGGCCAGGTTAGTCATCCTATAGGAGAAATCAAACAGGTTTGCAACCAGTCACCCCCTATTAACTGCACTTAAGGTCAAATGAGACGGCACCTTATTACACTCTGAGCACGCCAAGTAGAATCCGAGCAAGCTCTGTGCGGAACAAGGGAGTTATTGATTGACAAAGTCCCTCTGGAAGATCTGGGGCCAAATCTTCTTTATTTTTCATATTTCCAGTGGCACGCCGCTGGTATATGACATGACGGAACTCGAACGTATTCCCTGCAGCGGCCAAAATGTTCATCCACATTACAGTGCCTCCTTTCCCAGGGGTAGTCAAATGCGAATGCTGGCAGGGGCTCATGGGAATTGTAGTCCATGGACATCTGGAGGGCGCCAGTTTGACTACCCCTGTCCTTTCCACTCTCTTCCAGGGCCTCCAAGAACCCTTGGGGATTCACAACGCCCTGCTCTAGAGGATGGCTGGAAATCTCCGGTTTTATTTATTTATATTTTTATTTCTTATTAGATTTTTAGCCAGCTCGTGGCGGTTCACAGCATGGTAAAAACGTAACAACCCCATAATAATAATGCAATATAAAACCGATAGGAACAGCATAGAGCAGGGGTAGTCAAACTGCGGCCCTCCAGATGTTTGTAGTCCATGGAATTGTAGTCCATGGACATCTGGAGGGCCGCAGTTTGACTACCTCTGGCATAGAGGACGATCACAAGAATCCCACGTTAGGCCCTTATTCCTCAATTCGTCTATTCCTGGCTATGCCAATCAGCGGGCAATGGTGGTGTTCCTCCCAGGGGGCGTTCCAGATTGTACAAGGATGGGGAAGGACCCGCTCTTATGACCCAGTGTTCAACCAGAGAGCTCCGACAGCACCCTCAGCTCTTCCGGGAACTCCTTCCACCAGATAGGGGCCAGAACCGAAATTGCCCTGGCCCTGGTTGAGGCCAGACGTGCTTCCCGGGGGCCCGGAATCCTCCATCCCCACTGACTTCCAAATAATAGTGCTCAGCTCATCTGGAGAAAACGGATGCTCTGATAGGTGGACTCTGGGCTGAAGTCCCTCCCCTCCTGTCCCAACCCTGCTCTCCCAAGTTCTACCCTCAAAGTATTTTCCAACCCTAGAGCTGGCAGCCCTCCCCTTAACCATTGCTGTCTTATTCCTGCTGTGACTTTTCCCATATTTCTAGCCTTAGCTGTGTCTGTTTTATTTGCTGATACAGGGCGCATTCCGCACACATAGGATAATGCACTTTCAATGTGCTTTGGCGGCTGGATTTTCCTGTGCAGAACAGGAAAATCTACTTCTAAAGTGGATTGAAAGCGCATTATCTGTTGTGTGCAGAATCGGCCCAGGTTTCTACCTCCCCCCCCAGGCCATCACCACCACACAGAATTGTTTAATCATACTTTTAAAACTTTCACTCATTACAGAACTTAAGGCAAAATTACACCTGATAAAAGAAAGGACAGCGATTATTGGAAGGAAGGAAGGAAGGAAGGAAGGAGGAGGGAAGGAAGGAAGGAAGGAAGGAAGGATGGAATGTAACTGGAAGGAAGGAGGAAGGAAGGAAAGAAGGAAAGAAGGAAAGAAGGAAAGAAGGAAAGAAGGAAGGAAGGAAGATGGAATGTAACTGGAAGGAAGGAAGGAAGGAAAAGGAAGGAAGGAAGGAAGATGGAATGTAACTGGAAGGAAGGAAGGAAGGAAGGAAAGGAAGGAAGGAAGGAAGGAAGGAAGGAAGGAAGGAAGAAGGAAGGAAGGAAGGAGGAGAATAGCAGCTACCTCTCGGGTCAGGTTCTAAACAAACAAATCAAGTAAAGAATAAGTTTTTATACTGAGGGAAACAGAAATAATATTAGAAATTCGTCAAGGATCAATAGGCCCAGACAAAATGATAACTAGAAGGCTTTGTGATATGTGCAAATCTGGTCTATCCGCAACATCTATAAACATTCGTGACTCAGGTTTATTTTGAACTAAACCTAATGTCTGATGGGTCAGTTTTTTCCAGACAAGAGAACTCTGGCTTTTATGACGCGATCCTAAACAAAATTAAACTCTGCTTCAGCCCATTGACTAACTCTCCAGGCCTGTACTTTTGTCATCGGCTGCACCTCAAAAGAATTGCAATTTGTACATCCCTGACAATTTTATTAAGACATTTCCAATGTGCAGTTTACATTAAAAAAAACAAACAAAACGAACCCTTCTCTGTGTTCAAATCATGTGGAGAACTCTTAAAAAGCAGGTCATAAATAATCAGATAAATAAATTTAAACCACCTGGAGAGTTCTGTGTCTCCAAAGATAGCTTAAAACCAACACGATTACATCCAGGGCTGCCAAGTTTTTTTGGTTTTTTGGGGGGGGGGGGTGGGAGGGGAGAATGTTGTGGAGACAGCATGATGTAACTTCTGGGAAAAACCTGAAAGTGATGAGGAACGGCTGGGAGATCTGTGGTTTAACCAGGACACTAAGCCAGGTGCTGACGGTAAACCAGGTTCTCTCAACCAGGGATTTCTGAACCTTTGGAGTTTCTTGATGGCCCTGGAAGGGTTTCCTGAATGGGTGGGAGTTAAATTATATATATATATATATATACATACATTTATCATGTGATGTGATCATATATGGTCATATTGACCTCCCAATGGCCAATGATGGGCCTGGAGGGGGTGGGAAGGGGAGGGGCTAGAGTGGGTGTGTCCACAGCTCTGCTTCCCAACCCTATTCTGCTTGATCATGCCATTTCTGGGGTTCCTCAAAGCCTGAAGGATGTCTCAGGGGTTCCTCAGTGGTAAAGAAGTCGAGAAACGTATTAAAACCGATTATGAACCCCGACCCTAAATATTTGCCAAGAAAGCTGTAATAAAAGTCAACCTTAAATATGTTGAGAAAACGGGATGGGGGTGGTGGGGGGGAGATGATCAGTGATTCTTAGCCCCCCCCCCTTCGTTTTCTTTATATGAATCCTCGTTTTATCTCGAGGCCAAATTTTGCCCTAAGATACCGGTGGAGAACTCCTGCTGAATACAACGAGAATTTTAGATGAGCACCTAAGGGCAAGAATGGTCAATAAGAGCTGTAATTCCAGAGGACCGAGAAAAAGGGGGAAAGGGAGAAGAAGATGGCATCAAATAAACTTCAATTGCAGTCAGATCCTTTCACCTCTCCCTGTTATGGCACAATAATGCCTTTTTGGCTAATGATGATTTTTTATAAATTCATTGGCAGGTGGATGTGGGTGGAATTTCCCTAGCCCCCCTCAATGCACCCGGCACTTTTAAACAACAACCATGGAAACAACACACGTCTAAGGCCAAAGCTAAGACCATATTAGATGTGCACAACTAGTGCCTTCACTACACAGTGACTTTCCTAGAATCACAGAGTTGGAAGGGACCTCCAGGGTCATCTAGTCCAACGCCCTGCACTATGCAGGACACTCACAACTACTTGGGCTTCTTCCCAATGGCCGCTGCTTTTAGGGGTGGGGATACTTCTGGCAGGCCAGGGATTTCTCTGCTGTTGGGCAGCACCGTTTGGAGCAGCTTACAAACGGAAAACACAAAATCAACAACAAAACTCCCAACTGTGCAACAGAATCCCCACTAAGCAGGCCACCCCCATGGCTGGTCTCACCGTGGATGGGGGGGAACCTTTCAGATCAGCCTTGAGAAAGGGCAGTCTTGGTTTAGGGCAGGGGTAGTCAACCTGTGGTCCTCCAGATGTTCACGGACTACAATTCCCATGAGCAAACACTGGCAGGGACTCATGGGAATTGTAGTCCATGAACATCTGGAGGACCACAGGTTGACTACCCCTGGTTTAGGGAACACCTTTTAAAGCCCAAGGTAGGGTCTCCAAGGTGGCGAACAATAAAAGCATCAAAACAAGATCAAAAACACATATCAATATGCAAAAATGCAAGTCAGAGGTAGTCAACCTGTGTTCCTCCAGATGATCAGAGACTACAATTCCCATGAGCAAATGCTGGCAGGGGCTCATGGGATTTGTAGTCCATGAACATCTGGAGGACCACAGGCTGACTACCCCTGCACTAAGCGACACTGAGTGTGTGCAGCCAGTTTTCCTGATTAAGATATCTTAACACATATCTTAACACAGCTCTGGCTGTCTTCTTTAGGTTGAATTGGATTTTACTCATCAACTCCAGAGTCCTTTGGTAGCTGGTCTCATCACCACAGTTCTCTGCATGCTTCGGCAGATGCTATACATGCGGCTTCTGTGGAAGACAAACTTACTATAGTTTGCTTTCTACCATCCCAGGAGATTGGTCCACCTCAATACATCTTCTCCTTTTCAATTTGTATGCCCAGGTAGCAAGAATATCTCCTAAATCCTTAATTTCTGCTTCTCTGCTTAGGCACTCCACCGCACTGTTATAGTTCACTTGCCTGTCATAACCCAGAATCAAGTCATCGATGTATGGAAGAATGTGAGTACAATGTGCATCTTTGCGTTTAGTGTACTGGCATGAATCCACTTCTCCTTGCTTGAAGCCTTGCCTATGAGCAGTCTGTGCTGTGTTCTCATTCTAGGCACATGCTGCCTGTTTTAGTCCCTTCTGCAGTTTGCAGACTAGAATCAAAGAATCACAGAATCATAGAATCATAGAGTTGGCAGGGGCCATACAGGCCATCTAGTCCAACCCCCTGCTCAACGCAGGATCAGCCCTAAGCATCCTAAAGCATCCAAGAAAAGTGTGTATCCAACCTTTGCTTGAAGACTGCCAGTGAGGGGGAGCTCACCACCTCCTTAGGCAGCCTATTCCACTGCTGAACTACTCTGACTGTGAACATTTTTTCCTGATATCTAGCCTATATCGGTGTACTTGAAGTTTAAACCCATTACTGCGCGTCCTCTCCTTTGCAGCCAATAGGAACAGCATCCTGCCCTCCTCCAAGTGACAACCTTTCAAATACTTAAAGAGGGCTATCATGTCCCCTCTCAACCTCCTTTTCTCCAGGCTGAACATTCCCAGGTCCCTCAACCTATCTTCATAGGGCCTGGTCCCTTGGCCTCAGATCATCCTCATCACTCTCCTCTGTACCCTTTCAATTTTATCTATGTCCTTCTTGAAGTGAGGCCTCCAGAACTGCACACAGTACTCCAGGTGTGGTCTGACCAGTGCCGTATACAATGGGTCTATGACATCTTGTGATTTTGAATCATGCGTTGTAGCATTCCGCGTTTCTGTATGCATTCCGGTTGACCTTAAACACTCACCTCCAATAAGATTGGTGTGTGTGAGGGTCCGCCTCTCTGAATACATCCCCTAAGAGCATTATGCTCAGCCAGATCCAACAGGCTGGTCGCTCCTGGACCATGAGAGATGCTCCTGGCCTCAACCAGGTCTGTTTAAGCCTAGAGAGGAGACGACTGAGAGGGGATCTGATAATCTTCAAGTATTTAAAAGGGTGCCATATGTAGGATGGAGCAGAATTGCTCTCTCTTGCCCCAGAGGGATGGACCAGAACCAATGGGATGAAATTAATTCAAAAGAAATTCCATCTAAACATCGAAAAGAAGTTCCTGACAGTTAGAGTGGTTTCTCAGTGGAACAGGCTTCCTCGGGAGGTGGTGGGTTCTCCATCTTTGGAGATTTTTAAGCAGAGGCCAGACAGCCATCTGATGGAGAGGCTGATTCTGTGAAGGCAAAGGGGTGGCAGGTTACAGTAGATGCGTGATTGGGATGTGAGTGTCCTGCATAGTGCAGGGGGTTGGACTAGATGACCCATGAGGTACCTTCCAACTCTATGATTCTATGACAAGGTAACTATTTCCATCATTTGATGTTATATGTACTGGTCCAAGGACACCACTATGAATTAATTTAAATAACTTGTGAATATGTTTCCAAGCGGAAATGACGGTCTAATCCTTTTTGGTCATAAAGATGCACATTGGCTGACATCACTGATGGCATATAAACCTTGATGCCTTTGGCGAGGTTCGTGTTCTTGTTCTGAAGGTCTAGGATTATTTTGGGATTAGGATGTCCTGAGCACCTGTGCTACAGTTCCAGGCTCTCTTCGCCTTTCCTTTCATGTGCCAGGTGAACACCTGCAAGACTCAGTTTGTATAGTTTCCCCTTTTGGTTACCTTGTGCATATACAGCATCATCTTGGCTAATGGTACATTTCTTATTTCCAAAACATGTGTCAAAGCCTTTGTTGTCTACACTCAATACATTACAGCTTGATTCAGGTATGTACGGGACATCTCCAACGCTGGTTTGGAAATTTGTGTGCCTTGAAATAGAAGAAGAAGAAGAGTTGGTTCTTATATGCCGCTTTCCCCTACCCGAAGGAGGCTCAAAGCGGCTTACAGTCGCCTTCCCTTTCCTCTCCCCACAACAGACACCCTGTGGGGTGGGTGAGGCTGAGAGAGCCCTGATATTCCTGCTCGATCAGAACAGCTTTATCAGCGCTGTGGCAAGCCCAGGGTCACCCAGCTGGCTGCATGTGGGGGAGCAGGGAATCAAACCCGGCTGACCAGATTAGAAGTCCACACTCAACTACTACACTAAACTGGCTAAGGAGATGGTGAGCCTCACTGGCAGTCTTCAAGCAGTGGCTAGACAGATACCACATTGAGCAGGGGGTTGGACTAGATAGCTGGTTTCCCCCTTCCAACTCCATAATTCTATGATTCGATCATCGTAAATAAGGATTTTCTGCTTAAATAGTAAACACCTTTTCCCTTTGTATGCTGCATCATGCTTTTGATATTTAAACTCGCCTCTCTGCTTGTTTGGAGCCGCTGTGTGGTTCCTGAGCATCTTAGAAAAACTCCTGTTAGCTGGTGGCTCCCTACAGTCCTTTGCAAAGCGGCCCCTTTTGTTACCATTCAAGCAACGCAGCAATTGGTCTGTCTGCCTTTCTCTGGGTGGGACTTTCTCCTTCAAGTTCGTTCTAGAATGTAACAAGTCTTTTGGTGATTCAAATCCTATAAGCCATTTTGAGCACTCCTCTCTCGATTTCTTTAGTACCTGATTGAAGTCCACACTCCTAACCACTACACTATTTGTCTTTGACTCTGCACATTCACAAACACAGAAAAATCTTCTCCCAAAGTCCCAAGCGTAAAATTTACCTTTTCTTCATCTGAGTAAAGACACAGATTGCTAGATTTTCAAACACCTGCCTCACTTCGGAGACATATTTTTTCACAATCTTGTCTCTTGAGTAACCTTGTTTGGCAAAGCTTTCTTAAAGCAACTCTTTAATCTCCTTGTGATTTAATGGTAGTAAACCCAAAGGACTCCTCTAGACTCTTGAGCATTTCTTTTGCTGTCTGGGAATTTTCAAACATGAACATCCCACTGTCATCCCATGGTCCCCTGACAATGCTCTTGGCAGTCCCATTTTTTGATTATCCAAGAATCCAACCCCTTGCCTTTCAGTGTTGGTTTGTCTTCCTCTAGGTTTCCGGAAGCACCTTTAACTTCAAGAACCATATGGAAGCTTTTAAGTCAGGTTCTGTGGTTTAAAGGGGCTATGCCAGGGAACGAGAGGCAGCTGCCAGTTCCCTGGCATAGACCCTTTAAACAGGTTGGGTCAGCCTGGAGAAAAAGGATACAGGATTGCCAGGGAAGAGGCTGCTCATCTCCCTCTTCCTTCACAGCTGTCCCTACTAGATCAGCCATTTGGGGCGCCCACCTGCAGCCCCTTTAAACTGGGCTGCAACCCCCATCTGCAGGTTTCAGCTGCTCTGAGCAGGGGGTTGGATTAGATCAGGGGTTGGATTAGATTAGACCTGTGTTCCTCCAAATGTTCATGGATTACAATTCCCAGGAGCCCCTGACAACATTTGTTGGCAGGGGCTCATGGGAATTGTAGTCCACGGACATCTTGAGGACCACAGATTGACTACCCCCGGATTAGATGACCTGTATGGCCCCTTCCAATTTTAAGATTCTATGATGCTTCAGGGAGCCAGAAGAAGAAGAAGAAAAAGAAGAAGAAGAAAAAGAAGAAAAAGAAAAAGAAAAAGAAAAAAAAAAAGAAAAAGAAAAAGAAAAAGAAGAAGAAGAAGAAGAAGAAGAAGAAGAAGAAGAAGAGTTGGTTCTTATATGCCGCTTTTCCCTACCCAAAGGAGTCTCAAAGCGGCTTACAGTCACCTTCCCATTCCTCTCCCCACAACAGACACCCTGTGAGGTGGGTGAGGCTCAGAGAGCCCTGATATCACTGCCCAGTCAGAACAGTTTTATCAGTGCCATGGCAAGGCCAAGGTCACCCAGCTGGTTGCATGTAGGGGAGCACAGAATCAAAGCTGGCATGACAGATTAGAAGTCCAGATTAGAAGTCCGCACTCCTAACCACTACACCAAACTGGCTCTACACTGGCACTACACCAAACTACACCAAACTGCCAGAGGCAGGGGAGAGCCTTCTCTGTGCTGGTCCAGCTGTTTGAAGCTCATTTGTGCAGCGCATTGAAAGGGGTTCTGCCAGGGAGCAGGAGGCAGCTGCTAGCTCCCTGGCATGGCTCCTTTAAATGGGCTGCACCAGCGAGCCTGAGATAGCTGGGTCAGCACAGAAAAGCCGTCAGTGGCCACGCTCTCCCAGACACCACATCACCTGACTCACTCTAGTTTCTGCAGGCATTTGACTGCCAGAGGCTTTTAAAGTGCCCCTCGACACGGCTGCTAAGATGCTTGCTGGGAAAAGGCCCTCTCCTCACCCCTCCTCCTGGATATCACCCCTCTTGCAATAAGAATTGCAGTCACATGCAGAACTGTGTGAAGCGCAGTCAAGCCTCAACGAATCCCCGAGGGTTTGCAAGATGAGAGGCCAACAGAAGTCCATGCAATTGGCTGCCTTTGTGTAGGGACTTGTTGGCCTTCCATCCCCGGGCTGACTTGAAAGATCTAGAGTCACTCCTGCGGAAGCCCCCTCTGAATTCAACAGACCGCAAGCATCTCTCTAAGTGTGAAGCAGCACGCACACACAACACTTAAAGTTTTCCCTGACGATGCCTTTTCTCTCTCTCCAGCCACTCACATTTCGTGAGGGACCCATATCAGTAGACTCACTCAGTTTCTTAAAAAAAACAACAACCCTGAAATTGAAAAAAAAATGGGGAAATTAAGCAGTACTAAAGCTTGTACAATAATGAAGAAGGAAGACTCCCTAATGTTTTGCTAAGATGGCTACTGGACACTAAATGCAGTTTGAAGACTCTCAAAAAAACATGTCCAGCATGAAGCTGGCCAGTAGGGAGAGACCAACTATGCTGTCCAGTGTGGATGATGGAGTAGCCTCCTAAGGGCAGGAAAAGGGTGCGTGTTTGGGGGGGCGAGATCCAAGGGAATTTTGAATTACCTTTGCGTTTTGAGCAAACCAAGTGGAAAAATCGCCACTAAACCACTCTCAGAAAACACGGGGAAACAGCAAACAGAAGACGAACGAAGCACTGAAGGGAGGGACGAAAAAGAAAGCTCGAAGCACATGCACAGTGAAAGTAGCGTGTCACGCAGAAGGAAAAAGAAAGCCCGATGGGAATGCATGGTGAAAGTGAAGGAAAACACCAGGGCATAAAAAACCTGGTTTGGCTGCTTCCTCAGAGCAATACAGGAAGTTTCCTCCCCCCACATGAGGGCTTTACTGAAAAACAAATAAGAATTTGGAGATTCCAAACTGATAATCTGGCAAGATAGTGCTGGAATTTCCTTTTCTCGTGCCCAGGAGTTGATGAAGCCCCCTGCCGGCTGGATATTGAGCTGTGCATTCATCGCAGTAATTTGGATTTGCTGAGTTTCACGGCCAAGCAGCCGGCTCGCCTCATGGCAAATTACAAGGTTCTTTCAGGTTCACCTCCCTGACCTGCTGGCTGAAACCTGTATTTGCGATTTTACAAACCCGAGATGTCTTGATGAATGTCTTCTAGACTAGAGAAAGTGTCTCTGAAGCCTTTTCCTTACAAAACAGGGCCAGCCCCTCTCTGACATTTGCTGCTGCAAAATTAGTTAACCTACATGGGAGTCTGGGCTATACCACTCTTCTTCTTGAATTAAATTTTGTTGGTCTTAAAGGAGCCACTGGCCTCAAACTTGTTCCTGCCATGTGTCATTCTTTCTATACAGGTTCCTGAATTCTGCCAATTGGAACTTAGTTGCTCACTGAAACTTTGGGTACTTTCTCATAACAATTTAGTTAGCGTTTAGGAACAAATGACTATCTGAGAGAATCTGGAATATAATTTTTTTCTTTTAAGCATTTTAGAGGGGGGGAATGGTCCCTGGTTCATTTTCTCTTCAGCGTGGAGCTCAGCCAGTCACACATCTCTGATTTCCTTGTGAATATTCAGTAACCGCAAATAAGCTTGGTCGTTTTCCAACAGCTTCCGTTAAAAGGGTTTTTAGAGTAACAGTAAGGCAGTTCCTTCCTAAACCTTCTCTTTAATACAGTTCCTCCTGTTGTGGTGACCCCCAACCATGAAATGGTTCCACAAGTTGGAAGTTCTTTCACAGAAATTAAAACAAAAATGACCAGTGGCGTGAAGATCCCTTGGGATTGTATACAAATTGGTTTTTTTTCTGGGGTTTCTCAGTCCAGCTCTGCCTCTTGTCCCACCATGCCGATCTCGCTCTTTTCCCCTGCTCCAGACAGATGAACGCTCTATCCCGATCTACCCCGCAAGGCTGTTGTGTGGATGGCACCTCCACGGCCAAGCAGCTCGCCCTGCCATGACCCCTGTGAAAGGGTCATTCGACCCCCAGAGGGGTCCCCACCCCCTGGTTGAAAACCTGGGAACTTAATGTTTACGATTTCACTTAATGCTTCAGGATGCTTAGGGCTGATCCTGCGTTGAGCAGGGGGTTGGACTAGATGGCCTGTATGGCCCTTTCCAACTCTATGATTCTATGATTCTATGACTAGATGGCCTGTATGGCCCCTTCCAACTCTATGATTCTATGATTCTATGACTAGATGGCCTGTATGGCCCCTTCCAACTCTATGATTCTATGATTCTATGACTAGATGGCCTGTATGGCCCTTTCCAACTCTATGTTTCTATGATTCTATGATTCTATGATTCTATGATTCTATGATTCTATGATTCAATGAAACATTTTGAGGTTGCTCCAAATATTTTCCAGTCCCTTTCAAAGTCTTACATATCTCTGCACCCGTTTGTTGCTCCTCGCACCATGTCCCATTGGCCCAATGATTCTAGCCAATCAGGCATCCCATTGCCCGCCTGAGACTCTTTCTGTGCCATATTGCCAAATGGCAGAGGTCCAGCTGTGATATCAAGACGGCAGATGTTTTGCCAACAGTAACAAAAGTTTCATATTCATTTTCGTCCCCCACGGCATCTCTCTGAGACTGTCGTGTTTTTTAATGCGAGTCCACAAGTTGGAAGTTATTTCATCTCGGTGGCAGAACGGCTGAATGAGTAATGCCTCATCACCATCAAGTGACAATTTCCCCTTTGTCTCTGAGAGAGTGTGGAAGACCATTACACCAGTGACTAAATGTGTGCGGCTGGCAAGCCGATACAAATAAAACTGGAGCGCAATCCTTGCCCGAGAGGCGTTTCCATATCATAAAATGCTGTTAAGTGTTTTCCTTCTAAGATGCACTCATGAAAATTGCTTTCTGCATGACATACATGCTGTGGGTTGGAATACTTAAATATGGGAACTTGTACCCCTTGGTTTAAGACAGTTTCCGCACTAGTGATATGATCAGGATTTGCAATTAGTAAAGAGTTGACTTTTTCGTCCATTTCTGCACTAAAATTTGCTTCAGGCACAGGCCTGAATTACTCTCTCACTTGCCCCACAGCAAAGGAATCCACAGAAAACTGGACTTCATCTTTTCAAGCAGGGTCGAACGGGGTTTAATTTGGGGCTGCCCAATGCGGAAATGTGTCCAGTTGGGTTTTCCCTGCGTTTGCCATTTTGAATAATTTGCAAACGCCCTTTTCCTCATCATTGTCCTCCCACCCCCTCTTTCTCTCAATTCTGAAAAATCTGTTGTTGTTTTTTTTTTTTTAAAGGAAGTAATCGCATTACAATGCTGGTTCTAATTTTCAAATAAAGCAGTCTTGCAGTCTTACACAGCAGAGTCATAATGTTATAACATTTTGAACCAGGGTTTTAAAAAAAATTACATTCAGGACACTTTGGGGGGAAGGGGGGGAGGCAGTCAAAGGTGTAGATAGGGTTGTGCATGGCAGCAACCGAATTGGGCATTCCGGGCTGATGCAGCCGGCGCCGCGCCGTGGGGGGAGGGGAAGTGGGGGCGCTGGTGCGTAACAGCGCAAAACCCTGCCACGTACAACCCTAGTAGAATGATTGGTTCCCCCTATGGTGTTATCAGATCTGGCACCTCACTCCCAGTGGTAGAAGGATTGGCCTCTGCCTGGATGAGAAGGGTGGGATATTAGGGGATTTATTTATCGCCTGCCCCCATAGTTGTTGCTTGCAATAAGGGAAGTTTTATGGGGCTTCTATTGCGTTTGACTCTTTAATTATTGTAAACCGCAGTGAGCCCACCAGGGAACGGCAGTATATAACTTGAAATATAAACAAACAAACAAACAAATAAATTAAGGGGTGCAACAGAAACAAAGGTGCAAGCGGGCACCATTTTGCAAAACCCACATTTTTGGAAAAGGGGAAGGGAGCAAAGCATCATGGGAGGCTGCCTCTGTAGGACTCAGTGCAGAAAGCATGTCGCAAATTTCATCCTGGGAAAGAGGGGAGGAAAGCCCAAATACCATAGCAACCTAAAGCATCAGTTTCACATCTTTGTAGCTTTTGCTTGCAGGTGATGCTAAACTCATTAGTGTATCCCTCCATCATTGATAATGAGCCTCTTGTGGCGCAGGGTGGTAAGGCAGCAGACATGCAGTCTGAAAGCTCTGCCCATGAGGCTGGGAGTTCGATCCCAGCAGCTGGCTCAAGGTTGACTCAGCCTTCCATCCTTCCGAGGTCGGTAAAATGAGTACCCAGCTTGCTGGGGGGTAAACGGTCATGACTGGGGAAGGCACTGGCAAACCACCCCGTATTGAGTCTGCCATGAAAACGCTGGAGGGCGTCACCCCAAGGGTCAGACATGACCCGGTGCTTGCACAGGGGATACCTTTACCATCATTGATGAGTTTGGCCTGTTACAGTAAGGTGACCAGATTTTAACGTTGGTAAAGCGGACACCACTGATTAAAAATGTGGTCTATATGGAGCAACAAAAAGTTTCATAGAACGCATAGAACGCAAAAACAGTATTGTCATATATATATTTTAATGTCAACATAAATGCAATTTGTCAGGTACCCCCAGATGTCCCTCCAAGAGTGGGACAATCTGGTCACCTTATGTTACAGTCACCAGACTACTCTGTGGAGAACGTTGTGCTTCTCTAGATTGCAGAAGGTTGTAATCCAGGTCAGGGGTAGTCAACCTGTGGTCCTCCAGATGTCCATGGACTACAATTCCCAGCTCATGGGAATTGTAGTCCATGGACATCTGGAGGACCACAGGTTGACTACCCTTGATCCAGGTGACATCTTGGTGGTGGTTGTTCTTCAGGGCCTGAAACCCCTCTGCTTCCCCAGGGCTTTTACTCATAGATGTTTCTGCCTGACCTGGCATCTGGAGGTTTCTCTCTAAACTGGCATCTGGATTTTTTGGAGGGATGGATAGTATTTTTCTATGCTTTGATTGCGACAGACTTCGGATAGGGCAGCTGTAAATTGTCACTCACGTAAGTAGAGATGGACATTTAATGAGATGTTGCCCCATCACACAGACCTGTACACACCCTGGACAGTCTTGGGAAAGCCAAATTATAATGTCGACCTCTTTAATTCCTGTCTTTGGGGCAAGCTTGCCAAGGCAGAGAAGCAGTTTAGTAGCTGTCCTACAAATTAGGGACGTAGGGCTATTCCGTTTTCCATTTTTTAAGTTTTCATATGTTTAAATTTTGAGCGTATCACCCTGTGTCTTCTCTTGGACAGCTTTACTGTTTCCCTGGTGTTTATTCTTATAGCATGTTTACAATATATTATTTTGACATTGCATGTCTTTTTAATGGTAGTTTTACTCCTGGGCTGTGTTATCTCCAGCAGTGGGAGAAAGAGGACCACGGCGTTAATCCTGCCTTTTGAAATGAAACACAGTAGTCGTGAAAGTCAGTAACATCCCTATGCGAGGTATCTCCTACGAGTCATGAAGGCCTTGATTTGAATCTTGCCTCTGCCCTGAACTCAAAGGATGGCCTTGGGCAAACCCATAATCTCTCATTCTCTGCCCCCTCACTACAATATGGGGATAACAACACAGACATGCATTACATAATTGTCATCGGGATCAAACCCAGATAATATACGCCAAAGAGTTACACAAGTAGAATATTATCCTGTATGGTAGAATCTGTGTTTTGAATGAGTCAGGAGAAGAACTTTGTAGCTCTACCATACAGCACTAGGGCTGTTGTGTTGTGCAGGTGGATCTGTTGTGTATGCGGATCTGATGAGGACCGAGATTGCGGTCCAGGGCAGGATCCAACCAGATGCGAAAGCAACCAATGCGCCGTGAGGTTCTCCACTGTGGGAGCCAATCCCTTTAGATCGATCAAGTGCATTTGAGCCAATCAGATTCAGCTGCAGGAGATTCTTTTGTCTGTAGCATTGGGGTTTCTCGGTGTGTGTGTGTGTGTAAAAGTCTTATTGTCTCCTGTTACAACATGTATTCCCTGCTGAGATCACCAATAAAGAGCGGTTCGTTGGCCCAGTAGCCTGGCATTCTTCCTACGAACCCACATATTTTACAGAAACATTAGATCATTTCATAGAATCATAGAATCATAGAATCATAGAATCATAGAATCATAGAATCATAGAGTTGGCAGGGGCCATACAGGCCATCTAGTCCAACCCCCTGCTCAACGCAGGATCAGCCCTAAGCATCCTAAAGCATCCAAGAAAAGTGTGTCTCCAACCTTTGCTTGAAGACTGCCAGTGAGGGGGAGCTCACCACCTCCTTAGGCAGCCTATTCCACTGCTGAACTACTCTGACTGTGACCAGTGCCGTATACAATGGGACTATGACATCTTGTGATTTTGACGTGATGCCCCTGTTGATACAACCCAAAATGGCATTTGCCTTTTTTACCGCTGCATCACACTGCCTGCTCATGTTTGGTTTACAATCCACAATCTCATTTGATATTGGCTACAATAGACCCCTGGCATTCACGATGGAAGGAAAACTTCCCCCAGGATCACAGCCAATGGTGAAATCTGCAGATATGGAGAGGCAGGGTTTGAGCTGCATCCCAGCAGCAAAACAAACAAATTTCCTGCAAAACTGAGCAGCGCAGTGGTGAGGCTAAAGTAAAAACAAGGCTGGAGACTGCAATGTGTAATTTATTATTTATTTTTGAGATTTCTAATCCACCCCTGTCCAGAACTGGTGGTTGTTCCATATATTTATTTCTCCGTGCAGGGAAGCAGTCTTTAGATATAAATGTTTCACGTCCATTTTTCTTGCTGCTGCTGCTGCTGCTACTCTTAGGAGCATCCTAATTAAGGCCCGTCTTACTACAGATGCAAAGGTCTCCTTATAGCCTTCTCTGTATTTCTGAGTCGACCCTTTCTGCAACTAGTCTGTATGTCTCCTTCAGCATCCTATTTGGTTTTCAAAACCCACTTGCATCCTTTCTCTGGAGGCAGGTCTGTGAGTGTCCATGTTCCATTCTTAATCAGAGCTTCAATTTCCTCTTTGGCAGTCTTCTTCCACTTTTCCGCTTGGCTACGGGGCATCTTCTCTATGTCTTTCCCTGTGGAAGGTTCTACCACGGGCTCTAATTTAGGAGACTCTTCTTGGTGGCACTCCCTTATTTCTTCAAGTTGACCTTGGTTTCTGCATGCCCTTCCTGCTCCTGGTTGCTGTGCACGCCTTTCATTGCTTTGGAGAGCAGCCAGTTTGGTGTAGTGGTTAGGAGAGCAGTCTTCTAATCTGGCGAGCTGAGTTCAATTCTGCACTCCCCCACATGCAACCAGCTGGGTGACCTTGGGCTCGCCACAGCACTGATCAAGCTGCTCTGACCGAGGAGTGATATTAGGGCTCTCTCAGCCTCACCCACCTTACAGGGTGTCTGTTGTCGGGAGAGGAAAGGGAAGGC
Organism: Paroedura picta; assembly: GCF_049243985.1. Classification (NCBI taxonomy): domain Eukaryota; kingdom Metazoa; phylum Chordata; class Lepidosauria; order Squamata; family Gekkonidae; genus Paroedura; species Paroedura picta. The sequence goes on from NC_135386.1 coordinate 9,176,700, forward strand.
GACTGTAAGCCGCTTTGAGACTCCTTCAGGTAGAGAAAAGCAGCATAGAAGAACCAACTCTTCTTCTTCTTTGAGGATTACCTTTTATGTCTGTAGGTTTTTGTTTTTCATCAATGTAGACTGTATTACAAATTTTTACAGTTCTTGTTCTTGGACTAAAATACAGGTCTGACTATACTTAATTTCTCCTTGCAGACTCCCAGGAAACATGGTCACTCCAAGTCAGATAACCCACCTCCTTCAACCCATAAACCAAATATTCTTTACTTGTTAAAATTTGATTGAATATAGCTGAGCCCTTTGTAGTGGCTTCTACCTTTTGATCCATAAAACTGTTCAAAAATTGTCTCCGAGAAATTATGCTGAGGGTTGCAGGAAACTGCCATTTTGGGGGTTTCCCCCTTTCAAACCCTATCTACTTTATTTTGCAGCCTGAATGCTCACCCTAGGCCCAGAACCCACTCGGATGGGTCTGAATATGCAGAGTGGGCAGAGCACCAGGATACTTAAAAAATAAAAGGGTTTCGTTGGGGAAGAGATCAAGACAGAGTTAGAAGCCTATCTTTGTTGTTGTTGTTATGTGCGAAGTCGTGTCCGACCCATCGCGACCCCATGGACAATGATCCTCCAGGCCTTCCTGTCCTCTACCATTCCCTGGAGTCCATTTAAGTTTGCACCTACTGCTTCAGTGACTCCATCCAGCCACCTCATTCTCTGTCGTCCCCTTCTTCTTTTGCCCTCGATCGCTCCCAGCATTAGGCTCTTCTCCAGGGAGTCCTTCCTTCTCATGAGGTGGCCAAAATATTTGAGTTTCATCTTCAGGATCTGGCCTTCTAAAGAGCAGTCAGGGCTGATCTCCTCTAGGACTGACCGGTTTGTTCGCCTTGCAGTCCAAGGGACTCGCAAGAGTCTTCTCCAGCACCAGAGTTCAAAAGCCTCAATTCTTTGACGCTCGGCCTTCCTTATGGTCCAACTTTCGCAGCCATACATTGCAACTGGGAAGACCATAGCCTTGACTAAACGCACTTTTGTTGGCAGGGTGATGTCTCTGCTTTTTAGGATGCTGTCTGGATTTGCCATAGCTTTCCTCCCCAGGAGCAAGCGTCTTTTAATTTCTTTGCTGCAGTCCCCATCTGCAGTGATCTTGGAGCCCAGGAAAATAAAATCTGTCACTATCTCCATTTCTTCCCCTTCTATTTGCCAGGAATTGAGAGGGCCGGATGCCATGATCTTTGTTTTCTTGATGTTGAGTTTCAAGCCAACTTTTGCACTCTCCTCCTTCACCTGCATCAACAGGCTCTTTAGTTCCTCTTCACTTTCTGCCATTAGAGTGGTATCATCTGCATATCTGAGGTTGTTGATATTTCTCCCTGCAATCTTGATCCCAATTTGTGACTCCTCTAATCCCGCATTTCTCATGATGTGCTCTGCATACAAGTTAAATAGGCAAGGCGACAGTATACAGCCTTGCCGAACTCCTTTCTCAATTTTGAACCAGTCAGTGATTCCATGTTCAGTTCTCACTGTTGCTTCTTGACCTGCATATAAATTTCTCAAGAGACAAATAAGATGCTCTGGTATTCCCATCTCTTTAAGAACTTGCCACAATTTGTTGTGCTCCACACAATCAAAGGCTTTAGCATAGTCAATGAAGCAGAAGTAGACGTTCTTCTGGTACTCCCTAGCTTTCTCCATGATCCAGCGTATGTTGGCAATTTGATCTCTAGTTCCTCTGCCTCTTCGAAATCCTGCCTGTACTTCTGGAAGTTCTCGGTCCACATATTGCTGGAACCTAGCTTGTAGGATTTTGAGCATAACTTTGCTAGCATGAGAAATTAGTGCAATGGTGCGGTAGTTTGAACATTCTTTGGCATTGCCCTTCTTTGGGATTGGAATGTAAACTGACCTTTTCCAATCCTGTGGCCATTGTTGAGTTTTCCAAATTTGCTGGCATATTGAGTGTAGCACTTTTACTGCATCATCCTTTAAGATTTTGAATAGTTCAACTGGAATGCTGTCACTACCACTAGCTTTATTGTTGCTCAGACTTCCTAAGGCCCATTTGACTTCACATTCCAGGATGTCTGGCTCCAGGTCAGTAACTACCCCATTGTGGTCATCAGGGATGTTAAGCTCGCTCTTGTATAGTTGTTCTGTATAATTTTGCCACCTTTGTTTAATCTCTTCTGCTTCTGTGAGGTCCCTACCATTTTGGTCCCTTATCATACCCATCTTTGCATGAAACGTTCTCTTCATATCTCCAATTTTCTTGAAAAGATCTCTGGTCCTCCCGATTCTATTGTTTTCTTCTATTTGTTTGCACTGTTCATTTAAGAAGGCATTCTTATCTCTTCTAGCTTTTCTCTGGAATTCTGCATTCAATTGGGTGTATCTTTCTCTTTCTCCCTTGCCTTTCACTTCCCTTCTCTCCTTAGCTATTTGTAAAGCTTCCTCAGACAGCCATTTTGATTTCTTGCATTTCTTTTTCTTTGGGATGGTCTTAGTTGCTACCTCTTGTACAATGTTGCGAACCTCCGTCCATAGTTCTTCAGGCACTCTGTCTATCAGATCTAATTCCTTAAATCTATTTGTCACCTCCACTGTGTATTCGTCGGGGATATGATTTAGTTCATACCTGAGTGGCCTAGTGCTTTTCCCTACTTTCTTCAATTTAAGCCTAAATTTTGCAACAAGAAGCTCATGATCTGAACCACAATCAGCTCCTGGTCTTGTTTTTATTGACTGGATAGAACTTTTCCATCTTTGGCTGCAGAGCACATAGTCAATCTGATTTCTGTGTTGACCGTCTGGTGATGTCCATGTGTAGAGTCGTCTCTTGGGTTGCTGGAAAAGCGTGTTTGCTATGACCATTGTATTCTCTTGACAAAATTCTACCAGCCTGTGTCCTGCTTCATTTTGTACTCCAAGGCCAAACTTGCCTGTTATCCCGGTTATCTTTTGGCTTCCTACTTTAGCATTCCAATCCCCCATGATGATAAGCACATCATTTTTGGGCGTTGCTTCTAGAAGGTGTTGTAGGGCTTCATAGAACTGATCAACTTCATCCTCTTCAGCAGCAGTGGTTGGGGCGTAGACCTGGATCACTGTGATGTTGAATGGTTTGCCTTGGATTCGAACTGAGATCATTCTGTCATTTTGGGGATTGTATCCCAAGACTGCTTTTCCTACTCTCTTAATGATTATGAAGGCTACTCCATTTCTTCTGCGAGATTCTTGTCCACAGTAGAATACCTGATGGTCATCTGAATTAAATTCACCCATTCCTGTCCATTTTAGTTCACTGATTCCTAAAATGTCGATGTTCAGTCTTCTCATTTCTTGTTTAACCACATCCAGCTTGCCTTGATTCATGGATCTGACGTTCCAGGTTCCTATGGAATAAAAATCTTTACAGCATCGGACTGTCTTTTCGCCACCAGTTACTTCCACAACTGAGCGTCCTTTCGGCTTTGGCCCAGCCGCTTCATTCATTCTGGCGCTACTCGTACTAGCCGTCTGCTCATCCCCAGTAGCATATTGGACACCTTCCGACCTGAGGGGCTCATCTTCCAGCGTCATATCGTTATGCCTATTGGAACTGTCCATAGAGTTTTCATGGCAAAGATACTGGAGTGGTTTGCCATTTCCTTCTCCAGTGGATCACCTTTTGTCAGAGCTCTCAGCTATGACCTGTCCGTCTTGGGTGGCCCTGCACGGTATAGCTCATAGCTTCACTGAACTACGCAAGCCCCCTTGCCACAACAAGGCAGCGATCCTTGAAGGGGGGAAGCCTATCTAGCCAGCTGCAATAATTTTTCTGTTCAACTCCTGTCCTGGTGGCAAGCAGGGAGGAAGTGTGCTAAAAAAACAGGAAGTCTCCCGTTGAGCGAATCAGGACACTGGAGGAGATAATCTGAAAATCATCAGGAAGTTCCTATCCTATCTATCCTAAATATACATCTCCTGCAGGACACTCTCTATATTCTGCTCAGTTATGCACACTTCACATCCTGCATGTTCCAACAACCTGTAAAGGAAGATCACTCAAATGAGGAGCAGGGATGACAATCCACAAATGGAATTTCATACCAGTAAGCAAGGGAAAGTTGCATCCCGAAATGCACTTCCTATTGAACTAAATGGAGACAAGCATTAGATTGGTTTCCTGCTACAGCTATATTAAAGATCCTGACCCATCATAGGACCCCATTCGGAAACAAGCTTTTTTGACTGTGCGCATACCCCCTAGGCACCAAAGCAGATAAACAAATCACTCTACCGATACACAAGCTCTGTGTTTACACCCACTCTTTGGCTCTGATATAACAAGGGGAGTATCTGCACTATTTTGATCCCTCGGGTCCAATCTGGTTTCTGGACAGTGTCCAGCTGGTCCTAAATACAATTAAAATGAAGAGATAGAGCCTAGTTGGAGGTGAGTATTTTATTTTAATTGACCCGTCAGCTCTAGCCATTCTGCATTCTTTGCATTCTTGGTGTCCAATTTATGAAGAAGAGAGTTCTTTCACAGCAATATCAGTAACAAAGGCTTTCTTGGAGCCAGTGTTGAGGGCAAGGCCCTCCCCCGGCATGATGTGATGCAGGGGTAGTCAACCTGTGGTCCTCCAGATGTCCATGGACTACAACTCCCAGCAAATGCTGGCAGGGGCTCCTGGGAATTGTAGTCCATGGACATCTGGAGGACCACAGGTTGACTACCCCTGATGTGATGTACAGTTTTCAGGCTTGTGGCCCAACCCAACCAGGCACACAAATGGTATTTCTTTGCCATTCCTGTCAAGTCTAGAATTGAGGCAGGAAAAGAGGGCCAGGGGGGTTGTACCGCTTCTGATATTCCGATGGAGAAATGGACGTTATTAACATAACCCCACGTAAGAACTCTCTACAAGCAAAACAGAACGCAGCAGGTTCTATCTTCGGCCTTTACGAACGGTATTGATTTTTCCATTTGCCGGGAACAGATAATATAGGGGAGTTTTGAAAACACTCCCCCCCCCAAACATTCTTTCGTGGTTCAGTCCAGTCTTCTAGCCCAGTAATCTACAGTCTATTATTATTATTATTTAATTTTTAGACCGCCCTTCTCCCAATAGGTCTCAGGGCGGTTTGCAACATAAATAGTTAAAACACAATAAAATCCCCATAAAACACCAATTAACATCAGCAAAAGTTACATATAACATATAGCGGCGGTGGTCACAATTCTGATCTTAGTTCAGCCTGGTGGAGAGAATAATATTCAGAAGAGGGTGGCACCAATACAATAGATCTAACAATGATCTCGATGTTCTCTCTAACAACGATCTCAATATTGGAGGAATACACCTATGTGTAGATCATGTCTCAGTTTAAGAATATGGTAAAGATTCCCATGTACCGTAAGCACAAATCTTGCTTCCGGTTAGAGTTTTCCTTAAGTCTGTGGGTTTGGTAGACGCCGACTAAAAGTTCTTCGAAAGCAACAGATGTTTCTTAAATCTAAACACCAACGAATTGATGATGATGTTATCCGTTCAGTCGTGTCCGACCCTTGGCGATTCTATAGGAAAACTTCCGTTATGCATCTCTGTCAATGACTACTTTTTTCAGTTGGTTCGTGGTCATCCCTGTGTTGGCTTTGACCGTGTCGAGCCAGCGGATACTTTGGTGACCACCTTTCCTTTTGCCGCTGACCATTAATGATTTCTCCAACGAATTTGATCGCACGATGTGTCCAAAGTAAGTGAGCTTTACCCGTAAGATCTTGCCTTCTAATGACATAGTTGGTTTGCTCCTCTCTAAAACTATCTTGTTGGTAACTTTGGCTGTCCATGGTATTTGCAGCATTCGCCCCCAACACTATAATTCGAAATACCAACAAAATGCCAAACAGCAAACACTAGAATCATGAAACTTATCTATATCTCAGATGGCCCACCAAGGAACCTGATTGGCCCTTAACGGAGCCCACCGATTGGCCCATTCCTAGATTCTCAAGTCACCGATTGGCTAGATTTGAATCCCTCCGTTCCATATTGTCTTGCTGCAATGAACGTCCACACGCATAGCCGTTCTCTTTGCACGGTACATAAGAGCCAAACTAGACATGGAGACACGGCGCATGTGGGGAGCATCCTGAGCATGTGTTGCTCCAGTGTTGTGTAAAAACTCACACTGGGGCACGCTGCCCCCTGCACCGCAGTTCCAAGCAGAAAACTGCCCCAAGCCTGGTGGTGCGGTGAGGGTGGGATAGAAATGCTTAATAAACAATGAATCAAAGGGCTCCCCTGTTCTTTAAAATGGCATTTCCTGCAGCACATGCATGACTTCTGGGAGCTCAGGTTGTGTCAGAAACCCAGGCACAATTCATTAAAAACAAAAGGAACGTCTAATTTGGTCCTTAGGCCCACACCTAAGCTATATTAGCAATGCAGTCCAGACATAGCAGGGTGTGAGGCTGTTTTGGATCACTCCGTATAGCATTTAAACCTATGCACAGGAATGGAGTTGGCTGGCTTGGGGACAGACCTGGGCTTGCCTTGCCAAATGGCAAGTCCTTCTCGGCCCGAAACCCCAGTCGAACAGAACAGGTAATTAGGAGGCAAACAGCCCAATGGCCTGATTCATTAGAACAAACTTTCTCAACCAGGGTTTCGTGAAACCCTGGGAGGTCAGACATGACCTGGTGCTTGCCCAGGGGATACCTTCACCTTTAACTTTACCATCATTGATGAGTTCAGCCTGTTACAGTAAGGTGACCAGATTGTAACGTTGGTAAAGCGGGACACCACTGATTAAAAATTTGGTCTATATGGAGCAACAAAAAGTTTCATAGAACGCATAGAACGCAAAAACAGTATTGTCATATATATATTTTGATGTCAACATAGGTGCAATTTGTCAGGTACCCCCAGATGTCCCTCCAAGCGTGGGACAATCTGGTCACCTTATGTTACAGTCACCAGACTACTCTGTGGAGAACGTTGTGCTTCTCTAGATTGCAGAAGGTTGTGATCCAGGTCAGGGGTAGTCATGTTGACCCGCCCACCTCTCTCCCTCAATGGCCAATGAGGGCCTGGAGGGGGTGGGAAGGGGAGGGGCTTCAGGTGGGCGTGTCCACAGCTCTGCTTCCCAACCCTATTCTGCACCGTCGTGCCACTGCTGGGGTGTCTCAAAGCCTGAAGAACGTTTCTGGGGTTTCTCAATGGTAACAAAGCTGAGAAAGGTTGCATTGGAAGACAATTTCATCCGCTCACAAACGCTACAAGCATAACTTGAGGCTCTTGGATGAAAAAACTGGCCCTCACCTTCAAGGTCTTTATGCAAATGGATTGTTCATCTCTGGGGAACTGAGCTGCAAGAGCATTCCCAAAAGAAAAGGGGGGGGGGAAAGGCCGTTATTTGTACACAATTCCATTGTTAGGCAGCAAGTGGTTCTCTTGAAATGCATTTCAAGAAAAAAGCTGACAAACAAACCCCTCCTCTTTCAAAACTGCACAGTGTTTGTAATACATTTTTAAAAAATCACAATATGTCCTCCCCCCCCCTTTTTTTTCTTTTTCCTTTTTGCAAACCGGCTTATTTTGTTCCCACTGCTTGATTGCTCCTTCGGTGCTGGACGGCATCGGCAAAAGATGCTTTCTGCCCGTTTTTTTGTTGTGATGTAAATAAGCAACCGTGCGGCTTGCCTGTGAAAAAAAACATTATCATTTCACCCTGCTTTGATCTAATTGGCAACTACGGGGCATGCCGCTTGCTTTACATACCAATTTAGATCATTACATCATGACTAGCCAGACACAATTAGGGGCTGCGGGGGGGGGGGGGGAACTGGTGTAGCCAACATAAGCCCCAGATGACATCAGTAACAACTAAGCACAGTTCGGAGGTAACAGGTGCTTATCATGGGGGGGATCTGCATCTTCCAAGTTACTGGCAATTGCATTCAGGACTTTCAAATTACCAAGTGGCACTTGGGCTATCTATTACAGGGTTCCGGGGCTCAGCTTGCCTTGAAACGGGCTTGAACACTCAACGAGGCACTAAAATCATAGTCATCTCCAGCAGAGCAAACATCAGTAATAAAAGGCTTTGTGGGGTGGGTGGGAGGGAATTCTCTGCCCAATCACCCACAGCTTGTGAAATCGTCGTATCTTTAGAGGTATTTGGAGATGGCTGAAATGGAGACCCTGGTAATGCAGTCGGTTCATTGCTAGCCTGTAGAAAACCCATCAGCGTTTCCCCCTTAAATTTCTTACGGAATCCTAGAGTTGGAAGGGGCCCCACGGGCCATCTAGTCCAACCCCCTGCTCAACGCAGGATCAGCCTAAAGCATCGGGGATGAATTCAAGTGGGCAGCACAGCAAAATTTGTGTCCAGTAGCACCTTTAAGGCCAACAAAGATTTATCAGAGGCGTGAATTCCTCGTCAGATACATAAACTTAAACTGGGAATCTCTTGGGATAGTTTGAGAACTTGGTTAAGACACATTGAGGGGAAAATTAAATCTATAGGAATCTCTTTAGACTCCTTGCGTCTGGCATATGAAAAGGCTGCATTTGATTCAATTAATCGCGGACTGTTAGACATAGAACTGCAGGAACTTAGCAGTGAAGCTAGAAACATTTCCTTGCCATTGAGCTTGGGGATCTCAGCCCCTAGCTGCGTACTTCTACCATCTAATCATCCCATGACAGTGTAGAGCATTCATGTTAGCTAGAACTAATGCTCTACCTTCTGCTGTGCTATATGGGAGATTTCAACAGATCCCGTATTCAGCTAGGCTGTGCCCATGTGGACAATGCTGTATAGAATCAATCACACATTTTCTTCCATTGTCCATTTTATTCCTCAATCAGAGCTAAATTTCTTAACTTAAGGGACCTCCTGGGTCATCTAGTCCAGGGGTAGTCAACCTGTGGTCCTCCAGATGTTCATGGACTACAATTCCCAGGAGCCCCTGCCAGCGTTTGCTGGCAGGGGCTCCTGGGAATTGCAGTCCATGAACATCTGGAGGACCACAGGTTGACGACCCCTGATCTAGTCCAACCCTTTGTTTTATGCGCACTGGTATGAATTCGTGCCACAGCCCACCCCTTCATTTCTAAAGTTTTTGGTTGCCTTTTGGTGCCAGCTTCTCTGCCAGGCATGGAGACCAGTGGAAAGGAAAATGCTGAACGCAGCAGAAGGCAGGGCGGGAAGGAGCAAACTTTTGCTGCATTCACTTGCCATGGCTCCATTTTTTGCATTTTTGGGGAAAATATAACTCCTCAGCACTCCATCTAGGCCTGGGAGAAGACATCTATTTCCCCAACTTGTGTTTCTTTCTCTTTGTAAGGTTACTTGTTAGTTTTAGTAAACTCAAACGATGACAGAGAGAATGCATCTTCCATGGACTCGCCCATCAAGTAAAAGAAAAGAAGAACAAAACAAAGCGGCAACAGCAATTTAAAGACAATCGCCAGCCAGTTACGGCAAAATGAAAGGCAAAAGAAAAAGGGGTGTATGGAAGAATGGGAAATGGAGAGGAGGAGAATGGGGAAGAGGCCATGGCAGTAGCCAAATCCAGAAAGCAACAGATGTCCTTGCTCAAAAATATTGCTGTGTCATAAGGTGCCTGGCGCATTACCTATGACCCCCCACCTCCCATGGCACAATCCTGATTAATGCTAAGTCAAAGGCGTGGGGCTGTGGCTTGTGGGGCAGATTGGGGGCGACATCATCTGGGAATGAAATTGTGGTCACTGTGGTGGGCAGGAAGCTGTGTTTCCTGCATTGTACAGGAGGTTAGACTAGGTGACCTTGGGGTACCTCCCAACTCCATGATTCTCTGATTCTATGAAGCTACGAGTTTTGCACATGGAAGGCCCCGGTTTCAATCCATGGCATTACAGAGTCACAAGCCCTGATGTGATGTGAAACATCTTGAGACCCCGGAGAGCTGCTTCCAGAGCCAGTTTGGGGTAGTGGTTAGGAGTGCGGACTTCTAATCTGGCATGCCAGGTTCGATTCTGCGCTCCCCCACATGCAGCCAGCTGGGTGACCTTGGGCTCGCCACGGCACTGATAAAGCTGTTCTGACCGAGCAAGAATATCAGGGCTCTCTCAGCCTCACCCACCCCACAGGGTGTCTGTTGTGGGGAGAGGAAAGGGAAGGCGACTGTAAGCCGCTTTGAGCCTCCTTCGGGTAGGGAAAAGCGGCATATAAGAACCAACTCTTCTTCTTCTTCTTCTTCTTCTTCTTCTTCTTCTTCTTCTTCTTCTTCTTCTTCTTCTTCTTCTTCTTCTTCTTCTTCTTCTTCTTCTTCTTCTTCTTCTTCTTCTTCTTCTTCTTCTTCTTCTTCTTCTTCTTCTTCTTCTTCTTCTTCTTCTAGATAATGCTTGATGGACCTGTGGTCTGGCTCAGGTGACCATAGAATGCTATATTCCACCCACCCACCCACCTCCAGCCACCAGCAGGAGATGGGACGGGGTAGGGTTGCCAGACCCTGGTTGGGAAACATGGAGATTTGGGGATGGAGCCGGGGGGACGACCGGGTCTTCAGTGGCGCTCAATGCCTGAAAGCCCACCTTCCACAGCATGCTTTTTCTCCGGAGGAATTGATTCCTGTAATCTGAAGGGAGCTGAAAGCTCCAGGGGATCCTCAAGTCCCAACAGGAGGCTGGTCACCGTGGGGCAAACCATGGGCTCTGTTTGAACCTAGGTCACCCTAGGTCACCGTGGGGAAAACCATGGGCCTTTCAGAACTGTGAGATAATCCTTTTGACCTACTCTACTTCTCCATCATTCCAAAGCGCCTGATGTGCAGGGAGCTCCCAAAAGAACAGGTAGACACCCCAGCATTAAAGTATTAAAACGCACGGCTCAGAAAAGAAGACAAAGTCAGATTAATCCTACTGTCCACCTCTTGCCAGAACGGTGCCGCTCCAGGGCACTCCCAAAAGAGGCGAACGCGACTGGCAGTAGCTTCGTGGCAATTCCAACAGGCATCATTAGTGCAAAGTCCAAGATGGTATAATTCAGCAGGGCACCGATGTACCAGCAACAGGCTTTCTTTGGGTAGATAAGCCAGAGGTGTAAATCTAAGGCAGTTAGACTTGACAGCTTCAAGAACACTCTGCTAACTGGGGCTTCTGAAACAGAAGAGGTAATTCCGAATTCCAGCAGCTGCAGATAAGATCTAAGCCCGGTTTAGTCTGATATCTTTTTTTAAAACGGAGAGTAACGAGCACTTTGGAAGGGCTGCTTTGGATTCTTTTTCGGGGTACGTCGTTTGACTTTGCATTGGCGATCCCCCTCGGTTGTAAATGATGGCAGAGGCGAGGCGTAAGAAAATAAATATAATGCTCCACTGACGGGACCGGACTCACCACTCCGGGAAGGTTCTGGGCAATTGTGCACATTGTTAGAGCATGGCTGCCTGGGATTCCCTGCTGGGGCCAGAAGATGTGGTAATGCAAGCTAAGGCCATGCTGCCTCAGCAGGGGGCTCTGTACGGACCCCTGCAGCCAACGACAACAACCGAGAACTTATGCCTGTTCATCTTCCCTTGCTATAACAGGCCATGGAGGCCATTGACCTGGTGTGGCCACGAACCTCATGGAATTAGTGACAGAATGGGGTCCACATATCTAACTTGGGCATGTTAACCTAGTGCAGGGGTAGTCAAACTGCGGCCCTCCAGATGTCCATGGACTACAATTCCCATGAGCCCCTGCCAGGGGCTCATGGGAATTGTAGTCCATGGACATCTGGAGGGCCGCAGTTTGACTATCCCTGCCCCAGTGGGAGAGAAGGCGGCATGGTATAGCCTCGGGGTGGCCAAACTGGGGCTCTCCGGATGTCTATGGACTACAATTCCCACGATCCCTTGGGATACATAAATTAAAAAAAAATAAATTCTCAACGGTAAACAAAGTTTTGGGCCTTTTAATTTAATGAGGAGATTGTTAATGGATCATCGTCGTTACTATTGTACTTATTGCTGGGCGGGGGGAGGGAGGATGATTGGATTGTAAATTGTTTTATTTTAACGGCTGGCTAGAGGGGTGGATTGGCTCAAGTGGATGGGCTGAAATTAAATGCAGTTGAGATGGAGGACCTGAGGATGGGTTGTTATGCCACACGTGAGGCTGCACAACTCCCGGCTCTTGACGGGGTCCAGAAAAAGAAGAAGAAGAAGAAGAAGAAGAAGAAGAAGAAGAAGAAGAAGAAGAAGTTGGTTCTTAGATGCCACTTTTCTCTACCTGAAGGAGTCTCAAAGAGGCTTACAATTGCCTTCCTTCCCTTTCCTCTCCCAACAGCAGACTCCCTGTGAGGTGGGTGAGGCTGAGGGAGCCCTGATGCTTGGTCAGAACAAGATGAAGAAGAAGAAGAAGAAGAAGAGCTTTCTCAGTGCTGTGGCGAGCCCAAGGTCACCCAGCTAGCTGCATGTGGAGGAGGAGCGGGGAATCTAGCCCGGCTTGCCAGATTAGAAGTCCCCACTCCTAACCACTACACCAAGCTGGCTTGGTTGAAATAAAGCAGGCCATATGGAGAAATATGACCCCAACTTGTCCTGTGAAGATGAGTCAGGAGAGGACAATGGAAACGGGCATCAGACAATATAACCTGACTCACAGTGGCTGGTTCTCACATAGGTCTACTGCAGCATGAACAGCTGGAACAGCGTCTGCACTACACTGGGTGTCCTGTTCCCAATTATTCATCCTTTTCTGGCAGCATACCGGCACTACGGACTTGCTGTGCAGAACACACGAAGTCACCTTATAACAAGCCAGGCTGGGGAGCCTTCCGTGACAAGCCTCAGGTCGTTCCCACTTCTGCTACCTGAGATCCTATTGATAGGAGATTTTGGCAAAGGCACCTGGGATCTTCTGCCTGCAAAGCAAAGCTCTCCTGTTGAATCCTCCTTGTTTCCCTCTACAGCATGTCGGGTCTGTTGTAGCAGCACGATCCCTTGTTCATTTCCCCATACAAGTTCCCGTCAAATCACAGACCCAGACTATGTTTTCTAGTGTACGTCAGGGGTAGTCAACCTGTGGTTCTCCAGATGTTCATGGACTACAATTCCCATGAGCCCCTGCCAGCATTTGCTGGCAGGGGCTCTATGGGAATTGTAGTCCATGGACATCTGGAGGACCACAGGTTGACTACCCCTGGTTGTGAGGACAAAATTGAGGTGGGAAAGAGGCAAGTAGCTTTAAGTCCTGCTGAGGAGCAAAGCAGGATCTATCTCTGCATCTAAATAAATGGCTGTGCCCAGGATTATACAATCCTGGGGTAGTCAATCAGGGGTAGTCAACCTGTGGTCCTCCAGATGTTCATGGACTACAATTCCCACGAGCCCCTGCAGCGTTTGCTGGCAGGGGCTCATGAGAATTGTAGTCCATGAACATCTGGAGGACCACCGGTTGACTACCCCTGGTGTACGGTGATCTGCCAAGGACCAAGCTTGAAGTCCGAGGCAAGATCGTAATCCTGGGCTGCCGATTGGCCCGTGCCTGGCTGTCTTCCCCCTGGGAGCCAGTCGATTCAAAGGGATTCACCACAGTCCAATCAGTTTAAACGGATCGACAGCCAATTGCCTGTAAGCGCTGGAAGCTCCCTTTCTTCTCTTCTGTATATATTGGTGGAAGGTGTGTGTGTGTGTGTGTGTGTGTGTGTGTGTTGTTCTGGGGTTTTCAGTGCAGTTCGTTCCGTGCACTGAACTCATAATAAAGAGCTGAAAGGTTCCAGCGCCCCCCGTGACTCACAGATCTGACAGGGAGGTTGAGCTTTTGTGAGCAAAGAAGGGCTTTCTAGCTGATCGTGGAGTGCTGGCAGAGAAAAGGGGCACTGCGTAGAGGTAGGAGAGCACAGGTGTTTACCTGCTTGCGCTCTCCGAGGGCTCCAAGGAAAGCAGCTGCTTTGAGCACCTGGCCTTTTCCTTCCAGGGGCTGAACAGGGAGGCAAAGATGTCTTGTGCAGATGAACCTGGCTCTCAACACCGCCTTCTTCATGGCCTACACGAGAAAGCTATCTCGCCTTGTGCGGAGATTAGGCAGTTTATCCTGCCGGTGACTCCCATTCTTGGCCTTTGTTTCCCGGTGCCTGGAACGGACTCTCTCTCAGTCAAGCTACGGCCCAACCCTGGTTGGAATGCCTGATTTCTCCTGCAGCCTCCTGCAGCCTCCGGACTCCAGCCTGGCCCTGCTCAATTGAGACTCCGGGTGGTGTTGATAAGGATTTGGCAATGATAGGCAGAGTATTCGCTGAATGGGAAAAAAGATTGCTCTGGATTGCTCTGCCTGAGCCCCTGGGATGGGACAGGGGCAGCACGGCAAGGGAAGGGAGGATTAGGAGCCTAGGAAAAGAAGGTGCAGGCCAAGAGAACGGGGTCACGAGGAGAGAATGCCGGGGAGACAGAAGCACACCCTTTCCCCCTCTACGTAGAATGCCTCTACGACAGAAGCTTCCTCTGGTTCGGCCTCACTTGGGAGTACCGTGTTCAGTTTTGGGCACCCCACTTGAAGAGGGATGTTGGCAAACTGGGGCGTGCCCAGAGGAGGGCAACAAAGATGGTGAGGGGTTCAGAGACCAAGACGTATGAGGAAAGGTTGGGGGAGCTTGGTCTGTTTAGCCTGGAGAGGGGATCTGATAACCATCTTCAAGTATTTAAAAGGGTGCTATATAGAGGATGGAGCAGAATTGTTCTCTCTTGCCCCGGAGGGACGGACCAGAACCAATGGGATGAAATTAATTCAACAGAAATTCCATCTAAACATCCGGAAGAAGTTCCTGACAGTCAGAGCGGTTCCTCAGTGGAACAGGCTTCCTCGGGAGCTGGTGGGTTCTCCATCTTTGGAGATTTTCAAACAGAGGCTGGAGAGCCATCTGACGGAGAGGCTGATTCTGTGAACGCTCAAGGGGGTGGCAGGTGACAGTGGATGAGCGATAGGGTTGTCCACGGACCCCTGGTTGGAAATCCCTGCTCTAGGGGAATCCCTCACCTTGCAGAGTGCTGGAGGGGAAGACATGCCTGCTTAGAACTCAGCCTGGAATCCCCCCTCCCTTCTCCCGCCAGTCTCTGGTCTCTCGGCCAGGAAGAAAGCAGGGCCTATTTCTTCTTCATTATTTTGCTTCATGTACTGCGCTCCATGACCATGGGTGTCTGCACGAAAGCCAGCTGGAGCATATGCATCGCCTCTGTTTGCCAGCAAAGAGAGAGACATGTTTTCAAAACACATTCTAGGCCCATGGGCTTCGACCCAATGGCCAGGACTCTCAGGGGGTTCACGGAACCTCCCCTGCTGGGTAGAAAGCCCCAAAAGAGCTGGTTTTTTGGAAAGACTGGCTCCATAGAGAGCATGCATGCTCAGAAGAGTCGCAAGATGATGCAGCAGGGTCACTGAGTGGTGAAGATTTCCTCAGAGCTCTGGCTCTTGCCTTACGCCAGGGGTAGTCAAACTGCGGCCCTCCAGATGTCCATGAACTACAATTCCCAGGAGCCCCCTGCCAGCGTTCGCTAGCAGGGGGGCTCCTGGGAATTGTAGTCCATGGACATCTGGAGGGCCGCAGTTTGACTACCCCTGCCTTACGCCATGCTATGGTACGCTTGCTGGGCTTTGGCTTCCATTTGCAGACAAGCTCTTTCGTTCTGCTGCCTGTGGTGAGGGCCTGGACAACGGGTGAGGTCATAACGCCCAGAAATAAATCAAGTAAAATATAAATGAAACGTTTAAAAACTCTTAACCCCCTGCTTCCTGGCACATAGTGACTGGGATGTCACACGGTTGCCTGGCTGTTGTTTTCAAGTGAGTCTTTCCTGCCAGAAATGTAAAGAAACATTGTTCTTCCCTGCCCGTCCAACACCCGAAGGGGGCCTTCAATGAAGCCAGTGTGAAGTTGCGTTTAGAACAGGAAGTGGGACTGTGCGGAATGTGGTTGGGAAGCAGAGCTGTGGACATACCCACCAGGGGGCGCTCCCCTCCAGGCTCGTCACTGGCCATTTTGGAGGGGTGGTAGGTCAACATGACCATATATGGTCCTATCACCTCCCACCCATTTGGGAAACCCTTTCAAGGCCGTCAAGATTGGGCTGATCCTGCGTTGAGCAGGGGGTTGGACTAGATGGCCTGTATGGCCCCTTCCAACTCTATGATTCTATGATTCTATGACTAGATGGCCTGTATGGCCCCTTCCAACTCTATGATTCTATGATTCTATGACTAGATGGCCTGTATGGCCCCTTCCAACTCTATGATTCTATGATTCTATGACTAGATGGCCTGTATGGCTCCTTCCAACTCTATGATTCTATGATTCTAAGAAACCCCAGGGTTTCACAAACCCCTGGTTGAGAAAGCCTGATGTATCTTAATGCCACTGATCAATCTCTCCTCCATTCATCTGCCTGCTCCCCTTTTAAAGCCATCTATGTCTGTGGCCATCACCACACCCTCTGGCAACAGATCCCACATTATATTTGCCCATTATATTAAGAGGCATTTCCCTTCGTTCATCCTGAATCTCCTGGGCATCAACTTCACGGGATCCCCTAGAGCTCTACAATTTTGAGAGCCCCCAATTTGCTCCATGTGGCAAATTTCATCGGTCGTTGCCGTTCAAAACAGGGCAAAAGCAAGAGACGGTGGGGATAACCAATACAAGGCAAAAACGAATGACAGAACTCCGCCGATGTATCGCACTCAATAATTTAGTCCCAGACTGCGGCTAGTCCTGTCCGGGCATGTGAGAGACCAAAGGAGAGTCCAACTTTTGTGACCATCAGCAGGAATTTAGGGCACAGGAGATGCTTGGTTGGCAGTGCAAAAATCATTGAAGTGGAGAAGTGCAGAACACACCTTAGAAAGCCTTGCCCTCCCTCCGCAGACCTATGAAGAATGGCCAGCGACAGAAAGCAAGGCTGAATCATTCCCAAAAAGTAAAATCGTGCAGCGCAGGAAGCCTTGGATCCAAATTGTGCCTCTTTCCAAAAGTTCACGTGGTGGCCGTTATTTCTCAGTACCCCCTACCCCCACCCCCCAGTATGCAAGACCCTATTGACAGGTGTTTAGAAGGATTAATCCTATAGGGCAGGGGTAGTCAACCTGTGGTCCTCCAGATGTCCATGGACTACAATTCCCAGGAGCCCCTGCCAGCGAACGCCCAATTCCCAGCCCTATTCTGCAGGATCACGCCACTTCTGGGCTTTTCCCAACAGTCAAGAAGTTGAAAAAGGCTGGGAAAAATGAACCTCATTGGCTGCAGCGTGTGAAAACTGTTGTTGTTATGTGCCTTAGCGTTCCTGTGTGCGGGGTGTGCATTTGCATGCGCGTACCCCAAAGTCAGATGCTTCACCAAAGAGTCCTAAAGGAGAGCTTGATGAACACCAGTGCAAAATGCCATCTATTTCACGGCGGGAGGTTTGTGTTTCTGCTTTTGGGTTGGGTTGGAATTCCAGCGCCCTACCAGAAAGAAAGGAGGCAAGAAAAAGGTCTGGACATTCCACCTGGATGCTATCAGTCTTGTCCAAGTAAACAAGCCTGACATTAGTGCTAGCCCGCTGGCTGGTACAGGTTAGGAAGGGTCACCAAGGCAAAAGGGATGACCCAGCTTGGCTCTAGATACAGATGTTCTGGAATCTGTCACACAAGAGCAGACACAACAGTTGGCTTTAGTGGGAGGAATGTTTTGTTCGTGAGACTCCGAAGAGGAGAGGAAGGTGAATTCCAGCAATGCATGCTGAACTGTAAAACACACACACAGAGAGACAGAGAGACATTAGGAACAAACAAATATTTATCGTGCCTTGAAGTTAATTCAGTCTTTGCACGGATTGCCTGTGATCAGACCTCGTGCCCTTTGAGGCCTGGCTTGCTGGAGGCACTTAGCTTGCCACAAAACTTTGGAAGAGGGAGCAAACCTTCCACAACAAAGGGACGAAAGAATGCGTCCCGTCCCACCTGCACCGGAGGCGTTGCAGGAAAGATCCCTTCCTGATGAGAAAGTTTCGAACGTGAGTCTCGACAAGAATGACAGGCATTCGCGCAGATTGTTTTAAAGGACTGCAAATCAATAATCATCTTCGTGTAGTCATTCGTAAGTGCCCACGTTCAGAGTTCTAAGAGCTGTCCCGATTTGGGGTGTGGCTCTTGTTTCTTTTATTCACCCCTCCCTGCCCAATTTGGCCAATTAAATTTAGAAAGCACGATGAGATGCCTGAAGTTGCAAACTGCAAACTTGCTAAAGCATCCCCTCTCAGCCTGCTGGTGACAAAATTTCCCCTCCTTATCGCTGTAGAAGCCTGGAGAAAAGGAGGTTGAGAGGGGACATGATAGCCCTCTTTAAGTATTTGAAAGGTTGTCACTTGGAGGAGGGCAGGATGCTGTTTCTGCTGGCTGCAGAGGAGAGGACACGCAGTAATGGGTTTAAACTTCAAGTACAACGATATAGGCTAGATATCAGGAAAAAGTTTTTCACAGTCGGAGTAGTTCAGCAGTGGAATAGGCTGCCTAAGGAGGTGGTGAGCTCCCCCTCACTGGCAGTCTTCAAGCAAAGGTTGGATGCACACTTTTCTTGGATGCTTTAGGATGCTCTGGGCTGATCCTGCGTTGAGCAGGGGGTTGGACTAGATGGCTTCCAGCTCTATGATTCTATGATTCTAAGAAGAAGAAGAGTTTGTTCGAATACCCCACTTTTCACTGCCCATAGGAGTCTCAAAGCAGCTTACAATCACCTTCCCGTCCTTTCCCCACAATAGGTGCCCTATGGGATAGGTGGGGCTGAGAGAGCTCTGACAGGACTGCTCTGTGAGAACAGCTGTAACAGGACTGTGACTAGCCCAAGGTCACCCAGCTGGCTACAGGCGGAGGAGTGGGGAAGCAAACCCAGACTGCCAGATTAGAAACTGTCACTCTTACCCATGCTGGCTCTCGAAAAACCCGCTTAGCATAAAGGAATAATAACAATAATAAGATTATAATAAGAAGAAATCACATACACACAAACACACACACACACGGAACTTTCTCTCCAAGGATAGGAATCTCTCTTTCCTTTTGGACCTTTCAGCTCAATCCGTTTTGCTCTAGAACAGGAGAAACTAGTTCAGCATTGAAGAAAGGTCGCCAACGAGGAAACCAAATCCCGCGCCAAAGGGCTTCAGCTAACATCCAAACATCTAGCTGCAAATAATTGACGTACTTTGCATACATAAACCCTCTCCACAAACGTAAACCAAAGTCAAAAGTGCAATTAGCCAAACACCTCCTGCTTATCCTAAAACGGGATAATAAAAACAACTCCGAGAAGCAATCCTTTTTTCTTTTTGACACAAGTGGGGGTGGGGGGGGTGGATCAGATAGCTTAAAGGAGCGTGAAAGAATCACACATTCCCTTCTCCGGGAGTGTATCCATGTCTGGCGCATAATGGAGCAACGCATCCGGCTTGTCCCACCAAAACCTGAAGCCAGATTGGATGGAAAGGGTGACTGGCCATAGCAGCTGGCTGTGGACGCAGGGCTAGCCTTCTTCTGGGGGTATCCTCACAACAACCCTGCAAAGAAGCTCAGAGGCTGAGGACAGAGATGCCTGGTGTGGCTGACCTGCTCCCCAAGGCACTCAGCTGAGGGCAGGAGCTGGCGGGGGAACTCTAGCATGGGTAATGCAGTGATGCCACTTCCTAGGAAGTGACATCACTGCTTCACTGGAACATTGCTGAGGTGGAGGTCTGGTGGGTCTCCCACATGTGCTGCGATTGGCCCTGGGACGCCTGGTGTGCTGCATGGCAGAACAGCGTTTTGAACCGGAGTTCCTTCCTTCCTTCCTTCCTTCCTTCCTTCCTTCCTTCCTTCCTTCCTTCCTTCCTTCCTTCCTTCCTTCCTTCCTTCCTTCCTTCCTTCCTTCCTTCCTTCCTTCCTTCCTTCCCTCCCTCCCTCCCTCCCTCCCTCCCTCCCTCCCTCCCTCCCTCCCTTCCTTCCTTCCTTCCTTCCTTCCTTCCTTCCCTTTCCTTCCTTCCTTCCTTCCTTCTCTCTCTCTCTCTCTTTCTCTCTTTCTTTCTCTCACTGAGAATTAAGGCGGACTAGGCTGCAAATTCAGCGCTCTGGTAGTTTTCAGCCTCACCACTTCCCCCACACTGACCCGCTGGATTTCTCCCTCTGCAATCTGCATAGCGGATCCTTTGCATCATCGTGTCCTACGAAACCTCATTTGCTCCCCTCTCCAAAGGGAATTGGCCCTGGAACGTCCAAGTAGGGAGTGAAAAACAATTGGCCAAGACCGGGGCTGGTCCCCACGCCTTAGGGGAGCCATTGCATCCCTCTAGGCCAATCTCAACCAGGGTTTTGTGAAACTCCGGGGTTTCTTGATGGCCCTGGAAGGGTTTCCCAAATGGGTGGAACTTCATTGTTTTTAATATATTTTTTAAATTTCTTAAACATTTATCGGGTGATATGATGATACATGGTCCTGTTGACCTAGCCCCTCCCTCCCAAAATGGCCACTGATGGGCCTGGAGAGGGGTGGGAAGGGGAGGGGCCCCAGGTGGGCGTGTCCACATCTCTGCTCCCCAACCGTATTCTGCACGATTGTGCCGCTTCTGGGCTTTCTCGAAGCTTGGAGAATGTTCCAGGGGTTTCTCAAGGGTAAAAAAGTAGAGAACGGCCGCCCCAGAAGACTAGACCTGGCTGCCCCCATCCCGGAAGACAGACTAGGTTTTAGTTCAATCCAATACGACATCCAAACTGCTTCCGTAAGTCCCATTTCTGTCCTTTTAAAAAAGGAGAATCTGTCTATTGCTATGGACGGATTCACACGTTACCCTTTTGTGGGCAGGGAATCCCTGTTCAATCACCTTAGACTGCCTCTGACATGAAGCAGGCTGCATGTTTGTCCTTCGTGTCTGCTGCCTGGCTTTCCATCAGCTGCCCCCTCTCCCTCCCTCTTCCAGGCAGCTGCCCCTTTTCTTTCCCCGGCCCGGACGCGCTTCCTTTTCTCTTTGCCCGGCCCTGGTGCTGTTCGGCCCCTTGTGCCGGCTTCTGCCAAGGCCCCTCCTCCCAGGAACCTCCCTCCCGAGTTTAGACACCTGGGATGAAGGGAGAGGCTCTAACTGTGCAGTCCTTGGGAGGCCTGGCAGAAAAGCCAGCTACGATCGCAAACGTGTCCCGACTCGGCGTGCCTGCACTGTAAATTATATCAACCACAGAGCAGGAACGAACGGAGAGCGTTTCCCTTGCTGGTGGTGAGGGTGGGTTTCAGGAGCCCAGACAGATGCCAGCCAGGTGTCCCCTTCAAAGCAAGAGATCGGCGTCGCTGCCGCCTCCTTTGCCCGGCATCCTGTACGACGTCTGTAGGATGCCAGACCCAATTCCCTCGAGGACAGCTCTGATATAACAGCGAAGGCCTGAGACAACATTCTGCATGTAGCCAGAGCAGTCTGTCTAGGCTCCACTTAATCCAAATGTCGTGCAAAGTTAACCTGAGTTTTGCATCGTGGTCTAGACCAGGAGTAGTCAAACTGCGGCCCTCCAGATGTCCATGGACTACAATTCCCATGAGCCCCTGCTGGCAGGGGCTCATGGGAATTGTAGTCCATGGACATCTGGAGGGACGCAGTTTGACTACCCCGATCTAAACGTACTTTGATGGCTTTCCAGAATATATGGGGCTTTTGCCACCCATGGGGTGGGGTGGACGCCCAACCCTGACGCCCAACCCACTGACCCGTGGAATATGCAGGGAATGACTGTCCAGGTTGTATCTGAAGTTTCGGAATTCAAGCCTCTTTCTCAAGGTCGCCAGGACAATCAACATAAACCGTGATCAACAAGAAAATCTGTTTTTTGTGCTCCGGCTTGACAGCTTTTGCTGTTTGCTCTGCTGCTCCTTTGTCTGGAAGATCCCCAACCAGGCTTTCTCAGGGTTTCATGACATTCTGGGTTTTCTTGACGGCCCTGGAAAGGTTTCCCAAAGGGGTGGGAGTTAATTAATTCCTCGGCTAGATCAGGCTCTACCCCACATCTGCTAGGCATCTGCCCTTTAGCTCCTAGGTCCTACTCCTTTGAGTTTCAGGGACTTTTCTGTAATTGGGCAGAACGATACTCATAAAACGCTTTGTGCTTTCAATCGCCTTCCCTTCCTCTCCCCACAAAAGGCACCCTGTCAGGTAGGGGGGAGGGCTGAGAGAGCTCTGACAGGACTGCTCTGTTTGAGCAGCTCTAGCAAGGCTGTGATGAGCCCAAGGTCCCCCAGGTGGCTGCATGTGGAGGAGCAGGAAGTCAAAGCTGGCTTGCCAGATTAGAAGCCACCATTCTAAATTATGACACCACACTGGTTCCACTGCACCCAGCATTCCGAATGTGTGTGAAATTACCCATTGTACTGAGGACCTGGATCTGCCAGCATACATATTAACACCAAAAATTGTGTGACCGCTTCAAGTAACTGTAGTACTTGTCTGATGAACAGGCACTGTTATGTATGAATGAATTTATCATCATTCGATGCTACATACCAATACATTTGTTGATCAGTACTCCAGATACATAAAATATAGAATCACAGAATCATAGAGTTGGAAGGGGCCATAGAGCCATCTAGTCCAACCCCCTGCTCAACACAGGATCAGCCTTAAGCATCCTAAAGCATCCAAGAAAAGTATGCATCCAACCTTTGCTGGAAGACTGCCAGCGAGGGGGAGTTCACCACCTCCTTAGGCAGCCTATTCCACTGCTGAACTACTCTGACTGTGAATTTTCCCCCCCTGATATCTAGCCTATCTGAGCTCATTTCCTGAAAGCATTTGGAAATATTCAAGAAGAGGTCTCCAATTTTCAACAAGAGGTCTCCGTGGCTGTGTTATTCTAGAACACATGCACCAACGCTTCCTCCATCAAGGTCAATGTTGTCTCCTTTGAAGGGCAAAAACTGTCCAGGGTCTCAAGCTCTTTCACATCATTTACTTTCTCACCTAATCCTAACTAGGGATGCCGGGGACCTTCTCAAAGCCAAGCAGGTGCTCTGCCACTGTGCCGCAGCCCCTCCCCTCTAACAAAACACTCATCACCCAACTCTCAATTGAAACCGCTCTGACACCCAAGGGACATCTCATCCCCAAAAATTTCTCAATCCCTGCCATCCACAAACAGAAGAAGGGAGTTCCACAGAATACAAAAGTTATGAATAAACTGGTGCATTGCAGATAATTAAAAGCCACCAGTTGCAGTCTTCTGCTGGGATTACTGGGCGTTGCTGGGTGTGGGTTGAATCCATGTCCCTTAGATCAGCCCCGAGGAAATCTGCAAGAACCATGGGGTTTGCTCGTTGCTGGTCGGTTTGCTGCAGAACTAGATCACGCCTCCCTTAAAGGACTGGGAGCTGCTGGGTACTTGGCAGCCCTGGACAGTTTTTTTCTAAAGATATTTTTACATTTATATACCCCGCCCTTCCCCAGAGGCTCACGGTGATTTAAAATAGACAACACATAAAATATGCAATATAGACAACCCCCCTAAAATTCATTCATTAAGATCAAACCCATCTATTCCGCTTTCAGACCACCTCGTCTTGATGGGAGCTAAATGGTCACAGAACTGGGGGGGGGGGGGGAGGCGTATGCGTTCTAAAAACCCTGGGATTTCTTGATGGCCTTGAAAAGGTTTCCCAAATGGGTGGGAGCTAATTTTAAATAAGTTTTTGAAGTCTGTTAAACATTGATTGGGTGGAATGACCCTATGTGGTCCTGTTGACCCCCCTCCCCAAATGGCCAATGATGGGCCTGGAGGGGGTGGGAAAGGGAAGGTGAACATGTCCACAGCTGGGCTTCCCAACCATATTCTGCATGATCGCCCCACTTCCAGGGTTACTCAAAACCTGAAGAATGGTTCAGGGGTTTCTCAATGGTAAGAGTTGAGAAAGGCTGAAATAGAGGATAGACTGTACAAATGTTTTCTCTTCATTTGCCACACTAGGACCGTTTATGCACTGGGAACTTTACTGCTCCGGCTCCCATGCAGGAGCACAAATCAGGGGCGGATGAGGTGCACCAGGCCAAATGCTCCCCCGACTAAAGCTCCAGCCTGCATCCCGGCATGAAACCTCCAGTGCAGAAACGGTCTAGGAGCAGGTCTTTCCAAATGCCAGCAAAACCCCCCACCAACCTAGCAAGTTGAGACTCAAGAACCAAACACGTGGTCATCTATAACCCGCTCAGGGATCTCAACCTATTAACTGAAGGCCCCTGATCTTCAGAGAACAGCAAGCTAGAAATCTTTCACACAATGAAGTTCTCTGGCCCGATCCTTTGCATACACATGTTGCGCTTCTATGGCTAAATCAACAAAACATTTGAAGCTGACATCTTTAGCCCGCTGGGTGAATGCTCCCTTAGACAGATTAAGTAGGCCTCGGCCGCTGAATGGATTCTCCACGATAAGATGACAGAGAGATGGCCTGGAGAAGACAACAGCTCCGTTTTTTTCCGTAGCAATTCCTTTCATATGCAGCTTCGGGCAGACTGTCCCCACCTATGAATTAACCTTTTCCCATAGAAGGGATGGGTAATAGTTTATTATAATGCCAGTAACACCGCAACCCATCCCATCGAGAGGAGGTGGCGCTGCCACGATTAATCCTTAATTGTTTTGGGTTTGGAGGGTATGCAGGTGCCTCGAAAGTATGCAGGTATTCATTAGCACTCCTTTCTCATTAAAAAAAAGGTCTGCAACCGGGCAAGGAGCTCAGCAGCAGACTTCCCCGTTCATCGATGTAAACAGAGCAGCCGGCCTGCCTGAATGTTGATCCTGACAAGCAGAGACCCAAAGAATTAGAATCATAGAATCATAGAGTTGGAAGGGGCCATACAGGCCATCTAGTCCAACCCCCTGCTCAACGCAGGGTCAGCCCAGAGCATCCTAAAGCATCCAAGAAAAGTGTGTATCCAACCTTTGCTTGAAGACTGCCAGTGAGGGGGAGCTCACCACCTCCTTAGGCAGCCTATTCCACTGCTGAACTAGTCTGACTGTGAAAACATTTTTCCTGATATCTAGCCTATATCGTTGTACTTGAAGTTTAAACCCATTACTGCATGTCCTCTCCTCTGCAGCCAACAGTCACTAGAGGTTGATATTCCAGAGGGGGTTTTGTTGGCACTCCCTTTTCTTTGTTGGCACTCCCTCTTCTCTGTTGGCATTCCCTCTCCATAACAAGTTGATGTCAGGGAGGAGTTGCGTTTGGCTAAGGATTCCCCATACACTTTTAGCCCCGCTTTGATTCTCAGGGAAAAAGGGACAGAACCTGTAATCAGGACAGCCTTTGGTGAAGCCCGGTCAGTTGGGTGCTTCTCTTGCAGCTTTCCTTTTTAAAAAATGTCTCTTTCATTTGTATATTGAAAGTGTGTCACGATTATCAGTCAGCATGCACAGAGGTAGTCGGATGTTTTTAAAGTTGGGAGGTGGTGTTATTTTAATGCGGTAAAAGGATACGGTTGTCCTGACCTGGAGAGCTTAGGATAGACTAACCCAACCTTTCTCAACTTTTGTACCCTTGAGAAACCCCTGAAACATCCTTCAGGCTTCGAGAAACCCCAGAAGTGGCGCCATCGTGCAGAATAGGGTTGGGAAGCAGAGCTGTGGACACGCCCACCTGGGGCCCCTCCCCTTCCCACCCCCTCCAGGCCCATCAGTGGCCATTTTGAGAGGGGGCCGGGCAGGTATTGTCATACCACCGGATATATGTTCAAGAAATCTAAAAAATAGATCAAAAATTAATTAACTCCCACCCAGGGTCATGAAGAAACCCCAAGGTTTCATGAAACCCTAGTTGAGAAAGCTCTCAGAAACTGAGCAAGGTCAGTCCTGGTTTATACTTGGATGGGAGACCACCAAGGATGCTGAGGTGTGCTAGCAGAGGCCGTCAATGGCAGGCCACCTCTGAAGGTCTCTTCCCTTGAAAATGCTGCGGGTTATCCAGCAGCCCGCTGTGACTTTCTGGCAAGTCACACACACACACACACACACACACACAAGATTATGGTTAGAAGACACCTGAGGAAGCTAGATTCATGAATCACATCTGGATCTGAGTTGTATTTTAGGGGATATTATGGAAGCCACCATGAGGGGAAAAGGTGGGAACAGGAGGATCTCCATGTCAATCAAATATAAATATAGAATGTACTCTTTTATTTTGTGTAATCAGAGCTGAATATAGAGGAAAGGGATGCAGTTCCCCATGGCAGTGGCAGTCTTCTGTTTAAGTGCACCTGGATAAAATCCAGCCAATCAGATTCATGTGTCATTCAGGTCTACCGGAATGCGGCCAGGGAGCATGGCTGTCTCCAAGGATGTGTGAATGCAGCCCTACCTTGGACACGGGTGAAGGCCCGGCCGTCCTGATCATAGCCTTTGCAAAGTTTACGGGATGAACGGACCCCCTCAGAGATCCCCACCCTGCCCACCCCCAACCCACCTTTCTCCCCACAACAGAAATAACTGCAGTTTTTATTAAGTGCTCAGATTAATCCCAGCGTCTGTCATTCAACGGAGGCGGAGAAAAAGCTGAGGCAGATGTTTCCAAGGGGATTTGTATGGTGCCCACGGCATACTGCCCTCATTCTGTCACAGGGCTGCACTGATGCCACGGCAGGTACATGTCTCTGCCGCCCCAGTTCGGGTTCCAGAGGGCTGTGGTGTCATATGCCTCCAAACGACGTGGTCTAAAGTACCCATAAGCTGTAGCCGAGATCGATTGAAGCTTTGGGCTGATCGTGCGTTGAGCAGAGGATTGGACTAGATGGCCTGTATGGCCCCTTCCAACTCTATGATTCTATGATTCTATGATTCTATGATTCTATCTATGATTCTATGATTCTATGATTCTATGAGCAGGGGGTTGGACTAAATGGCCTGTATGGCCCCTTCCAACTCTATGATTCTATGATTCTATGATTCTATGATTCTATGATTCTATGATTCTATGATTCTATGATTCTATGATTCTATGATTCTATGATTCTATGATTCTATGATTCTATGATTCTATGATTCTATGAGCAGGGGGTTGGACTAAATGGCCTGTATGGCCCCTTCCAACTCTATGATTCTATGATTCTATGATTCTATGATTCTATGATTCTATGATTCTATGATTCTATGATTCTATGATTCTATGATTCTATGATTCTATGATTCTATGATTCTATGATTCTATGAGCAGGGGGTTGGACTAGATGGCCTGTATGGCCCCTTCCAACTCTATGATTCTATGATTCTATGATTCTATGATTCTATCTATGATTCTATGATTCTATGATTCTATGATTCTATGATTCTATGATTCTATGATTCTATGATTCTATGAGCAGGGGGTTGGACTAAATGGCCTGTATGGCCCCTTCCAACTCTATGATTCTATGATTCTATGATTCTATGATTCTATCTATGATTCTATGATTCTATGATTCTATGATTCTATGATTCTATGATTCTATCTATGATTCTATGATTCTATGATTCTATGATTCTATGATTCTATGATTCTATGATTCTATGATTCTATGATTCTATGATTCTATGATTCTATGATTCTATGAGCAGGGGGTTGGACTAAATGGCCTGTATGGCCCCTTCCAACTCTATGATTCTATGATTCTATGATTCTATGATTCTAAGCAACAAGAATCTGCTGCCCCCCCCCCCCGAACCCCCCACCCTCTTCCAGAACTGAATCCTGAACCAACCAACTCTTGGGGTTATAGTTAATATGTTAATGTTGCTATGTTAGCTATGTTATCAGTTATAATCTATGTTACTACTGTTGTTCATGTGATATCACTCTGAGTTATAATGTCTAGGGTTGTGCGCTTTGACGGCCAAAGCGTACAACCTTCTTGTTTCCTGTGTTCTATGTAAACTACCTAGAACTGCATGGGGACGGCGGTGAACAGACAAATACATGAGAAACAGAGGTGGTTTGCCAAATTGCCTTCTCCTTGCAGAGCCTGCTGTGGCAGTCTCCAGAAAGCCAACCGTGTTTGGTATCCAAGCCCCATGTAGAAAAGGCTTACTCTTCACTTCTGTATTTTTCTGCGGAAGTACTTGAGGTTACTGAAACACGACAAGCTCAGAAAGAGGGTGGAAGTTATATACTTTCTTTAAAATCATTCTACATTTGGAAAAAAAAATTAATTGATTGAAATAATTATCTTGGAGACCATGCATTGTATCTCCGGAACCGGTGTTGGTTCAAGATTTGTCTTTATCATTTCTACAATTAAGATTGTAGGCCTCTTGTGGCGCAGAGTGGTAAGGCAGCAGACATGCAGTCTGAAAGCTCTGCCCATGAGTCTGGGAGTTCGATCCCAGCAGCCGGCTCAAGGTTGCCTCAGCCTTCCATCCTTCCGAGGTTGGTCAAGCTTGCTGGGGGGTAAACGGTAATGACTGGGGAAGGCACTGGCAAACCACCCCAAATTGAGTCTGCCATGAAAACGCTGGAGGGCGTCACCTCAAGGGTCAGACAACGGGTTGAATTTCTCTTGCTTTGGTTTCCAAGGCCCGGCAAGATCCAGCCAGACCTTCCCCTCCTCTCCCGAACGATGCCGAACTCTAAAAGAGAAATGCCCGTGGTGTATGTTTAAGGCCGAGAGGGTGTTAGCTGCTGCTGGAGTAGCTTCAAGGGATCAAAAGCAGCGGGTATCCATTTGTGTGGGGCATGTTTGGACGAGGCCCGTAAGTCACACAGCCTTCTCTCCATCGCAGTGTATCATCAGGGCCGCTTTGTCTTGCCGAAAACGTTAATTTTGTCGGTCCTGGACAGCAGCCTACAGTGTTTTGGTCGCCTCCTCCTGCCTCCCTTATCCAGCTTAGCGGACGTGAGACCCTGCTCAATCTTTCCAGGTGGCAGGCTCAGAGCTGTGGGCTCCCCAGCTGCTGAAATGACAACTCCTATCAGCAGCTCCCTAATGAAGGGGGGAGACGGCGAACAAATGACTCCAGTTTACCCCCCCGCCCCTTCCTCTCACACACATGCACACAACTCTCCTTGGCTACGTTCAGCTCTGCCAGATGGGCTTCAGATAGGATGAGAGTCACATGCTCTCCAGCTAACGTGCCTCACTATGCCCTCACGAGGATAAATGAGGGGAGGGGAGGATGATTTAAATCCTTCTGGGCCTCCGTCGGGAGAGAAACGGGGCGATAAAATAAAGAAAATAAACATTATGTGTAGTTCTCTGACGTTGAGTGTGTTTCAGACCCAAGGAAAGCCAAGATGCTTCCTTTCCCAGGTGAAAATAGGCTGCGTGAATTAATAGGTCTTTTCATTCATTTGACAATATTTATTCCTTAATGTCAGAGTCCGGTGGCATCTTTAAGACCAACAAAGATTTATTCAAGGCGTGAGCATTCGAGTGCAAGCACTCTTCGTCAGACTATGATCTTCTTACAATCAAATATAACTCCTTTGAATCTATTTATTCATGGTTATTTATTAGGGTCAAGTGGGTAGCTGTGTTGGTCTGAAGCAGCAGAACAAGGTCCAGGGACACCGTTAAGACCAACCAAGTTTAATTCAAGGTATGAGCTCCGGTGGGCAGGTCCACTTCCTCAGGTATAACGTCGTGGAATGGAAGCAATCATTTGATACTTATACGCAAAGTGTAAGAGTGAATTTATATACAGCTTAAGGAAAATGGTTAACAAATTCCAGAGATTTAGTTATTTATTAGGGTGTTTTTTGTGGCAATTCTTAGTAATGACTGATAATAAACAGCACCCAATTTAAGCTTGTGAAGTAGAAATTTACACAATCTATCTGAACGTGATGAATGGACCAAAGGCTAAAATGCATGGAGACAAATTTGGAAGAAAACCATTCCCCTTTTTCTTCCAGATTGTTGTTGTTGTTGTTATGTGCGAAGTCGTGTCCGACCCATCGCGACCCCATGGACAATGATCCTCCAGGCCTTCCTGTCCTCTACCATTCCCCGGAGTCCATTTAAGTTTCCAGATTGAAGAAACACCATTTATTTATTTTAAATATTTTATATCCTGCTTTTGCCTTGACCGGCACAGCTCAAAATGCCTTGCATCATTCCAACCAGCTCAAATTCCATTAAAAAAAAGTTAATTAAAGAAAAATATCAAGACGAGAGGAGCAAGCAATCCCACCATAAATTGACCTCCTTTCACAAACCACACACAAAACCGCACACTAGAAAAAAACACAGTTCTCCTGAGCTTCCAAAATCTCTTCCTCATCTCCTTGGAAAGTCTGTTCCAAAAAACCAAGAGTAGCCACCAAGAAAGTTTGAGAATAAACAGTTCTCACTCGCCTAAGCCAAGAAATAGTCACAAATTAATCTCCCCCCACCCCATCACTTTGGCCACTGACATGAATGAAAGCCAACCCAATTTATTTCAGTGGCACTGACCGCCAAGCAGTCTGCACACAACTAGGACAGTAAGGAAGAACTAAGTTAAAAGGTACCACAGGGATACTACTGAAAATTCCACCCTCATTTCCTCAAGTGGATTATTTCCCCTCTCTTTTCCTGATGCATAGTAAAACATACCCCATGCCCGAATATAACCATCTTCCATGTTTCACTGGCCATTCCCAAGCTGCAGCAAGAAGTGATATGGCTCCTGAGCGGGGAAATGCCCAAAATGATGCTATTGGGACAGAAATTGTTAAGAAAGTTGTCTGGACACAAGGAACCTCCCAGTAGCATCCGGGCGTGATAATGGAACATTAAGGCAATCTGGAAAACGCCTCTGTCTTATCACCATATTGCTCCTCTGGACGCGGGGTTGCAAATAGAAACTCCTGGCGTTTCTTGATGGCCTTGAAAGGGTTTCCCAAATGGGTGGGAGCTAACTTTTAATGTATTTTTTAAGTCTGTTAAACATTGATTGGGTGGTATGACCCTGTATGGTCATGTCGGCCCCCTTCCCCACCCAAAAGGGCCAGTGATGGGCTTGGGGTGGGAAGGGGAGGGGCCCTGGGTGGTTGTGTCAACAGCTGTACTTTCCAACCACTTCTGGGGTTTCCCGAAGCCTGGAGGACGTTTCAGGGGCTGCTCAAAAGTAAAAAAGTTGAGAAAGGCTGTTTTAAAGTTGTGATCCCACATGCACTTGCTGGCAGGAAGCCCCACTGAAGCCAGCTTGCCTAGGAACACCTTGCACAGAAGAAGAAGAAGAAGAAGAAGAAGAAGAAGAAGAAGAGTTGGATCTTATATGCCGCTTTTCTCTACCCGAAGGAGGCTCAAAGTGGCTTACAGTCGCCTTCCCTTCTTCTCCCCACAACAGACACCCTGTGAGGGAGGTGGGTGAGGCTGATATTACTACTCGGTCAGAACAGTTTTATCAGCGAGCCCAAGGGCACCCAGCTGGCTGCATGTGGAGGAGGAGCGGGGAATCAAACCTGGCTCGCCAGATTAGAAGTCTGCACTCCTACCACTACACCAAGGGGGAGGATGTAACTTTTGTCTCCATCCTTCCCTCAGTATGAAGCGCCTGTCTTCTGGGCAAGCAGACAGGCACACAGAATGATACAGAATCAAGAAAGCCAGTGAGGGAAATGCAACAACAACAAGGAGGCTCAAAGCGGCTTACAGTCGCCTTCCCATTCCTCTCCCCACAACAGACACCCTGTGGGGTGGGTGAGGCTGAGAGAGCCCTGATATCACTGCCCGGTCAGAACAGTTTTATCACTGCCGTGGCGAGCCCAAGGTCACCCAGCTGGCTGCATGTGGGGGAGCGCAGAATCGAACCCGGCATGCCAGATGAGAAGTCCGTACTCCTAACCACTACACCAAACTGGCTCTCAGGTTAGTTGAGTGGCATCCGTAAACAAGGGCCCCCAGGTTGCTTTGCACTATTTGCTTCTCATTGATGACTGCCGTTTTCTCAGCTCGGACAGATTGCAAAGAGAGGGTCAAGAGGGAAATGGCTTTTGAAGAAAAAGGAATCCGTCAGAGTCTTCCCTTCTCTCTTTGGCAGGTTCCGTCATGTCACTCGGAATGCAGCACAAGGGTCCCTGACAGAATTGGGAAAGCACGCGGAGATAAAAATCACTCTCCGATGAATGCAGACTCTTCCCGCCACCCTGCAGATGCCACAGGGCTGCGAGCCACCCTCGGAGGGAGGAGGAGGGGGGAGAGGAGATGATTCACCTGGAAAGAGGGCAAGCCCCTGCCAGATGTGTAGGAAGCTGCCCGAGACCCACACTCTAACACTGTCTCGATTGTGCGGAGCATATGCTTTCAGTCACGGGTGAAAAATGCAGGCACCAGCACATGCCAGAAGTCTTTCAAGCATGGCTCACCAGTCAGCCTGGAGCTTAATGTGTCGGTCCAGCCAGTCAGCAGCTGTGTGTCACCCGCCATGCAAGTCGGGGCCGGTTCGAAAAGGGGGAGGGAAGGGAGGGAAGAACCAAGTGACCTGGCTTCAGATTGCTGCCTGTCACTTTCGGGGGCTTAAGTCTGAACCGGTTTCCCCCGTGAGCTGCAGAAGATGCCACCCGTCGCGAGCAAAACTGAGGTGCATTCAGCAGGACCGCGAAGGATTGAAATAAAGAGTTGGGGAGACGATTGCTAAGGCAGTAGCATACGGTTGAGATTGGTCACTGATATTTGGGTGCACGCAAAGGAGATAATACTCCAATGGTCACCGCGCGTGAGGGGCAGCGGCTAAATTTGGTTGCCGTCCCTCTTTCAAATTTCCAGATGTGCCTGTTGTATCTGTGGACATTTAGGGATTGTTTCAATGTCAGTTGTGTTTGATATTCATCATCTCTCTATAAAATCAGAGTCCAGTAGCACCTTTAAGACCAGCAAAGATTTATTCGAGACGTGAGCTTTCGTCAAATCTCAGGCCTTGAATAAATCTTTGTTGGTCTTAAAGGTGCTACTGGATTTTGATTTTATTGTGCTACTTCAGACCAACATGGCTACTCATTTGAATCATCCAACTCTATGATTCTAGGATGCTTTGGGCTGATCCTGCGTTGAGCAGGGGGTTGGACTAGATGGCCTGTGTGGCCCCTTCCAACTCTATGATTCTATGACTAGATGGCCTGTGTGGCCCCTTCCAACTCTATGGTTCTATGATTCTATGACTTTGGGCTGATCCTGCATTGAGCAGGGGGTTGGACTAGATGGCCTGTGTGGCCCCTTCCAACTCTATGATTCTATGATTCTATTTCTTTATGTCTGTATTTGCTTTATTCTTTGACAATAAAAGTAAAACAACACAAAAAAGACATTTAACCAGGTTCTGCCACTCCTTCCATGCGATACACACGTTATCACTTGTCCTCTAATAACCACAGATGTTCTGGGAGTCCTTTCAGAGGAACCGTGAGAACCCCGTTTTTATAGGATCAAGAGAGTTAAAAGATGTGAGGGTTCAAGATACAGATCTCATTATTAGTTCATTAATTAAGGTACTTCAGCCAGGCGTGCATTTGCCGTACGCATATCATGTGCATTTAATTATAATAAATCATACATTAGAAGTGTTTTTTTGGAATTCTGAGCTGGCTTTAATTCAAAAACTATTAACAATGGCAAAAAGAAGGCAAGTAGCGCCGAATAATAATTCGTCTATTATTAACAGTTTTATAAGAAGCAATGTTTAGATAGTACTGTAATGGGTACTGCATATGATCTTGATATATTTGTTAGAGGATTGGAGTACAGTCTACTGATGGGGGCCAGGCTATTTAGTCAATCAGAGCCTGACTCAGTGTCACAAATTCTACTTTATTGTCCGTCGCATTTTATGCTCAGACATCGATTTATTGTTCCTATTACTGTAAATTTTTCTGGCCCTATGGACAGATTCACTCGATAGTTACTAGCCCAGGGGTAGTCAACCTGTGGTCCTCCAGATGTCCATGGACTACAATTCCCATGAGCCCCTGCCAGCATTGGCTGGCAGGGGCTCATGGGAATTGTAGTCCATGGACATCTGGAGGACCACAGGTTGACTACCCCTGTACTAGCGATAAGTCCCCAGAAATAACAGAATTAGTGGCCAAATTCTTGGCCACTGTGATGCAAAGGGATAATCAGATAAGCAAGAAATAATTCTATTCCATGGACATCTACAGTTGGTGTCAACTACTGCTTACTGAGCATTCTGGAGGAGTGTATTATTGCCTATTATTTATTTTATTTCATGGATTTGTTTTCCTAGACTATGTAATCACTATTAACGATTTAATTAATTCCTAATTGTTTCTATTTGGACGCTGTCTTTATACGCCATTAAAGCTTTGAATTGAATTGAACTGAATTGAGTAGAATTTTGGAAATCTAGGCTGGAGTGTCCACTCTGTCAAGGGAGCTCTCTGGTTGACCTTGGACCATTTACTGGCCTTAACTGCATGAACAACTCACTGCAGATTTTCCGGACAGTCACACTTTTCGGCTTCACTTTTTTAGACACCAGTTTTCAAAGCCTGCCTTTCTCAACCTCCCTACCACTGAGAAACCCCTGAAACATTCTTCAGGCTTTGAGAAACCCCAGGGTTTTATGAAACTCTAGTTGAGGAAGGTAAGAGCCTCTTGTGGCACAGAGTGGTAAGGCAGCAGAAACGTTGCCTGAAAGCTCTGCCCATGAGGCTGGGAGTTCGATCCCAGCAGCCGGCTCAAGGTTGACTCAGCTTTCCATCCTTCTGAGGTTGGTAAAATGAGTACCCAGCTCAGGTAATGACTGGGGAAGGCACTGGCAAACCACCCTGTATTGAGTCTGCCATGAAAACGCTAGAGGGCATCACCCCAAGGGTCAGACATGACTCGGTGCTTGCACAGGGGATACCTTTACCTTTACCTTTAGTTGAGGAAGCCTCGTATAAAACTTTAGAGAGTCAAATCTCCCTTCATCGGACAGGGAGCCCTGACTAACTGAGCTTGGAACCTGTTTGATAAAAAATAAAATCCAACCCTCCCACGCACAACTGTTGGTGGGGAAGGGCAGTACAGCACAGCTCTGAGAATGTTCCTTATCCACTTGATTCGGGGCACAGGTCCAAAAGAATACCTGCCCGGGCCGTTTATTTTCCCCGTACCATTAGGTGCTTGGTAGCGCCGCTGAGTCACAGAAGATATCCCCTTTCCTCCCAGAAGGGAGCTGTCCATGTCAGCTAAGAGTCCTGAGGGAGGGGCTGGCTGCGAACTGACCGGGGAGTGGCTGCAAAGTTTTGTTTAATAACCATCTCATAGCCAAAGTATCTCCCAGCTGCACAGAGGTGCGCACACACACACACACACAACCTGGCTCAAGCGTCTCCCCTCCACCAGCACAGGAACAGAGACTGGTTTTGCAAAAAGGCACATGAAAGCTTCTTTGCACTCAAGGATCAACAGGGCGCTTGTTCGGAGACACTTCACGGTCACCACCAAGACCCTCACTTTATGGGCAAGGCAGATCAGCAGCTGTAAAAACGGTGGTGTATTTTTTGGGGGGGCTCAGTGTCCATTGTTCCTTAAGGGAAACTCTTTCCTCCGTCTCTCATCTCTGATCCACTTCAGGGACGCTTTCCTTAAGTGTCCTCCCTCGGCTAGAAAACCAAGTCCTTGGGAGCTATCTCGGCGGGAAACAAAAATGTCCATTGTCTGAGATGGCTTGCCTGGTCTGCTCTTGAGGCAAACACACACCTGTTCCATTTAGGGGACACAAAGGGCAAATTTACTTCACTCCGCGGTTATGATAAAAGTCCCTGAAACTGGGACTCCTTGGCCCTCAAGAATAACGGCCTTGGAGCTGTGTAGCGTAACACGCAGGGTTTTAAAAAAGAAAAACACACTACACTGCATCAAGGTGCAGGGCATTCCGCACAATAAAAGGTGCAGGGCATTCCGCACAATACACTGCATCAAGGTGCAGGGCATTCCGCACAATAAAAGGTGCAGGGCATTCCGCACAATACACTGCATCAAGGTGCAGGGCATTCCGCACAATAAAAGCACTGGTCAGCCTAAATAAGATAAAACAGGGAGGAAGCTTCTTTCCCTTCCATGTTTTTTTAAAAAAAAAACCCTGCAGATTCCTAACATTTGATAAATGGAACAGCCTGACAAAGGCTATCTAAACAAGTGCTGAATGCACATAAATTTGCACACGCGTAACGGGGAATTAAAATAGACAGAGCACTGCCAAACGCTGAGGCGCGCCAACATTAAATAAATTTGTATGTCAGCTATCAACCATTGCCAAATACAAAATACTGTTGCAACCCAACAACCAAAATATAGCCAAAATAGTGTTGCATGTGAACCATCGTGTTGAGTATTGTCAGCAAAATACGGCTGTGAATTGAGGCCACTGAACCTTCAAAGGAACTAGCTGTTTCTCTGTCGTCGTCCCCCAATGGAAGCAGAAATTTGAGGCTAGTTAGAAGGAGAAGCAAATTCACTTTAGTTCTAGTTACCTTAGAGATTAATTATTTCGGTTCTGTTCCTTATTTATTTTTTTTAAAGAAGTCAGCTCTGCCTGCATTCAATTGCTCCCCAGTTCAGTTTGAATTGGAGTCATTTCTACAATTATCTCCAAAATTGGTTTGTACTCTATGGTTTAAAATGCGTTTACAACTTTGCGGCTGCTATCACACACGCCCATGTTGATAAAATACAGGAAAAGCACAACACTGATCTAAGACTGCATCCAGATTCTTTTTGTGTATTTTACATATGTCCATGCGCCACTTCTGAGCACTGGTAAGAACACTGCACAAAACTGGCCTTGATCAAATACTGCAGACGTATCACAAGAGCTTTTTGGTAACATCAGTTATACAGAGAAGAAAAGAGGATGCACATGAAATGAAAGGAGCTGAAAGCTATAGCAGATTGCTCATGCATGGTGCTCTGCACAGAATTCAGAGGGAGGGGGGAAACCGGAGAATTCTGAATGCTTTGGCTCTGCTTTATTTAAAATATATTTTTTGAATTACGTGCCCACTTTTCTTTTGAGCGTCTGAGGACCCAAGGACAGCTTCAGAAATGCAACTAGGACATTTAAAACTGCAGAAATCAGAGGAGAAATTGGGATGAGGAAAACACTGGCAGCCACCATAAGCTTTTGTAAACTTTTTTTTACTGTTGAGAAATCCCTGAAACATTCTTCAGGCTTCGAGAAACCCCAGAAGTGGCACAATCATGCAGAATGTGGTTGGGAAGCCGAGCTGTGGACACGCCCACCAGAGGCCCCTCCCCTTCCCACCCCCTCCAGGCCAATCACTGGTCATGGGGGTGGGTTACATGACTATATATGGTCATGTCACCTGATTAACATATTCCAAAATATTAAACATGAATTAACTCCTGCCCATTCGGGAAAACCTTTTCAGGACTGTCAAGAAACCCCGACATTTCACAAAACAATGCTTGAGAACGCCTGGCCTAGTCCTTCAAAGAGCTCACAAAGATAATTAAAAGTCAAGTAACTGAATTGGGTGTGTAAGACCCTTCTGGCATCTGCTGTCTGCATTTCTTCTAAAGTAAGATGCTGAGCCTCCAAAATGAAAGGCGTGGAGTCTTTAAAAACAAGACAACCCTGAGATTATACGTATCGGCAATAGATCCTCTATGTGTAAAGCGCTTGGGTCCCGATGAAAAATTAAAGACCTCTGCTTTAGACAAATACAGCCTTTTGGACTGAATCATAGAATCATAGAGTTGGAAGGGGCCATACAGGCCATCTAGTCCAACCCCCTGCTCAACGCAGGATCAGCCCTAAGCATCCTAAAGCATCCAAGAAAAGTGTGTATCCAACCTTTGCTTGAAGACTGCCAGTGAGGGGGAGCTCACCACCTCCTTAGGCAGCCTATTCCACTGCTGAACTACTCTGACTGTGAAAAACGTTTTCCCGATATCTAGCCTATATCGTTGTAGTTTAAACCCATTACTGCGTGTCCTTTCCTCTGCAGCCAGCAGAAACAGCATCCTGCCCTCCTCCAAGTGACAACCTTTCAAATACTTAAAGAGGGCTCTCATGTCCCCTCTCAACCTCCTTTTCTCCAGGCTGAACATTCCCAAGTCCCTCAACCTATCTTCATAGGGCTTGGTCCCTTGGCCCCAGATCATCCTCGTCGCTCTCCTCTGTACCCTTTCAATTTTATCTACGTCCTTCTTGAAGTAAGTGTATGTTTGCATGCAAAAAGTCAGCTCTAAGCCTGATAAGACACCCTCTTTGTGCCATGGGTAAGATGCCATCATGCTCAGCCACGGTCATTGATTGTAGCTTCTCTACGAATGCTCATATTTATTACATTCTTCCCCGTCCGATTGAATCCCAAAGCAACTTCAAACCCAGATCCATGAAAATACCCTATTTCCAATCCAAGAGTTCAGACATGCCACACGCCCTTTAAACCTTTAGAAATGTGCCTCAGCTCTCAAAGGTTTAGGACCCTGGTCAAGGCCAGCTTAGAATCATAGAATCACAGAATCATAGAGTTGGAAGGGGCCATACAGGCCATCTAGTCCAACCCCCTGCTCAGAAGCAGAATCACAGAATCATAGAGTTGGAAGGGTCCGTAGAGGCCATCTAGTCCAACCCCCTGCTCAACGCAGGATCAGCCCCAAGCATCCTAAAGCATCCAAGAAAAGTGTATATCCAACCTTTGCTTGAAGACTGCCAGTGAGGGGGAGCTCACCACCTCCTTAGGCAGCTTCATCTCCTTTGGCCCAAGGATCCTGAGCAAATGTTGTTCTGAGGGAATTTAGAAGGCCTTCCTGCAGGTATGGAGAAGGGCAGGACCATTTATGCCACTCCTTGGAGGGAAGCCAGGAGAAGAGTGGGATAGAGTCCGATTGTGCCCGCTTTGCCCTGCTTCCATGGCTTGGACCAACTGAGATACAACTTACAAGATAGAACTTAGATGCAACTCAGAGTGGTGGGATATCAGTCAAGGCAATAAATAAAAAGAGCAAGTATCGAGTCGCAAGTTCTAAGCCCCCTGGTTCTATGCGCTCCCTGCCTGCCGAGGCGAGATGCCCAGGTAGCTAATCACACCCATGCGCTTGCGCCCCGACAGCACCAATCCATGCGCAGTGATTGGGGCAGCAAGTTCAGCCCTGCTTTTTCCTTGATGCGACGTGTAGACCCAGATCTCGAACATCTGAAAAGGATGCCTGTTCCTGCCCTTTAAACCTCTTTCCCCTCTTTCCCCTACGGTCCTGTTCATTTTTCAAGCTTCCTTTGAGGTTGGGGACGAAAACAGCAGCATCTACAGATAAACCAGAGCACAAGATGCGGCCTGTTGCGTTGTAAGAATGTGCATGACAAAGACCAGTGGGAGAAGTGCCTCTGAGTGCCTATCAGGGCAGACGAGGCATGTTTCCTTTCAAGTAGACGCGACTGCAGGGGAAAGAAGCAGCCGAATTAAGATATCAGAACAGCCCGTTCGATTCCGTGCTTTGAACTGCTCAGCAAAAAATCCTGGCCTTGTCACCGTTCCCAGCAGGCTGCATCTGGCATTTCAGATCAAACGCTGCATGCTGCCCAGATGTGTTCTTTGTCACTCAGGGAGTAAACATTCGGTGATGGACAACCTGTTAACCACTGCTTAACGCTCAAAGGGACTGCCAAGCCCCACGGCTCAAGACAACTGGGAAATGGGCAATGTCGAAAGGCCATCAAAGATGGTGCTTTTCCCATTGTGCTTTTCCATTTTTTCCTCTTGTGCTTTCCCCATTTCAGTCTAAATCAGGCTTTCTCAACCAGGATTTCGTGGCTCGGGAAGGGTTTCCCGAACGGGTGGGTGTTAATTTTTTAATTAAAAAAAAAATTGTTAAGGATTTATGGTGATATGATTGTATATGGTCCTGTTGACCCACCACTCTCCTCCCAAAATGTCCACTGATGGGCCTGGAGGGGGTGGGAAGGGGAGGGGCCCCGGGTGGGCATGTCCACAGCTCTGCTTCCCAACCCTATTCTGCCCCATAGCACCACTTATGGGGTTTCTCGAAGCCTGAGGGGTTTGTCAGTGGTAAAAATGTTGAGAAAGGTTGGTTTAGATCATTGGCTGTGAGCAGTAGGGGTAATGAAGTGCAAACTGAGACGATGCAGGTTTAAGCAGGTCTCTCTTTTATTGGGACGTGAGATGTCAGGAAATGCCAGTCTGTTTGTGGGGACATTCGCTCCTGATTGCATTCCGCTAAAAGTCTCTTAGAGACTTTTGTGGTGTAGAGTGGTAAGGCAGCAGACATGCAGTCTGAACGCTCTGACCATGAGGCTGGGAGTTCAATCCCAGCAGCCGGCTCAAGGTTGACTCAGCCTTCCATCCTTCCGAGGTCGGTAAAATGAGTACCCAGTTTGCTGGGGGGTAAACAGTAATGACTGGGGAAGGCACTGGCAAACTACCCTGTATTGAGTCTGCCATGAAAACCCTAGAGGGTCAGACATGACCCGGTGCTTGCACAGGGGATACCTTTACCTTTAAAAGTCTCTTATATTTTGTAAAGGCCTATGACTATATGCAACCAAATTCTACTACCTACCTTAATCAGGAGTGATAGACATACATTAAAAAAAAGCAACCCACTACATTTGATATTAGAAAACAGCAGCAAGGTGAGTTCCCCCTCCCCTCTCAACCATCTGTATGTCGAGTAGATCATAAGGAAAGCTGGATTAGCTTTAGATGAAAGTAGATTGAAAATTGGCACAAGGAACGTTAACAGTTTGAGATATGCAGACGACACTTTGTTCCTGGCAGAACGCAGTGAAAACTTGAAACGTCTCCTGGTGGAGGTTCAACCAGAAAGTGCCAAGGCAGGTTTAGAGCCGAACATCAAGGAGACAAAACTCATGGTCCTGGGGAGATTACACAACTGTAATGCTGAGGATGAAGAAACTGAGATTGGGAACAATTTTCTATTCGTGGCTCCATCGTCAACCGAAAGGGAGACTGCGCTCAAGAAATGAGAATGAGGAGGAGATGGGCAAGGTCGCCATGAAGGAGCTAGAAGAGTTCCTTAAGAGTAAGGCTGCACTGCTGGTGACCAAAATCAGTAATTGGTATTCCCCATCACTATGTAGGCATGTGGCAGTTGATCAACCAAGAAAGCTGACAAGAAGTTAGTTGATCCATTTGAACTGTTGGAGGAGTGTTTTGTGGACAAACCAGTCTATTCTAGATCAGCCTTTTCCGACCCTTGAAGGAGGAGCCCCTGAAATAATTTTTCAGATTTCAGGGAACCTCAGAAGTGATATCAGGTGCCCTGCCTTGCGCCTGGAAGTGACATCACTACCCACACCTTTGCCTCCCCACAGCTCCCCACACCATGAAACGGAACATCTGACGGAGAAAACGGAACACGGGGCAAACACCATGTCCTAAATGTCCTGAAATTATTTCTCTAACCGGATGGCTTCCCCACTTCTAGAGCCTCCCTTTTTTGCCTTGTAATGAACAGAATCTGGTCATTTCAAGCGCTGAGCCGTTGATCAAGAAGAAGAAGAAGAAGAAGAAAGAAGAAGAAGAAGAAGAAGAAGAAGAAGAAGAAGAAGAAAGAAGGAAGAAAGAAGAAGAAGGAAGAAGAAAGAGGAAGAAGGAAGAAGAAGAAAGAGGAAGAAGAAGAAGAAAGAAGGAAGAGGAAGAAGAAGAAAGAGGAAGAAGGAAGAAGGAAGGAAGAAGAAGAAGGAAGAAGAAGAAGAAAGAGGAAGAAGAAGAAAGAAGGAAGAGGAAGAAGAAGGAAGAAGTTGTTCTTATATGTCTTAAGAAGGGGGTTGCTGAACATCACAATGGAAAAAGGGAGAGCTCAGCCCAGGAGCGCCATTTTTGGCACAACCTCCGTGTTGTGTGTAATGAGTAATTTCAGCCTTCGCTCTCAACCAGAGGACTCAGATGAAACGCCTGCAGGGTTAGCTTGGGAAGTGAGGTCCCGTCCAAATGAAGATGCTGGAACCGAAACACAAATCGTAACTACAAAGGGACACGAAGAGTCAGAGTATTGAAATTAACAATTATGCCCTAGAACCGTTCCAGATTTGCCTCAAGTCCTAGATGTGTAATTATTGCTGAGCCTCACGTTTTTTTTTTAAAAAGTATTTAATACCTCTGAAGTGTACCCGAGGGACCGCCTCTCTGCCTATGTCCCCCGTAGAACGATCTACTCTGCAAATACCGACCGGTTGGTAGTCCCTGGCCCCGAGGAAGTACATCTGGCCTCAACAGGGCCAAGACATTTTCAGTCCTGGCCCCTACTTGGTGGAATGAGCTCCTGGAAGAGATCTGAGCATTGGCGGAACTGCCATAGTTCCGCAGGGTCTGCAAGATGGAGCTCTTCTGCGAGGCTTTTGGTTGGGCCCAGTAAATTGATAACATCTAACGGGCTCCCCATTAAAAACACTCCTACGTCTACATCTATATCGGGCAATGGACTTATCCAAGTGCTAGAAATATTAGCTGAAATTGATGTTGCTGTTATTTAAAGATGGTTTTCAACAGTTTTGATATGTATTATTTTGTTATATTATTGTTTTATTAATGCTGTGAACACCGCCCTGAGCCAGACTGCCACGAGGGTGGGATATAAACGGAATCAATCTATCGACAGGGTGTCGAGCTGTCCCTAGAGAAGCACGATGACGTACACAAAAGTCACCTCGTCGCATCTAACTTCCATGTGAAGCAAGTTGTGATGCCAGAAGTATTCTGCGGTAGCCAAACCAGAGATCTCTGAGGCCTGTTTTGGGACAAAAGCTGCTGTCCGTCAAAGTAAGTGACATCAAGTTAGAGAGACCAGTTATAAGACACCAGCAGTGGCTCATCCTTACCAAGTATTTAAAAGGGTGCCATATGAAGGATGGAGCAGAATTGTTCTCTCTTGCCCCAGAGGGACAGACCAGAACCAATGCGATGAAATTAATTAAATAGAAATTCCATCTAAACATCCGGAAGAAGTTCCTGACAGTCAGAGCGGTTCCTCAGTGGAACAGGCTTCCTCGGGAGGTGGTGGGTTCTCCATCTTTGGAAATTTTTAAACAGAGGCTGGATAGACATCTGACGGAGAGGCTGATTCTGTGAAGGTTCAAGGGGGTGGCAGGTGACAGTGGATGAGCGAGAAGGTTGTGAGTGTCCTGCATAGTGCAGGGGGTTAGACTAGATGACCCATGAGGTCCCTTCCAACTCTATTATTCTATGATTCTAAGGCTCAGTAGGGGCTTAGCAAATGGACTGTGGCTTGGCAAAAGGTGTCACGCTGTCTATGCAGAAAGTTCCAGGTTCAACTTCCCCAAAATCTCCAACTTAAAGGACTTCAGGTAGCAAATCAAGGCTTTGCATGCTTGACCTCTGTCAGTAGAGTGCATGAACTGACTCCTGGATGGACTTAAGCATGGCGTGATGATGCACTATGCCAAGTTCTGCCCATGGTGTGACTCAACAGCCCATTTTCACCTGTAATTCACCCCAGAGCGATTCATGTGCGAACCAAGTCAATTTGAAAGAGAACATGGAAACCGAATCTTTTAGAGCAGGGGTAGTCAACCTGTGGTCCTCCAGATGTCCATGGACTACAATTCCCATGAGCAAATGCTGGCAGGGGCTCCTGGGAATTGTAGTCCATGAACATCTGGAGGACCACAGGTTGACTACCCCAGTTTTAGAGCATTTCATAGATTTTTTTCCAACCTCATTTGTTTTGAATCTCTTTTCTTTCCTTTGGTCATCAGGGCAGAATTTAAATTGTGTCGTAAATTGCAGTTTTCCTGACCCACGTGCACTGCCAATGAGCCACACGGCTCTCCATAAGGGAGTCTATGGAAGTCACCGAGACAGTGAAGCTACTACAGATGCTTTTTGGCTGGAGCTGGATTTTAGCCAACCATAGAGATTTCCACTCTCTTCTCCTTTGTGGCTTTGCTTGCAACAGGATAACTTGGCAACTCCTTTGGATGTTGTGCACCTGATGTTGTCGGCAACTACGGGAAAAGGAAATATGTGACAAGATGCTCGGTGTTTTAGTATTATGGGGAGGAACGAATTTCAGGTGGACGTTCTCAGCTAGCGTTCCTGATACATGGCTTTCTTGTCACTAGGTTGTGGGGTAGGGGCATATGGATTTGGCCCTGCAACCTCTAGTCCCTGACCCTTCTTGTCAGGTGTCTATAGCAGCCTTTTTCAATTTTTTTGATCATGGAGGAGCCCAGGAAGTGATGTCAGCTGGCCACGTTCCTGGAAGTGACATCACCCGCTCACTTTAACAGACAGGCTCGAGGAGGACAAGGGGAAACAGAACATGGTTTAAGGTGGGAGTACGCATGCAGGAATAATGAGAGAACTCAAATGAATTTTGAATTAATTTCATCCCATTCGTTCTGGTCTGTCCCTCTGGGGCAAGAGAGAACAATTCTGCTCCATCCTCCATATGGCAGCCTTTTAAATACTTGAAGATGGTTATCAGATCCCCTCTCAGTCGTCTCCTCTCCAGGCTAAACAGGCCAAGCTCCCCCAACCTTTCTTCATATGTCTTGGTTTCCAAATCCCTCACCATCTTTGTTGCCCTCCTCTGGACATGCTCCAATTTGTCTTCATACCTCTTTAACTGGGGTGCCCAAAACTGAACACAGTACTTCAAGTTAGGCCGAACCAGAGCAGAGTAAAGCAGTACCATCACCTCCCGTGATCTGGACATGATACTTTGTTTAATACAGCCCCAAATCCCATTTGCCTTTTTAGCTACCAAGTCACACTGCTGACTCATGTTCAATGTATGGTCTACTAAGACTCCTTGATCCTTTTCGCACATACTACTGCCAAGTCAAGTCTCCCCCATGTCTATGGCTTTTCCTACCTTAATGCAGAACTTTACATTTGTCCCTATTGAATTTCATTTTATTCAGTTTAGACCAGTTCTTGAGCCTATCAAGATCATCCTGTCTTCTGATTCTGTTGTGTTTGCTACCCTCCCCCCCTTTGC
Organism: Paroedura picta; assembly: GCF_049243985.1. Classification (NCBI taxonomy): domain Eukaryota; kingdom Metazoa; phylum Chordata; class Lepidosauria; order Squamata; family Gekkonidae; genus Paroedura; species Paroedura picta. The sequence goes on from NC_135386.1 coordinate 9,221,608, forward strand.
CAATAAGAATATCATGTGGAACCTTATGAAAAGCTTTACTGAAATCCAGCTAAACTATGTCCACGGCATTCCCCTGATCCAGCAAGGTAGTCACTTTCTCGAAAAAAGAGAGAAGTTTAGTCTGACATGACTTGTTCTTGCAAAACCCATGCTGGGTCTTAGAAATCACAGCTCTCAGTTCTAGCTGCTCAAGGACCGAGTGTTTGATGATTTGTTCCAACATTTTGCCAGCTACAGATGTCAAACTGACGGATCGATAGTTGCCCTGATCCTCCTTTCCCCCTTTTTTGAAGATGGGGACCACTGCCCTATAGGATAGACAGAGACATGGAATTCCTACCCTCCCCCAATTTTAATTGTTACTGGCTAATACCATTCAGGACACAAAAATCACATCTAAATTTCAGGTTAGTTTCAGGCAACTAATTTCTAAAAGGCGTGAAGAACATGAGCGGCCGTGAGGCTTCGTCAACGAACGGGTTAACTGGTTAGATTCTGATCAACTAGAAGAGGCACCCCACGATGAGCCAGTTTTGTCTTGTTTTTGGAAACAAATCCTTTAAAGACAAGTATAAAGTGCCGACAGCAAGCACTGTCTCAGAAGAGGCATTCCTCCCGTTGGCAAGAGAAGAGGCATTCCTTGCCGCGCAAGATGGAAGACTTGCCTCTTCTAAACAGGCACAGATCTCACAAAGCAAACAAAGAAAACTATTCTTTCCTCTTTACAGCACCCCCTCCCAGTAAGCCTATGCAGATCCAAAGGAGTTAATTAATGGAACAGGGCTACGCCCAGGAGGATCAATCAAAGGTTTAGGAAAAAATGCCTGCCTGCCCTATTAACATCAGATGCTATCAAACTGCCTAATGGCAGAATGTGTGTATCTAAGGAGTAGATTCTCTGTTACAATCCTGGGCTTTTCCAGTGGAAGCCTTAGAAAGAGTTGGCCAGGGAAGAGCAGGAAGTGTTATCTCTGGTGTGCTTGGGTTGGGTGGGGAGGGTAGTGAGGCTGAATGGACCTTGGAAATTGACCTTAAATTAGAATAATAGAATTGAACTGATTGGTTGAATCTGCGGTTGTTGGTTTGAATGTTTATGGTGTCGTCTGGATCTCTGGAAACCAATTGAAGAGTAGGGGAGAAAAAGCAGCATATAAGAATTCACAAAGAGCTCTGCTGGATCAGACCAGTGTTGTATCTAGTACAGCATCCTGCCTTACACAGTGGCCAGCCAGTTCCTTTGGAAGGCCAACCACAGGGCACGGAGGCTGAGGCCTTCATATGAAGATAAGAAGGGCCCTGCTGGATCAGACCAGTGGTCCATCTGATCCAGCATCCTGCCTCACACAGTGGCCAACCAGTTCCTTTGGAGGGGCAGCAACAGGGCAGGGAGGCCAAGGCCTTCCCCTCATAAGAACATATGAAGACCCCTGATGGGTCATACCAGTTTGTATGACCAGTGGGTCATACAAACCATGAGGTGGAGGAAACCCCTCCAAAGCATCACCATCATCTGTCTCGTGTGGATCCAGATGCATCTGAGAACCTCCCTTCCCCAGCATTCACCAGCCATCTTCCAGGCCATCAGGTATAAAGAGCAGGATGCAATCAGACACCCCTCTTCATGCCTGAGTCCAGCCCTGTCCAAAAACAGGCCAGAGAGTAGAAGCCATTGCCTTTTACCAACAGAAACCAAGGCTTGAAGGCTGGCAATATGGTTGCGGTTGCTTAGAAACCCCCATAACAGCCATTGAGATCTCAGTTGTTGTTTACTTCTTAAAGGTAAAGGCACTGCTTCTATTATTTGAGGGCGGGATTAACTGCTACTGTTGGTGTTGTAAAAGGATCCGTCTTGTTTGCTCGCAGCTTCAGTCTCTGGATGTGAAGGAATGACAACTGCCTCCCCAGATTCAGTTCCCTTGGAGGAAAAGGTCATTTCAGAGGGTGGCCCCTGCATCATCAGAGCCCCTGCCAAACTCTTTCCCCAAACCCTGCCTGCCTGGACTCTGCTCCCAAATCTCCAAGATGTTCCCTATCCAGAGTTGGGAACCCTCGATGAGAATCTTCTCCCCTAAGGAACATTTTCCAGTTCATTGCCTTTGATTCCCCCGAGCCACTTTTGCAACCAACTAAAGCTTTAAAAAAACCAAACAATCAAAACATCAGGATGAAACCAAAAACCCATCATCGTATCAATCCCATGCAAAACACATGCAAGTCGGGTTTCATACCAAGCCGTGGAAATATGCAGGTCAGGTAAAGAGAAGGGGACGTTAAACTGCATCAACCGAAAGGGTAGATTTTGATCTCTGCAATATTACCTTTAATTTCCATGCATGTTAGCCAGCGTGCCAAGACTTGAGGTAGGGCCCTACACGGCGTTTGCCTGTGTAATTTTCCCACAGACAAGATCTGCTCAAAAACCTCACGGCCACCTGACTTGGCACCACTCGAGGGACTTGAAGAAAACCCACAAACGCAACAAGCATTTGGAAAGGAACTGAGAGATTTCGAGAGTCATAGAAATTCAAGGCCCTGTTTCATTTTGGGTCCGCGCACAGGTGCAGGAGCTGTTTCAAACCGGGTGCAATTGCACCAGTCAGCTGTTTGACCTGCTGCTTGTTTTTCGCTGCCTATAGTCCAAACCTGAGTGTTGATAGTTTTTGGTGCTCTCCTACATTTAATTCTCAGTATGGCAACACCTGTGGATATTTACATCCAGAGACTTGGGCTGCAAGAAAACAAGACAGATCTTTTTACAACACCAACAGTGGCAGTTAATCCCACCCTCAAATAATAAAAGCAGTGCCTTTACCTTTAAGAAATAAACAACAACTGAGATCTCAATGGCTGTTATGGGGGTTTCTAAGCAACCGCAACCATATTGCCAGCCTTCAAGCCTTGGTTTCTGTCGGTAAAAGGCAATGGCTTTTTCTCTCTGTCTTACCCTGGAGGGAAGATACATTGGTCCAGCAGTGACCACTGAGCAAGCTGCTATTGCAGAATTCATCCAGGTGTGGTAGTGGCTACTGGATGATCTGAAGCTACTAGACGACTTGTCTGGGTCTAGCCGCAGCCTCTGCCCCATTTGCGTGATTTGGCCAGACCTGGTGGAGGCACCGCAGCATCTCAAAAATCCTGCCCACATGAGCACCATGTTCCTTCAGTCAATCCCTTGCCGACACCATTTTCCCTGTTCTACCAATTAACGACTTTTAACAAAAGGTAATTGTATAGTGCCGAGGAGGTATAGCAATTAACCATTTTCTGGGAGAAGGGTTCTCACCTTCATTGCTTAATTTATTTCTCTCCCCTAGCAAGTTGGCATGTCTGGGCACACCGTTTGAGAATAACTGTCCAGAAGGAATGAAGGCTTGTAGGGGAAAGGCACATGACTCAGTGGTACAGCTTATGGTTTGCATCAGGAATGACCCAGCTTCTGTCTCCACCATCTCCAGGTAAATGTTCTCAGGTAGGAGATATTTGGGAGGACTTTTTGTTCCTAGAGACCTGGGTGTAAACTGCACGGAGCTTTTATTCCAATCCCAGGTCAATTCAGTCCCTGCCATCTACGCAGAATGCAATTTCCGTTTCAATATTGGGTGATTTAAATTTTACTTCTGCAACAAGAAGGATTGATCCTTTATTGTGTGATATCTTAGAGTGCTTTTAATGCTCAATATTTTAAAAATCAAATTGAGAAAGCAGGCTGTTTTGAATCTGGGCTCTGCTCCGTGGTAGAGAACCCCTGATTGGCCAAAGCTGATCATGTGACAAACTTGCCTTAAAGGAGAAGCCCCTAATTTCTCTCAACTTCTGTCGGTCTTGGATTTTTTTCTCCCTCCTCTGCATTCTTCAATCCTCTCTCCCCTCCCCCCTTCAAGAAAAGAGGCTTGCCCCCCCCCTTCTGAACTACCCTAACCACCTGCAGAACACTTTTCTGTTTCAATGGGGGGGGGGGAAGGAAGACCCGAGTTCAAATCGATCTGAATTCAACAGGATTGACAATGGAATAAACAAAGTAAGTGCAGACTCTGCCCTAGAGTAGGCAGCTGAACCGATGGTCTGCCTGAGGTAAGGCAGCATTCTCACAGCCAGCTCTAGCACCTCTAATGTACAGTGCTCTGTTCTCAAAAATATGTTAGAAGAAAAAGAGTTGGGTTTTATACCCTACTTTTCACTGCCCAAAGGAGTATCAAAGTGGCTTACAATTGCCTTCCATTTCCTCTCCCCACAACAGACACTCTGTGAGGGAGGTGAGGCTGAGAGAGCCCTGATATTACTGAAGAAGAAGAAGAGTTGGTTCTTATATGCCGCTTTTCTCTACCCGAAGGAGTCTCAAAGCAGTTTACAATTGCCTTCCCTTTCCTCTCCCCACAACAGATGCCCTGTGAGGGAGGGGAGGCTGAGAGAGCCCTGAGATTACTGAAGAAGAAGAAGAGTTGGTTCTTATATGCTGCTTTTCTCTACCCAAAAGAGTCTCAAAGCAGCTTACAATCGCCTTCCCTTTCCTCCCCCCACAACAGACACCCTGTGAGGTAGGTGGGGCTGGGGGAGACTTGACAGAACTGCTCTGTGAAAACAGTACTATCAGGACTGTGATGATCCCAAAGTCGCCCAGCTGGCTGCATGTGGAGGAGCAGGGATTTAAAAAAAAAATCCATACTTGACTTCCACCTGGCTTGAACCGGACCAAGACTCTTCGTTGAAAACTTAGTCATTAGTTGAGTCCTTTACAGCTTATATATTGCTATGAATTAATTAAAATTAATGAAGAGGATTCCATGGCAGTCCAAAAACCTGTTCTCTTGCAGCCACTGTAACAGCTTATATCGTATCGGTGTTTTTATCACAATACAGCTGAGAGCAGGCAATGGAATTTCAACTCTGAAAACGGTTCTCGTCCTCAGTTATGTTTCAGTAATTTATGCATTCTCCTGGTGCAGAGACACACCACCAGACTCTTCTGCCTCAATACAGCTGGAACAAAAAGTAAATGGGGACCTTGTGCCAATAAAAAGAATTTTTAAAAAAATCAGCCTAACCAGACCACCCACAAGCAAGGAACGAGTGTCTATGTAAAGGGATAAACTCCCTAGATATGCAAAATTCGACCTTGTAAATTAACATGCCCCTAGGCAGATGAGGACTGAGCATGCTCCAGGAGGCATGTGAAATGCAAACAGAAGAATCCAGACCAAACAAATTGCTCGGGACTCCAATAAAGGGGACATTAACCTAGACAAGGGCTTGGGGGTTTATAGCAGGGGTGGGCAAACTGTGGCCCTCCAGATGTCCAGCATTCGCTGGCAGGGGCTCATGGGAATTGCAGTCTATGGACATCTGGTGGGCCACAAGTTTGACCACCCCTGGTTTATAGGATCCTGGAGGGGGAGATCTTTGAGGGTGAGAGATTTCAGAATCCTCCCCCCCCCCTTTACCCAGTTGCAATTTCTCACAAGCCCACATCTTGCTCCTTGGTTTTTTAATGACCCCCAACATGCACTTTTATGAGTCAGAGCTCACTTTATCAGATGAAAGAAGTGTTCGACAATTAGGCAGATTTGAGGGATCCGATGACATAAACTCTGACTCACTGAAAGCTTGTGCTGGAACAAATCTTCTTGGTCTATAAAAGGTGCCGCTGGATGGAGAATCATACAGAGCTGGGAGAGACCACGGAGAGACATCCAGTCCAGCCCCCCATCCCTTTTTGGGGACCTAAAAAATCAACGCTCATTCAGTCCTCAAAAAACGTCCAAAGAAGGCAGCCTGTTCCATCAACGAACAGCCCTTACCATCAGAAACGCTTTCTAATATTTAAGTGGAAGTTCCTTTCCTGTAATTTGAATCCATTGCTCCTTGTCTTTTGTCTCTAAAGATGTACTAAACAGCTCTTCTTCAACATTTCTACCCTTTATGTAGTTAAGCACAAACACCATTGGGGAATAGCAACGTAAAAATCTAAAAATTATTATTCTTTATTTATTACATTTATAGCCAGAGGGGAATCACGGAAGAAAAAAGTCTCAAGCGGGTGATGGCGAAATGATTTATTCCAACGTTCAAAACAATTTCAAAACAGATTCCCAGGCAGAGTCTGTTTTCGACATCACTTCATCAGTGACGTTCTGCTTAGTCTCTGATAATGTCTTGGTTTATGTCGTTCAGTCCCAAATTGGTCATATAATATCCAAATTTTCAGGTCACTGCTGTAGAGTAATTGCACATTATAAAATATTAATATTAGTAGCCCCCTACAAATTTGGATATTATGTGACCAATTTGGGACTGAATGACAAACCAAGACATTATCAGAGAGGAAGAAGAACGTCACTGATGAAGTGATGTCGAAAACGGACTCTACCTGGGAATCCGTTTTGAAATTGTTTTGAACATTGGGAAATTGTTTTGAACACTGGACTAAATCATTTCACTACCAGCAGCTTTTTTCTTCTGCTTAATTATGGCTGGTGGGTCTTCACTTGTTACTTCTGGGGTGTGTGGCAGAGACCCATGGCTAGTTGACATAACTTACGAGGTTCCTCAAGCCTGAAAAATCATTTCAGGGGCTTCTCCATGCTGCAATAGGTTTGAGGAAGAGGTCTCTCGCCAGGGCCTTCCTTGTGAGAAACAGGCTGGCAGAGAACATATTTCTTCCCAATCACCTGGAACAGGATTACAGAAGAGGGGAGATCATCCGTCTCCAGACAAGGAAATGCCGACGGTGGGGAAGACCAAAGAGGGGGGAAATTGTCGACTGCCTTTGCATATTTCCTCAACCTAACGTTCGTTGTAGTTACCTAAGGATATAAACATCAACAGAGGTGGGGAAATTAGGCCTGGCTCACATTTCAGATCACGGAAAGTCAGCACGTCGTGTCGGCACACAGACCTGGTTTTCTGACATGCTGCTCTCTGCACTTATAGGCTTTATCGCTTTATTAATTTCCTGTTTCATGTGCCTGGGTTGAATTTGTGTTGCTTTTTCATGCGAGGATCCCATGCCTTGGCTCCGGGCTACCGTCAAATGCCCCGACTTGTTCTAGATCCACATGGTTTTCACAAGGAAAAAAAAAAGGCCCTCGGTAACGCTTGGGTGTTGGCACGGTGAAAATGCGTTAGATCTTGCCGTCGTTGCTACAAACATTCTGACTGTTTTGTGTCCCACATGACGGGGCACAGAACAGGATCCCAGCTGTAGAAGCAGCACATTCCAAGAAACGATCAAGGCCTGGATAATGCGACCCAGCGTTGCTGAAATTCCAGAGTTGGAAACATGACGAAAACAGTGGCTTCAAACCGTGTTTTTGTAAAGCCGACTCTTGGGCTGAATCTGCACCTCTGAGTAACAACCTGGTTGGTGCATCTGTCTGCTTCTTGCTTCATCCTGGCTTCTTGTTCTGTAGGGGAGAGGCTGCGGCTGAGTGGCAAAAGGTCCTGAGTTCGATTCTTGGCATCTCCAGAGGAAAGGAGCAGTGGACATAAAGGACTTCTACTAGAGACCCTGGAGAACCACTCTGAGTAGACCATGCCGGACTTGGAAGGACCCTGTTAAAGGTAAAGGTAAAGGTATCCCCTGTGCAAGCACCGAGTCATGTCTGACCCTTGGGGTGACGCCCTCCAGCGTTTTCATGGCAGACTCAATACGGGGTGGTTTGCCAGTGCCTTCCCCAGTCATGACCGTTTACCCCCCAGCAAGCTGGGTACTCATTTTACCGACCTCGGAAGGATGGAAGGCTGAGTCAACCTTGAGCTGGCTGCTGGGATCGAACTCCCAGCCTCATGGGCAAAGCTTTTAGACGGCTGCCTTACCACTCTGCGCCACAAGAGGCTCTTAGGACCCTGTTAGTTTATAACAAAATGATGACATTTACAGTGATGTCCTGACCAGAGTTATGTCTTCCTAAACCATTTGAATTCACTGGACTTTGGAGGAAATAGCCCTCAACTCAAGTGCCAGACTGGTTGCTAACTCTGGTTTGGAGAATTTCAGGAGATTTGGGGGATGGTTGGGTTTGAGGAAGAGAGGCACCCCAGAAAGCACCCCTGGGTCATCTAGTCCGACCCCCTGCACTGTGCAGGACACTCACAACACTATCGCCGATAGATGGGCCACTGTTTTCAGGGCACCCCTCAAAATGCAAAAGAGCACGTAGAAATTGTTGTCAGGGAGCCAGGAACGGTTGCCCTTCCGTCAACAGCAAAACGGGCAGCAGATCGTAAACCTGGCAGCTCCTTCAGCAGAATGTGTGAAAAGGCAAGGAAGGATCTCCTGCCTGTGCCCCTATTATTTACAGCAGCGGATCCGGACACGCCCCGATTTAATCGGCTGCTGTTCGGCAGCGTCAAGCACAAACACACGTGGGATCTGGCATGCCAACCCCACCCCACGCCCCCGTTCCCCTCCTGCTCCAAACACCAGCTTTTCGTCAGAGAGGTTGGCATCGCCTCCAGTGTGTTCGGCAGTCATGAGCCGAGGCCAAGCAGCGGCCTCTCCAGACACTAAATCAGAATGGTTGTGTTTTTCATATTTCTTCTGATTGCAGCACTTTTAACGTCCCGTGCCCCACGATATAATGCGGGGTGGTGGTGGTGGAGAAAGATAAATCAGCAGGCAAGACAGCTCCCTTGCAGAGACTGGTACAGATTCGGGATCGCCCACAGCCAGCCCCCACAGCTTTTGCCAGATGTCTCGAAGAGGGCTGCAAGATTAACCCCTTGGAGAAGCAAAAGGTTTTTTGCTGAACAGATACCCCGAAGCACAGCTCTCTCCTTGAGAAGCGCTCCTGCAGTACAGAGGCGAATATAATTCAAAGCTACGAGGCCTGCAAACCTGAGTCTGCTTTTTTCCGCGGGGTGGGAGGAGATAATTATTTTCAAACAAACATGTATGCAAGCAAGCTATATTAGCTAACACAGTAGGAGTTCCTTCAGGAAAACTGAATTCCTAGGGAGCAGGCAGACCAGTTGGCTTGAAGACCTGTGCGTTCAACTTAGTGGGATTTAAGTTGCCTGCATAATGCTCCAGAAGGCCTAAAGGTTTAGATCGGGGCCCTCCAGATGTCCATGGACTACAGTTCCCAAGAGCCCCGGCCAGCGAATGGACATCTGGAGGGCCACAGTTTGACTACCCCAGGTTTAAATTAATGAACTAGTCTTTAAACGAGCCTCTTGTGGCGCAGGGTGGTAAGGCAGCAGAAATGCTGTTTGAAGCTGTCTGCCCATGAGGCTGGGAGTTCGATCCCAGCAGCCGGCTCAAGGTCGACTCAGCCTTCCATCCTTCCAAGGTCGGTAAAATGAGTACCCAGCTTGCTGGGGGGTAAACGGTCATGACTGGGGAAGGCACTGGCAAACCACCCTGTATTGAGTCTGCCAAGAAAACGCTGGAGGGCGTCACCCCAAGGGTCAGACATGACTCGGTGCTTGCACAGGGGATACCTCTACCTTTACCTTTACCTTTAATCTTTAAACGGATTAAATGAAAAGGCACCTTGAAATGGGTGAAGCTGCCGTTTAAAGGTGAAATGGCCAATTTAATTGGTGCAATGCAAGTTCCTTTTAAACATGCCTTTTGGCTTTTAAAATGCATCCAAGCTTCTTTGGCGTGATTGTTACGGGGAAGGAACAAGATTCTAGCTATGAACAGTGCATCCTTCCAGTGCAGTAAAAACTGAGTCGTTGAATGCTGCATGTTGAACCTTAAATGATAAACTGCAACATTTCGATGCAAGGTCTCATTGTTAACGGTGCTGTATATTGGAGTCAATGTTTATTAGATTGTTTTTAATGAAAGTGTCCAATGTAAACCGCCCTGAGCCGCAAGGGAGACAGAAAGGAGGCTGATCATGAGATTTTTTGTTGTTGCATATAAATAAAATAAATAAATATCTCAAAAAGACACCTAGATTAGATGTAGAGATTCACTACATCAGAGTGTGATCAAGGCAACCAGCTCTGCTCTGACAGCTCCACTTTCATTGGGACATGTATTGAAGAAGAAGAAGAAGAGTTGGTTCTTGTATGCCACTTTTCCCTACCCGAAGGAGGCTCAAAGCGGCTTACAGTCGCCTTCCCATTCCTCTCCCCACAACAGACACCCTGTGGGGTGGGTGAGGCTGAGAGAGCCCTGATATCACTGCTTGGTCAGAACAGCTTTATCAGTGCTGTGGGGAGCCCAAGGTCACCCAGCTGGCTACATGTGGGGGAGCGCAGAATCGAACCTGGCATGCCAGATTAGAAGTCCGCACTCCTAACCACTCCACCAAACTGGCTCTTGAAGGGAATGTGTGTGCAGCCAGAGTACAATGAATGCTCATTAGGGATGTGCAAGAAAACCCAGGGCATTTGTCGAGCTTAGGGATATTGTTAGTTGTGAGTGTCCTGCATTGTGCAGCGGGTTGGACTAGATGACCCTGGAGATCCCTTCGAGCTCTGAGATTCTATGACCGCCTCCCCCATCAGCATTTCCCAATATTATTGAATCCCAGTATCAATAGGCTATTCAGCTTCAGTAAATATTCGGCAATCCTGAATTTTTTTGCCTCTGTTAAGCCCTATGGTGGTCATTCTGTATCTGGCTGAAAGAATAGCCAAAAATAAGGGCCAGGGATCCTTAGCTGGTTGGTATTACGGGACCGCAGTAATCTCCAGGGCTCATATTCAGAGAGGCGGTCCTGCAGAGATTTCTTACAATGTCTGAAACAATAAAACTAGAGTCCAGTAGCACCTTTAAGACCAACAAAGATTTATTCAGGGCGTGAGCTTTCGAGTGCAAGCCCTCTTCCTCAGACCATAAAACGGGAGAGAGCTGCTATGCACTCTGGATACATAAGCTTCAAGCACAAAGAGCAGCTGGGTTTTCGCGAGAGTTTGCAAACTTTTAATAGCCCAGATCTTGGCCTCCCCAACGACTGCACACTGCTTGTTATCGGAATACAGGTCGTAACATCATGGGCAGTTCCTGTAGAATGCAGATTTCCAGCCCTTCTGATTGGAGAGAGCAGCTTGGAAGCAACAAGACCACGGAGGGGACGAAAGCTCAGAAACGTGGAAGAAAAACACGAATGGAAGCCAAAGTGAAATTTATTGTTCAAGCCCCAGAACAGGTACAGCACGTTTGCCCGGTATGGATTACCCGCGCACATGTACACTACGGAGTTTGTATAAATTATGACAACTGCACATAACAAAAACATACTAATTAAATATGCCCTTAAGGCTTGAAATATATAGCATTATTTTCAGTTCTGAATACTTTGCCAGCCTGCCCCCCGCCCTAATATTATTCTTTTGCACTATTTCGGATCTCAAAAAGGAAAATAAACAACAGCATTATTTTGGTATGCAAAAGAGGCACCACTGAGAATAAAGTCATTATTGGGGAGCAATTGGACTTATTCCCAAGTAAACATCTGTAGATTCAAACTGTGCATTGGATTCTAGGGTTGCCAACCTCCAGGTGGGAAACACCAGAAAAAGGGAGGGGGCTGTCTAATGAGGACTCTGAAACAGTTCACTTTGGGGAGAATTCTTCTAAAGTCAAACCTGTTATTTATTTCCTCGAGGAACTCGACAATATTATTCTGTTGGGTAAGAACAGAATTTATGTAAAGGTAAAAGTAAAGGTATCCCCTGTGCAAGCACCGAGTCATGTCTGACCCTTGGGGTGACGCCCTCTAGCGTTTTCATGGCAGACTCAATACGGGGTGGTTTGCCAGTGCCTTCCCCAGTCATGACCGTTTACCCCCCAGCAAGCTGGGTGCTCATTTGACCGACCTCGGAAGGATGGAAGGCTGAGTCAACCTTGAGCCGGCTGCTGGGATCGAACTCCCAACCTCATGGGCAGAGCTTTCAGACTGCATGTCTGCTGCCTTACCACTCTGCGCCACAAGAGGCTCTATTATATTAGTAGCCCCCTACAAATTTGGATATTATGTGACCAATTTGGGACTGAACGACATAAACCAAGACATTATCAGAGACCAAGCAGAACGTCACTGATGAGGCTGATCATGAGATTTTTTGTTGTTGTCTTGCTGCACCTTTAATGACAGCCTGCCGCGCAGAAATCAAATAGGTTGAATTCTTCATGCTTCTAGCATAGGGGTTAATAATGGGCTTGGATTCTACCTACTTAATTTCTCCGTGGCAGGCTCCTATTAAGGGCACAAGAGCAGACCCCAGAGAAAAATGTGACAACCTCATTCAAAAGTAACAAGACTTTTTGGGCCTGTATCCAGTTGGTCCAGCACTGCAGTTGTTCAGATCCGGGGTAGTCAACCTGAGGCCCTCCAGATGTCCATGGACTACAATTCCCATGAGCCCCTGCCAGCGAACGCTGGCAGGGGCTCCTGGGAATTGTAGTCCATGGACATCTGGAGGGCCGCAGGTTGACTACCCCTGGTTCAGATCAATGCAGAAATGGAAAGCTCCCTCTTACACAAGGAAAATGCAAACCACAAAGTAAGAACGCTTTGTATTTCTTTAGCAGGGGGGAGGACACCAAACAAACTCCCAGCCGTTCTGCAGGCCTTGCCCCTCGGAGGACTGATTTATCAACCGTTCCGTATGACACGGCGAGTTATTTTCAATTATTCTCTTTTGTCATGTTTACGGCCAAGAGGGCTCAGCCTCTAAGTAGCTATTACATTCTAAAGAGCAAAAGTCTGGCTGCAGGCTGGTGCCAGGACTTCTGATAAAACCGTGTAACTCTCCGTGCATCGTAGCCGTCTAGCTTTCCAAGGCAAGTACACACTGAAGGAGCTGGGAACCTTCCGTAATGTTGCCAGAGCTGGGATTATGAAAGCAACTCATCCTATTGAGATTTTTTTTTTAATTGTGCGGAGAAGAATGATAAGCAGTCCATTTTAGAGCCGAAACAAGCAGCCCCCTTCTCATTTCTGCCTCCCTGTCCGCACATGTTGGATAATGCACTTTCAACGTGCTTTGGCAGCTGGGCCTAGTCTGCACACAATACATAATGCACTTTCAATGCACTTTAGAAGTAGATTTTCCTGTTCCGCACAGGAAAATCCAGCTGCCAAAGCACATTGAAAGTGCATTATCCTATGTGTGCAGACTAGGCCCTGGATTTTCCTGTGCAGAATAGGGCCTAGTCTGCACACATGAGATAATGCACTTTCAATGCACTTCAGAAGTAGATTTTCCTGTTCCGCACAGGAAAATCCAGCTGCCAAAGCGCATTGAAAGTGCATTATCCTACGTGTGCAGACTAGGCCCTGGATTTTCCTGTGCAGAATAGGGCCTAGTCTGCACACATGAGATAATGCACTTTCAATGCACTTTAGAAGTAGATTTTCCTGTTCCGCACAGGAAAATCCAGCTGTGAAAGCACATTGAAAGTGCATTATCTATTGTATGCAGAATAGGCCCAGGAAAATCTACTTCTAAAGTGCACTGAAAGTGCATTATCTATTGTGTGCAGTTCCCTCTGCGGCAGGGACTCCCAATCACTGTGTGGAATTCCCTGAAAGTCAAAGTCCCACCCTGTTGAAGCACAGCTGCAAAAGGACAAAGGTGTGGCTGGCGCTTAACACTTATCACCTGCATTTCTCTTGGCAGGAATCTGCCATTCACTGGCAGGGCACCAGGTGAACTCCAGCCCGGTAGCGGGCTTCCTCAAAACACAGACAATCTGTGCCCAATAAGTGCTACTACTACGTTCAGCTTTAACTAGCTGTGGACAGTGTAGACTGCAAGCCACGACCAGAACATCCTTTGGGAGAAGGTACCAAGTTGTATGTTTAACCAGGTTTATGGTGGAGGGCGGGCCATTGAGGAAGATCTGACTGGGGTTCCTCTGGTGCTAGGCAGAATTTAGGCTATGTGTTATCTACGGCCTCCTCTTCCCTCTCCCTTTATTAGATGTTTTACTGGGGCGGGATGGAGATTGAGTAATAACGCCATGTTTGTTCTGGTTTTGGGCTGCATGATTTTTTTTAATGTCCTTGTATTGTTTTAACGGGGTTTTATTGGGGTTTTAGCACGGACAACTGGTAACCCGCCACCAGCCGATCTCGGGAGTGGTGGGAAATAAATTGAAATAACAACTACCACAACAACAATAATAAAAAGTAGGTTGGAGGAGTGAGGAGGCAGAAAGCCGGGTAAATATCAACAAATGCAAATCCAGACTGTTATTGAAACAGACCAACCTGCTCATGGGCAATGACAAGTTAGATGCAGAGGCGGGCAAATTGTGGCTCTGCAGGTGCCCATGGACTACAATTCCCATGAGCCCCTGCCAGCATGTAGTCCATGGACATGGACATCTGGAGGGCCATACGCCAATCACCACAGATTTTCAGACTTCTCACTGGCAACTCCCTTTCTCAGCAACTAGGAAACTCACAAGGAAATGCCTGGAGATTTTGGGGGATAGAGCCTGAAGAGGTTGGGTTTTGGGGAGGGGAAGCGGGTCAGTGGGGTCTGCCATAGCTTCAACCGTCCCAAACTGCCATTTTCTAACATCTCTGCCAGTTGGCGGTCCGTTGAAATCCCAGGTGATCTCCAGCTACCGCCTGGAGGTTGGCAACCCGAAGCATGCAGCAAATGGAAAGCCCCTTCGCCAAAAGGGGCTTGTGGATAAATATTTCCATCATTGGCTGGCAGGGGTTCATGGGAATTGTAGTCCATGGACATCTGGAGGACCACAGGTTGACTGCCCCTGCTTTAGAGAAGGAATTTGTACGCAGAACTCTTCACAGCCTGCCCTATCAGCAAGCAAAGGAATGAAGGGAGCCTTGCCTGGCCCTTTGAGCTGTGGAGACTGCCATAATTCAGGGCATAGAAAGAAGTCAGCTGGGGGCACTGTTCAAGGCAGGCTCCCGCCCTCCATATTTCAGGCCCTTTGTGATGGTTCTCCACAAACATTCTTATCTCTGCCTCGTTCCCGTCCCAGTTAAATGGGCCTGTGCAAATGCCTTTGCTTCTTCTTTTTTTAAAAAAAAAACGACTGTTTGACCCATGTTAATAACACGGCTATAAATATTGTGAGACATCAGGCTCTTAAAATACACCTCTTTTTTTTCTTTTGCAATAGGCATATTAAAGGAAGGATCTTTAAATTGTCACACTCAGAAGAAGAATTGGTTTTTATACCCTGCTTTCCACTACCCAAAGCCTCAAAGCAGCTTACAATCGCCTTCCTCTCCTCACAAAAGACACTCTGTGAGTTGGCGGGGATGAGAAAGCTCCGGGAGAACTGCTCTCTGAGAACGGTTCTAAGAGAACTGTGAGGAGACCAAGGTCACCCAGCTGGCTGCAGGTAGAGGAGCGGAGAACCAATTCAAGCTCTCCAAATTACTGCTGCTCTTAGCCACTACACCAAGCTGGGTCTCTTTCTTCCTCCCTTCCACACAAGTCTGAAATTACCTCCATGAAATAAACCTCTCTCCCTTTTTGGAAACACAGCCTTTTACTTATTTGGGGAAAGTATACCATCTTGGGCTGTTGGAATGTGGCTGGGGTGGCAGTGATAAGGGACCGGAAGGATAAGGTGGGGAGGACCTTTCCCCCGGCCCTCCCCACTCAATTTCCCTGTGACGTCACAAATAGGGCCCCCCACCCAGCTTTGCTGGAGAAGACTCAGCTCAGAGAATCAAAGAGTTGGAAGGGATCTACAGGGTCATCTAGTCCAACCCCCTGCACAATGCAGGACACTCACAACTCCCTGCCTACCCAAAGTGACACCAATTTCATGCCCGACAACCCCCCCCTCCCCCAGCAAGAAAGCCACAATCCCTGGCCAATCTGTCCTGGAGGAAATTCGCCTCCTGTCCCCAAAGTGGCACTCGGCCTGTCCCTGGGCCTGCAAGAAAGAGCCCCAAGGGCCAAGCGTGGCCCCAGCCCCAGCCCCTCCTGCCCGCCCCCTTCCAGCCTGCCTCAGGCCACCGCCTTCCTGCCCCATGGCCATCTAGCCCGGCTCAAAAACGCCCAAAGAAGGAGAAGCTGAAGGGCTTCCCCATCCCCCTTGGGGTCAACAACTTTTTATAGTGAAAGAGCAATAAATAAACACCAAAATTCTGGGCAGGAGAGCCTCAAAGAACCAGCCTCAGAGAGGCAGTGTGTCTAAATGAAAAGGTGTGACTAACACAAAGGATACCCAACATACTGGTTAACAATCCACGACGTTTCAGCAACCGAAACATGGTCTTTTGAGACTCCCGTGTTGGGAAGAGTCTTGTGCTACACCCCAGAATAATTCATCAGTACAGATGTGCAGGGGGATAAACCTGCACCTAGTTTGCGGTTGGGTTACTGGTGACTCTTCACTTCTAGCTTTACTCTATTTGCAAAGGAGCTATTTGAAGCCTTTTACACCCAGGAAATTTCTTGCCTGCCATTGCCTTAACATACTAGTTATTCTAGCATCTCTCCTGTCCTTCCAATATAGTTTCAACTGCAATATTTCATTTCCTTTTCTTTTAAATGTCATTTTGGGGGCCATTCTGTAACTGGGCCACATTTGGCGCTGGAGCTGTGGTCTGCCTCAGCCTCACAAAGGACGTTGCCAGCCTCATAGTACCTAGAGGTTTTTGGTAAAACACACATACACCCAAAAACCCACACACCAAATTTTCTTCTTAAAGCAAACAGAGGTGTTCATGTCACAAATGAAGAGCTTTTTCAAAGAACGTTTGCAGATAGTCCAAAATAATATTCTGGGAAGGGTTGTGGTGCTTACTGGTTCTCACCCCCCATCACTCACTCACACACACACACACACACAGAGGGAGTTCACACACACACAGTGTCTCCATCTGTGAAGCTGCTCTTTTTCTTGTCCCCTCAAATTCAGCCGAAAACCAACCCATTAATGCTCTTCCAGTGTCCCACAGACATTCCTTGAATTCTGTAGCTAGCGGCAAACAGCCTCGGGAGGTACTTACTGAATCTTTCTCTGGTAAAGCCATTGGGGAAGGGTACAGCACTGCCTCTGCTTGTGCTCCTTGCTGGGAAACGGGTTATGGAGATCTTCAAGCTTATAATAGCTCTGTTTGGGGAAGTGGCACCTGACTTGTCCCCTGCCTGGTGGTCACCTCCCCTGCTCAGGTGAGAAGGGGCCAGAGAAGGCTCACCTGTAAGCACTTTGTCCCTTCAGCTGCGGGGGAGAGAGCGGCCAGCTGCAGCAGAAACCCTGCTTGGGGCTTAAGTGGCTTCGTCCCCTAAGTTTGCTTCCCCAAGGGCACACTTTTAAAAAGTGAATGTCTTCTTTCCCCTCCAAGGAGCTGAGGGTGGCACACATGGGGCCTGTTTCACGGTGTGGTGTTGTGGTTAAGAGCGGTGGCTTCTAATCTGGAGAGCTGGGTTTGATTTCCCGCTTCTCCCCAAGCAGCCAGCTGGGTGACCTTGGGCTAGTCGCAGCCCTGATTGTGCTGTTCTCACAGAGCTCTCTCGGCCCCACCTCCCTCACAGGGTGTCTGTTGTGGGGAGAGGAAGGGAAGGCGATTGTGAGCCACTTTGAGACTCCTTCGGGCTGTGGAAAGTGGTGTATAAAAACCAGCTCTCCTTTTATTATTATTTTAGTAGACGTATGATGTAGGCTAGTAGATAATAATCATATGACACCTTTCTCCCCAGTGGAGGCCCAAAGTGTCGTACATAGTTTTGGGATCCTGTATTTTTATCCTGATCACAGCCCTGTGAGGTAGGCTAGGCTGACAGCACGTAGTTTTCTCAAGGTCATCCAGGGAATCTCCACATGCTGAGTGGGGATTTCAACCTGGGTCCCGGATTCTAACAGCGACATGGGCACAGGCTGAGAAGCAGCGACACGCCGGATTACTTAGAAATCCAGTGGTGGGATTTGAACCCAGGTTTCTCCCACTCGAGGCTGTCTTCTACGCTCACAGTTGTACATTTCAATGAAATGGTCGCTGATGGAGCCAAGCTTGTATTGTGTGACAAAACCCTTGAATGAGAAACAATTTAGAGACAACTGGTCTGTAAAAAGAAGAAGAAGAAGAGTTGGTTCTTATATGCCGCTTTTCCCTACCCGAAGGAGGCTCAAAGCAGCTTCCAATCACCTTCCCATTCCTCTCCCCACAACAGACACCCTGTGAGGTGGGTGAGGCTGAGAGAGCCCTGATATCACTGAAGAAGAAGAAGAGTTGGTTCTTATATGCCGCTTTTCTCTACCTGAAGGAGTCTCAAAGCAGCTTACAGTCGCCTTCCCTTTCATCTCCCCACAACAGACACCCTGTGGGGTGGGTGAGGCTGAGAGAGCCCTGATATTACTGAAGAAGAAGAGTTGGTTCTTATATGCCGCTTTTCCCTACCCGAAGGAGGCTCAAAGCGGCTTACAGTCGCCTTCCCTTTCCTCTCCCCACAACAGACACCCTGTGGGGTGGGTGAGGCTGAGAGAGCGCTGATATCACTGCTCGGTCAGAACAGCTTTATCAGTGCCGTGGCGAGCCCAAGGCCACCCAGCTGATTGCATGTGGGGGAGTGCAGAATCGAACCTGGCATGCCAGATTAGAAGTCCACACTCCTAACCACTACACCAAAAAGGGACAGCAGACTGACATTAAGCAATTAAATATAAACGGTCCTTTAAAAAAAAGCACCTGGAGGCACACAGATTAGTGACACTTTAATAGCCTTGGGGCACATAGATTTGTGAAGCCCAGGGTTGTGCGTATGCGACTTCCAAACAGGATTGTGATTTCCAAAAAATGATTCACGGAACCCTCGTTGAGAAAGCCAGCATTAGAAGAAGGGCAATATAAAAATGCTCCATCTTGACAGACCTGATAGGCTGACTCATTTATTTTGTCTGAAACAGCCACAGATCTCCCTTTCAAAAAAACCAAAACACTTGATGTCTGTTACTGCCACGTGTTTTCTGAGCTTCACAAATTATACATTCCTCCTCTCTTCTTAATTTCCTTCTCCTTTGAGTTTTGCTTAAGTGCGGAAAATTACCCATTTTGGCTAGCTGTAGGGAAGGTATTAGAAAGCTTTTTAACAGATTAGGAAGGGTCCCCACTCAAAAGCACCTCTGCCTGAATTATTTGGAGGGGAGGGGAGGGGAGGGGAGGGGAGGGGAGGGGAGGGGGCTGCATGCTTGGCTAACATTTTGGAACTTCTTGAGGATAACAACACCTGAATTGGCTGGCTCAGTTCTGAAATGGTTCTTGTCAGGGGGCTGCAAGAGTAGATTAATGCACTAGGTGAAGAAGTTAGAGAGCAAGAGAAAATTTGGCTCATTATGTTGAAAGGTGGCTAGAGGGCCTGAGCAATTAATAACTGAAAACTCTGCAGAGGTATAATTTTTTTAAAAGCGATATGCCGGAAGGTTCCCCATCCAGAGGCACTTGTTTCTGGAGGAGTCTAAACATCAATCAAAGAATTTTTAAGAATTCTTAAAAAAAAAAAAACAGCTTTTAAAAATGTGTGAAATGACAACGGCCCCTTGAAGAATAGGCATCTGTTTTTAAACTTGGGATGTTTCTGGGTTCAAGACAAGCACCCAGTGGAGGCTGGACCCTCACAAAATGCCCAACAGTGCTTTGAAACTGTTACACCCTTCTAAGTCCACTGGAGTCATGGTGTCTAAAAAGGTGTGACTCTGTTGAAGGCTTCAGTGTAATCTGCCAAGCACTGCCTTGCTGGCTCAAGGTGACTTTCAGGGCAGCCCTGTCCTCCCTGTCAAGTGAGCCAAGAAACCCTTTTGCCACTTTGACACTGAGCTGAGCAGGGGATTCAGCCTGCCGTCCTAAGTCTGCTTCCTTGAGAGTAAGCCACTTAGGCTGCTGTTTCCAGACAGACCTCCTTAAGCTTGCTCCCTGCCTGCCATTAATCACTAACGTTGACACTTTTATTGCCCCAATCTT
Organism: Paroedura picta; assembly: GCF_049243985.1. NCBI lineage: Eukaryota > Metazoa > Chordata > Lepidosauria > Squamata > Gekkonidae > Paroedura > Paroedura picta. Next base: position 9,241,464 of record NC_135386.1, read on the forward strand.
TTTGTGAACGACAATTGAACCCAAAGCTTGTTGTTAGCCATTCAGTCCTGTCTGACTCCTGGCGATCCCCTTTTCTAGCAAAGAATTATCATACTGCATATTTTGGACGTTACGATGACGTTTACTAATTTACTACTAATTTACTTTCTCCTTATATCTGTACTCTTATGACCCCAGCTCCATTGTCCGAGGAAGAGTGTGTGCACACGAAAACTCACGCCTTGAATCAATCTTTGTTGGTCTTAAAGGTGCTGTGACTCTGATTTTGTTGCTTTACTTCAGACCAACACAGCTACCCACTTGAATCCCTGGAGGGGGTTGGGAATAACATGTTGGTTTAAGGAAGGTGCTCCTTATAAACAGGTAAGAGCTTTGGAATTTCTTTTTAAAAAACTGCTCTTGATTTCCCCCTTGCCAATAATTCTATTTGTGGTCCTAAAAAAAAAAAAAATCTATAAGCAATAGTATCCCACACTGCACAAAACCCCTGAAAATTAGTTGAACTACTAAAGGAAAAAACTAATGTTTTAATTTAAAAATTGCATCTTTATACTGCCCTCCCATGCAGCTCAGGGTGGTTTACAATGGTTTACAATTCCATTTTTTCCAGCGGTTTATAAATATTGGGTGTGGGGGGGGGAGAGGGTCTAGTACAATCAGATCTCTTTGTCTTTAATGTGAAATGCTGAGGTTTGCTACTCCTTTGGATCCAAGAGTTATTTTGCTGTAGCCCCTTTGAGACTCCTTCTGGTAGAGAAAAATGGCATATAAGAACCAACTCTTCTTCTTCTCCTCCTCTCTCCTCTCCTTCTCCTTCTCCTTCTCCTTCACCACCTCCTTATCTCACTACATCTGTTTATTGCAGGCACAATGCTAATAGTGGAGCATATTCTTCAGATTATTTCTCACCTGTGTTGGTTCTTTTGCGTTTGTATGCTGGCATTTGAAATACCGGTGGTGATAGCATTAGGCAGGTAAGACTATGTGTGTTTGGATAAGATGCTTTCCAAAAAGACAGCATTCCACGGCCAACTTCTCATGCCTTTTTGAAGCCACTTGATCTTACTGCTTGCTAAGTTTTTTTTTGAATTGAGGCTTTTGAACTCTGGTGCTGGAGAAGACCCTTGCGCGTCCCTTGGACTGCAAGGCGAACAAACCGGTCAGTCCTAGAGGAGAGCAGCCCTGACTGCTCCTTAGAAGGCCAGATCCTGAAGATGAAGCTCAAATACTTTGGCCGCCTCATGAGAAGGAAGGACTCCCTGGAGAAGAGCCTAATGCTGGGAGCGATTGAGGTCCAGAGAAGAAGGGGACGACAGAGAATGAGGTGGCTGGATGGAGTCACTGAAGCAGTAGGTGCGAGTTTAAATGGACTCCAGGGAATGGTAGAGGACAGGAAGGCCTGGAGGATCATTGTCCATGGGGTCGGACACGACTTCACGATGGGTCGGACACGACTTCACACCTAACAACAACAACAAAGGTTGTTTTTAAATTTTGATCTAGATGGCCTAGGCTAGCCTTGATTTCACCAGATCTCAGAAGCTAAGCAGGCTTGGCCCTGGTTAGTCTCTGGACGGGAGACCACCAAAGAAGGCCAACTTTGTTGGTCTCTTTCCATGACGACTCTTCTGGGCTGAGACCCCATGGCATTTTACACAGGTTTCTTATCCCATTACAAGTAGGGAGTCTCAGAACTTTGATGGGACTGTGTTTGACAGGCAGACATACCTGGGAGTTTTGAAGGAAGCAAAAGCCAAGTTGAGTAAGAGTGGAGAAATCTGTTGGCGTCTCTCTACCTGGGGCACAAATGCAGTTTGTGCACTAGCTCTGGGTGAGAATCTGGCCCTGTGAAAGATGACGTTTGAAAGGCATTAACTTGGCAAGAGCTTCTGTTCCCTTCTGCAAAAATCTGGGAGAAAACACCCGAGGGAATTGAAAATTAATTCCACAAGTTCTTTGGTAAAAGGACTGGCATTTCTCAGCTGGCAGGTGAGTCTTCACATCCCTTCTTTGATAGTACATCAGATTCCCAAATTAGCTAAAGTACAGTCTTTTTGAACTCTGTTTCTGTTTAGAACAGCTGGGGAGAGGGCCACACCTTTCGGGTGACATAGGACGGACTGTTCAGAAATGCTTCTCTGTGCATTGTTAATGCTTGCGTTATATCCTAAAGGAAAATGAGTCAATCGATAATTAAATCTCATAGTTATTGATATGGTAACCTGATCATCATAGGGTTCCCTCTTTCTTGGTGTGTACACATACACACACAAACACACACAAACACAATCATCTGGAAGAATTTGAGTTTGAGGCAGGATATGGAACTGTGTTAAAAGCCATGTGGTCAAGGTCTAAAATCATACATGTTAAACTGTTATTCTGCCTCCTCGGGGAGCTGTCCATTCTTTGAGGACAGTTAAAAGATCTGTTCACATTCTCAGGGCAATGTGGTGCAATGAAGAGACTAGGAAGACCTGAGTTCAAATCCCCACACAGCTGTGAAGCTTGGGCTAAATGTACTCTCAACCTAACCTACTTCATTGCGTGGTTGTGAGGATAAATGGAAAAGTCCGGTTGATACAAGTGGCAGGCAGAGTCAGGCATCTGTGACAGACACCCATGTGCTTCCCCACTCTGAGGCAGATTTTCCCTTCCAAATTAAACGTGTTGTTTCCTCACAGACTGAGCTGCCCTTGTAGCACCGTTTCTTTGTTATAAAATGAAGCTTAGTATCCCACCCTGGCACTAACAAATCTTTTAGCTTTAGTCAGCCCTCGAACTCTTTGGGAAAGTATAGAGCCCTCTTTTCTTAAAACCTTTGTCAGAATGGCAGTGAGGTGTTGTTAGTAAAAGCAAGCAAAATATTTTATTTTACATATAGGGGAAACAGTAGCTGGCTTGAGGAATCAAAGTTTTGACATACAGATCAGCTGTAATATAGTTAGAAGTTCTTTATTACAAGCTTTTGAGAGTCTTTCTTAGATGTTGGGATTTTTCTACACCTAGGAAGCTTTTGGGTTCTGTGGTTATCAAAAAAAAAATGTCTGTTTTCCTTTTGTCCTTGAATTTAGTAAACCCCCCTGGTTTCTAAAAGGCAGGTTCCCTCAATTTTCCTTCCTAGAAGTACCAGTACCCAATGCCTTCTGAGGAGTCTGAAGTAATTTTTTTCTCAAGGAAATCCCCACACCCAATTCCCCCCCTTTTAATTGGGCAGGGATCCTCCTTCTCGCCTTAGAAGAATTCTCCCTTCTCCTTTGGCCTGAAATGGGAGATTCACTTCACTGTCCAAATTCCCTGTGCCAAATATCTGCCACAGTTCTCTAGTCTCTGTATAGTTCAGCTTATAGGAAAGACTCTTAAAGAAAAGATTTCTCCTCAGATGTTCAGTTAAGCACAGGCACGTCTTCCATAGATGTAGATTCTGTCAGCATCTCAACTAGAATCAGAATAATCTCCCTCTAGCACATAGCTACTCTATCAATTCCCTCTCAGCTGTTACTGACCAAGCAGAGTGCTTGGAGATGCCTGTTGCTCAAGCTCTCTTTCTCAGTGAGGAATTTTAACCCTTCGGTTACTTGTTGCTGTTACTTCAGCACTTGGAACCTGACTTTTATAGTGCTGTTACTATTATAACGCTGTCTGTCACAACATTTTACCTGAAACTACAGGTTTTGGGACAGCAGATTATCATCTGTGCAGTTTACTAGAGTATATTTGAAAACTTGGAGGAGGAAGAGTTCTATTTCCCGCCTCGGGCACCAAAACATCTAAGCCAACATTTTCCAGACCAGGAGCCAAAAAGTCATAAAGCTAGCTTTCCGCACTACAGATGTTACCAAATTTCAGGGTGATAGAAATCTTGCTATTAAAAGTGATGCTTAGATTTCCGTGCCAATTGTGTATATTGTGAAAAGGGTAAGCTTACCTGAGATACAGGTGGGATAAAAATGGCTTTTCTGACTCTGCATGGTAAATTAAAATACACACACCTGTATGTTTCTGCTGTGCATCATTTGGGTCTTCTTTGGATAGGATAGGGGGTTGCATAGGAGGTTAGAGGGCTAAGCCCAGCTGTGAAAGGGAAGTGAAATTTTTTTATGAAAAATGGGTGGGGATTAAGAACAAAGACTCTCAATCCAAGCAGCAAACAGCCTGGTTTTTAAATTCTGCCCCTTCACCTTGAGTTTTTAATTCTTCCTCTGGAGATGGGTAGGAAGTTAAAACTGTGCATTGCAGGCAGGGAGACGGAGCACCCTTTTCACCCAAGCCCTCTCTTTGGACCCTGACTCAACTTTCTGAGTGGAACAGTTCTGTAATAAAAAATAATACATTTTTACTTATATCTCAGCCTTCCCTGGTCGGCTCAGGGTGGACGACAACAGGTTTTAAAACAATCATACAGAAATGTAGGTATTCAGACATTTTTAAAAACTGCCTCCTCTCGATAATTTAACCTTTCCGAGAGGTTAGTCAGAGCCTAGGGGGATTTTAACTGCAGATGGGTTCTCAGGCAGCGACGTTTTGGTGTGGTTTCCTGGGCTCTACCATAGGCCCAGCGGAAGAACTTCATCTTGCAGGCCACCTGGAACTTCTTATAGTCCCAGAAGGCCCTGATTTCACCAGAGAGAGCAAGTATGACCATTCTGCTATTTTTCCTACATTCTCCAGCATGGCGTAGTGGTTAATAAACGTACTAACCGCAAAAAGAGAGCACCTGTCCCAGGCTATCGAAATCTGTATCCCGTATAATATTTATACAATATTCCTTAATAAGATATTGAACCCAACATCAAAATGTGCCTTGCCTCTGTTTTAATGATTAATGAAGCAACCAAAACGGACTCTAGATCTGTGCCGTTTTCAATGTTAAATTTTCATCAGCGGTTGTTCCCTCCTATGATTGTGAAACTTATCCCTGCAAGTTTCCAATATTTCAACATTCTTCCAACTCAAAGTTGTAGCATGAAATCTGTTGATATAACACCTGCCTTCAGCTCGCAGGTATGGGAGACTGAGACCGACACATTTTGATGTTGAATTCAATATCTTATTAAGGAGCATTGAATAAATATTATACTGGATACAGATTTTGATAGCCTGGGACAGGTTCTCTCTGTTTTTCTGATAGTAGTGGTTAAGAGCGGCAGCTTCCAATCTGGCAAGCTGGGTTTGATTCCCCGCTCCTCCACATGCAGCCAGCTGGGTGACCTTGGGCTTGTCACAGCTCTGATAGTTCTGTTTTGACTGTCAGGGTTCTCTCAGGGCCACCTACCTCGCAGGGTGCCTGCTGTGGGGAGAGGAAGGGAAGGTGATTGGAAGCTGCTTCCTTCGGCCAGTGAAAAGCGGGGTATAAAAACCAACTCCTCTTCTTCTTCTAGGAGAGTCTCATTGGAGAATCTTGTCCCTCCAGTTGACCTTTCCCTTCCTTTTCTTCCTACGCATTGCCATTTTTAATCTGGGTATTTCAAATGCTGCAGATTTACTTTGGTCCAATCCTGTGGGATCGTGGTGTCCTCTAAGCCGGGGACAAGTCCAGTCCGGCAGTGGAGAATTTTTATATGATTGCTTCAACCCGCTGTTTGTGCAACCTCTGTGGGGAGAACCTCATTATTCCCGATGGTTATCTCTTTTCTGCTTGATATGCATGATAGCTTGAAGGTACCATTGATGAAATGTTTCCAAGTCTTTGATGTGCCAGGACTTGCTTTGCCATGCTCTGGATGAAGGCAGATTGCTTCGTACTTTAAAAAGTAGAGCCATGCTGCCAGGTGAGCGGAGAAGCCACCTAAGCCTCCAGAAAAGATTCTTTGCCAACTCTACTCACCTGACAGCAAATTATGTCAAGTTCCCAGCCTCCAAGCACCCCTGGAATTTCCCCCCAGTATCAGTGGCCCTGTGTGTTGAATGTTTTTGGTCCTGCTGAGCTTCTCCAAGACTTTGTGGGTGCTGGATTAGTCCTATGCCAACAGCAGAGGAGGAGGTACGCCTGTTTTTTGAAGGGAGACTTCACAATGTAGATGGGGGCTTGGTTGAC